>NC_092718.1:141209205-141519581 GCF_047496885.1 Scyliorhinus torazame | reverse complement strand
CCCAAAGATGCGGAGCATTCCGCACATTTGGGCCGGCGCGATGCCCGTCTGATTGGCGCCGTTTCTGGCGCCAGTCGGCGGACATCACGACGTTGGGGGAGAATTTTGCCCCAGATGTCTGGGTTGATGTACTGCTAATAGTCCTGAGTATCGATCTGGGCCGACTTCCCCAGAGCCGAATACGCTATTCTGTCTGCAGCTGTCCATTTGTGTCCTGTTAGCTGCTTTTCCCATCAGCCTTTTCGGTTAGCCATTTTAAATCGGGTTTTGGCCAAATTAATAGGGAATCAGCCATTTTAGGTGGCTACATTATCCCTCCAGCAGCCTCTGTAAAATAGATATATGTAACAATAGGATTGCTGTGCAAACATTGGCTGCTATGTTTTCCTCCTTTGCTACAAGTTGTTTAGCTCAGTTGGCTGGAGAGCTGGTTCGTGGATGCAGAGCAAGGCCAGCAACGTTACGTTTACTTCCTGCACTGGCCAAGGTTATTCATGAACATAGAACAGTACAGCACAGTACAGGCCCTTCGGCCCACGATGTTCTGCCGACCATTTATCCTAATCTAAGATCAACCTAACCTACACCCCTTCAATTTACTGCTGTCCATGTGCCTGTCCAAGAGTCACTTAAATATCCCTAATGACTCTGACTCCACCACCTCTGCTGGCAGTGCATTCCACGCACCCACTACTCTCTGTGTAAAGAACCTACCTCTGACATCTCCCCTATAGCTTCCTCCAATCACCTTAAAATTATGTCCCCTCGTGACAGCCATTTCCACCCAGGGGAAAAGTCTCTGGCTATCCACTCTATCCATGCCTCTCATCACCTTATCAAGTCATCTCTCTTCCTTCTTCGTTCCAGTGAGAAAAGCCCTAGCTCCCTCAATCTTTCTTCATAAGACATACTCTCCATTCCAGGCAGTATCCTAGTAAATCTCCTCTGTACCCTCTCCAAAGCATCCACATCCTTCCTATAATGAGGCGACCAGAACTGGACACAGTATTCCAAGTGTGGTCTAACTAGGGTTTTATAAAGCTGCAGCAAAACCTCGTGGCTCTTAAACTCAATCTCCCTGTTAATGGAAGCCAACACACCATACGCCTTCTTAACAACCCTATCAACCTGGGTGGCAACTTTGAGGGATCTGTGTACGTGGACCCCAAGATCCCTCTGTTCCCCCACACTTCCAAGAAGCCTGCCTTTAACCCTGTATTCAGCATTCAAATTCGACCTTCCAAAATGATCACTTCACATTTATCTAGGTTGAACTCCATTTGCCACTTCTCAGCCCAGCTCTGCATCCTGTCAATGTCCTGTTGTAACCTGCAACAGCCCTCAACACTATGTACAACTCCACCAACCTTCATGTCATCGGCAAACTTACTAACCCACCCTTCCACTTCTTCATCCAAGTCATTTATAAAAACCACAAAGAGCAGAGGTCCCAGAACAGATCCCTGTGGGACACCACTGGTCACTGACCTCCAGATGGAATACTTTCCATCCACTACCACGCGCTGTCTTCTTTCAGCCAGCCAATTCTGTATTTAAATTTGCCTGTATCTCATGTCCCCCCAACTTTCTGAATGAGCCTGCCATGGGGAACCTAATCAAATGCCTTACTGAAATCCTAATACACCACATCCACTGCCCGACCTTCATCAATGTGTCTTATCACATCCTCAAAGAATTCAATGAGGCTTGTGAGGCATGACCTGCCCCTCACAAAGCCATGCTGACTATCTTTAATCAAACTATGTTTTTCTACATAATCATAAATCCGATCTCTCAGAATCCTTTCCAATATTTTGCTCACCACAGGCATAAGACTGACTGGTCAGTAATTCCCAGGGATTTCCCTATTCCCTTTCTAGGGGCTGGTTCAGCACCGGGCTAAATCACTGGCTTTGAAAGCAGACCAAGACAGGCCAGCAGCACGGTTCAATTCCCATACCACCCTCCCCAAACAGGCGCCGGAAGGCGGCGACTAGGGGCTTTTCACAGTAACTTCATTTGAAGCCTACTTGTGACAATAAACGATTTTCATTCATTTCATTCAACAGGGGAACAACGTTCGCCTCCCTCCAATCATCCGGTACTACTCCAGTGGAGAGTGAGGACGCAAAGATCATCGACAACGGTGCAGCAATCTCCTCCCTCGCTTCCCGTAGTAACCTTGGGTATATCCCGTCAGGCCCAGGGGACTTATCTATCGTGATGCTTTTCAAAATTTCCAGCATATCCTCCTTCTTAATATCAACCTGTTTGAGTCTATTAACCTGGTTCACACTGTTCTCATGGGCAACAAGGTCCCTCTCTCTAGTGAATACTGAAGCAAAGTATTCATTTAGGGCCTCCCCCATCTCTTCAGACTCTAGGCACAAGTTCCCTCCACTATCTCTGATCGGCCCTACTCTCACTTTGATCATCCTCTTATTTCTCACATAAGTGTAGAACGCCTTGGGGTTTTCCCTAATCCTTCCCGCCAGGGCTTTTTCATGGCCCCTTCTAGCTCCCCCAAGTCCATTTTTGAGTTCCTTCCTGGCTACCTTGTAACCCTCAAGTGCCGTGCCAGATCCTTGCTTACATAGAAAATACAGCACAGAACAGGCCCTTCGGCCCACGATGTTGTGCCGAACCTTTGTCCTTGATTAATCATAGATTATCATTGAATTTACAGTGCAGAAGGAGGCCATTCGGCCCTTTGAGTCTGCACCAGCTCTTGGAAAGAGCACCCTACCCAAACTCAACACCTCCACCCAACACCAAGGGCAATTTGGACATTAAGGGCAATTTATCATTGGCCAATTCACCTAACCCGCACATCTTTGCTTCCTCAACCTTGCGTAAGCTTCCTTCTTCCTCTTGACTAGAAGCTCCACTTCACTTGTCATCCAAGGCTCCTTCACCTTTGTGGTAAACCACTGTGTTCTGATATTAGGGGTTGTACGGTAGAACCTGCACTACAGGTTCACCTGCATGTTAGCTCCGCCCAGGAGCCGGGTTATAAATATGCGTGGCCTCCAGCTCGCAGCCATTTCATCAGCTGCTGTGGGAGGCCACACATCTGATACTAATAAAGCCTCAGTTTGGATTCAACTTAATCTCCAGTCAAATTGATCATGCCTCAACCTTACCATTCCTTCCTTGTCTCAGTTGGACAAAACTATCCAGCACTCACAGCAAGTGCTCCTTAAACAACCCCACATTACTGCTGTGTATTTCCCAAGAACAACTGTTCCCACTTTATGCTCTTCAGCTCCTGTCTAACAGCAGTATAATTTCCCCTCCCCCAATTAAATACCTTCCCATGCTGTGTGTTCCTATCCCTCTCCATGACTATGGTAAAGGTCAAGGAGTTGTGGTCACGGTCACCGAAATGCTCTCCCACCGAGACATTTGACACCTGGCCTGGTTCGTTGCCGAGCACCATGTCCAATATGGCCTCCCCGCTAATTGGCCTATCTACATATTGAGTCCGGAATCATTCCTGAACACACCTGACAAAATCTGCACCATTCAAACCATTTGCAGTAAGGAGGTTCCAGTCAATATTAGGGAAGTTGAAGTCACCCATGACAACAACTCTGTTACTTCTGCACTTTTCCAAGATCTGCCGCTCAATCTGTTGCTCCATCTCTCTGCTACTATTAGGGGGGGGTCTACAGAAAACTCCCAATAAAGTGACTGCTCCTTTCTTGTTTCTGACTTCCACCCATACTGACTCAGTAGACAAACCCTCCTCGACTACCTCCTTTTCTGCAGCTGTGGTGCACTCCTTAATTACCAGCGCCAAGCCCCCTCCTCTTTTACCTCCCTCCCTATTCTTCATCTAAACCCCGGAACATCTAACAACCATTCCCGCCCCTGTGAAATCCACGGGCGCGATTCTCCACTCCGGCGCCGGTTGGGAGAATCGCCTGGTCCGGCAAAATTTCCCGCGACGCCGGTCCGACGCCCTCCCGCAATTCTCCCAAGCGGCGAGAACAGCCCCGTCGAGTTCCGCGGGCCGCAGGCCGGAGAATCGCCCGAGACACCCAAAATGGCGATTCTCCGGCACCCCTGCTATACTCATGCCCGGATGGGCCGAGCGGCCAGGCCAAAATGGCGGGTTTCCCCCCCCGGCGCCGTCCACACCTGGTCGCTGCCGGCGGGAACGGCGCGGGAATGCTGGGAGGGCGGCCTGTGGGGGGGGGGGGGGGGGCTCAAATGGGGTCTGGCCCGCGATCGGTGCCCACCAATCATCGGGCCATCCTGTCTGAAGGAGGACCTCCTTTCTTCCGCAGCCCCGCAAGATCCGTCTGACATCTTCTTGCGGGGCTGACTCGGAGAGGACGGCAACTACGCATGCGCGGGTGTCGGCAGTTATGCGGCGCCTGCCCCGTCATGTATGCGGCGCCGCCTTTACGTGGCGACAAGGCCTGGCGCGTGTAAATGACGCGGCCCCGCTCCTAGCCCATTATCGGGCCCTGAATCGGTCGGGATAGGGGCCGTTTCGCGTAATCGTGAACCTTGACGGCGTTCACGACGCCGTGGGCACTTCGGCGCGGGAGTGGAGAATCCCGCCCCCTATATCTGTAATGGCCACAACATCGTAGTTTCAAGTACTGATCCATGCTCTAAGTTCATCTCCCTTATTCCTGACACTCCTTGCATTGAATCAGACACACTTTAACCCATTCCACTGAGTGCAATTTTGCCCGATCAACTGTCGATCCTTCCTCACAGACTCGCTGCATACTATTTCTACCTGTTCAACAGCTGCTCTATCCTCTGATCCATAGCTAAGGTTCCCACCCCCGCTGCCAAACTAATTTAAACCCACCCAAAGCGCTGTAGCAAACCTCCCACCCAGGATATTGGTGCCCCTCCAGTTTAGGTGCAATCCGTCCTTCATGTACAGGCCCCACCTTCCCCAGAAGATATCCCAATGATCCACATATCTGAAGCCTTCTCTCCTGCACCAGCCCTGTGGCCATGTGTTCAGCTGCACTCGCTCAATGTTCCTTGCATCACTTGCACATGGCACCAGCAGCAATCCTGAGATCACTACTCTGTTCGTCCTGCTCTTTAGCTTCCAACCAAACTCCCTAAAATCACTTTTTAGAGCCTCATCCCTTTTCTTAGCTATGTCGTTGGTGCCTATGTGCACCATGACATCTGGTTGCTCCCCCTCCCACTTAAGAATCCTGTAGACTCGATCCGAGACATCCCTGACCCTGGCACCCGGGAGGCAACATACTTTCCGGGAGTCTCATTCGCGACCGTTACCCGAACCAAAGAACAAACAAATAACAAAGAAATGTACAGCACAGGAACAGGCCCTTCGGCCCTCCAAGCCCGTGCTGACCATGCTGCCCGACTAAACTACAATCTTCTACACTTCCTGGGTCCGTATCCCTCTATTCCCATCCTATTCATGTATTTGTCAAGATGCCCCTTAAATGTCACTATCGTCCCTGCTTCCACCACCTCCTCCGGTAGTGAGTTCCAGGCACACACTACCCTCTGCGTAAAAAACCTGCCTCGTACATCTACTCTAAACCTTGCCCCTCTCACCTTAAACCTACGCCCCTTAGTAATTGACCCCTCTACCCCGGGGACCATTGAGTCTCCTATCACTATTGCTTTTCTATTCTCCCCCCTTCCCTTCCGAGCCACAGAGCCAGGCTCAGTGGCAGAGACCTGGCCGCTCGGGCCTTCCCCCAGTAGGCCATCCCCCCCCCCAACAGCACCCAAAACGGTATACTTGTTTTGAAGGGGAACGGCCAGGAGGGATCCCTGCACTGTCTGCCTGTTCCTATTCCTTCCCCTGACTGTAACCCAGCTACTCTTGTCCTGTACCTTGGGTGTGGTTACCTCCCTGTAACTCTTCTCTATCACCCCCTCTGCCTCCCGGATGATCCAAAGTTCATCCAGCTCCAGCTCCAGTTCCCTAACGCGGTCTCTGAGGAGCTGGAGTTGGATGCACTTCCCGCAGGTGTAGTCAGCAGGGAACTGGTGGTATCCCTCACCACCCACATCCTACAGGAGGAGTATGCAACTGCCCTAGCCTCCATCCCTTCTGATCGGAATTCCCAAAGAGATTTAAAGGGGGAAAAAAAGTAAAAATTAAACACCCGTTCGGCCCTTAAAAAAAAAATATATATACTGCTGCTACTCTCCCAAGTGAACCCTCTAAAATTGGTGATTCTGCTAACTGATGCAAAGATAGCTTGCTGTCCCCAAAAACAAAACAAACACAAAAATTAAAAAAATTAAAAATTAAAAAAAAAACAAGTCTTACCGTACAGAATGTAGCTGAGATTCAGCCCTGTGGACCAACTGGACGTCCGCCCTCCGACTCTGCTCCCAGTCAGCTGCACTCCCTGTAAACTCCCGGCTCCCTTCACGCTCTTTGAGGAAATGTAGGAAATGAAATGAAAGGAGCACCTTACTCCCTCCTCAGCTAACTCCCTCAGTCACCGAACTCTCACTTTAACACTCAAAGTCAGCACTCCAGTGTAAACAAAGAGCACTGTAAGATTATCCACCTTTATAGGGGCTAGTTAGCACAGTGGGCTAAATCGTTGGATTGTAATGCAGAACAACGCCAGCCAGTGCGGGTTCAATACCTGTAACAGCCTCCCCGAACAGGCGCTGCAATGTAGCTACTAGGGGATTTTTACAGTAACTTCATTGAAGCCGACTTGTGACAATAAGCAATTATTTATTTATGTTATACTGTCTGACTCTAACCTCTAAAAACTGGTTAAATCCAATTCACTGATTAACAAGCTGCAGCTGCAAGTAGAACCTCTGTTTAAAGCTGATTGAAAACTCACTTTCTTCTTACCCAAACAGCAACTTTTAAGTTAATTTACCAAAATAAAAGAAAGACTAGACTTTAGATCAAAATAAAAATAAACCCTTAATATCCCTCAGTCACCAAACTCTCACTTTAACACTCTAATGCACACACATTCAGCACTCAAGTGCAAACAAAGTCAGCACTGTAAGCTGGCTCACCTTTAGAGGCCCCGTCTTCTCAACCTTGTCCCTTGCCTGAGGGGTGATGATCCTCAGGTTAAACCACTACCAATCAGCTCTCTCCCTCAATTTGAAAGACAATGCAAGTTATCCCCTTTCCAGCTGAGTGAACATTGACCATTAGGTTTGTTGTGTATACAAATTGTGGAGCACCATTTGGACAATCCATAATGTATCTCTCTCTATCGTGCACACACTAATTGTGAAGCCTTCATCGGTGTTCTGAGTTCCCCATGAAGGTGTTCTCCTCTGAACCGACAGCGCCACCTAGTGCTCCATCTTAAATTGTCATTCAAAATAAATCCAGAGCTCTTTAGTTCCATGTATGCTGTAGCTCACTGAAGCAAGTAGTGACTATTAATAAATGATGGCTCTTTCAAAATTGTTTCCATCTGCAAAGGCCTCAGCATTTATCATTCAGTATGCCTTTAGTTTTCCTTTGAACTGTTCCCTTCCCTCCACCCGAAAAGTTATATCCCTCTGCTTTCATGCTCTCATTGCTGATTTGGGAATAGGAATGGAGTCCTCGGCATTGGCATTGTTAAATAGTCTCAATCAAATGGAGTTGTTCATTAGTGAGTCTGAACATCAATCATGGAATGTCCACACAGAAACAACCTCCCAACTCAACTCACTGGAAAGTCACCAGTGTTGCTAACTTTTGGTTGGTTCAATTGGCTCTGTTTTATAACCTTTACTCTCGAGTCGCCAGGTATCTTTATGATACCACCACGAGGTTCAAGTCCAAGCAATGATCAATAACTCAACATACCAGTTAGTAAGATTCAAATCAAAGCACATTTATTATACACAGTAAATCGCTACTCATGCATAAATTCTACTTCTAAGCTACTTCTACAACAAACAGGCCTATACTTAGCTTCGGACAGGCCCACCAGGTCAGGGGAACAAATTGCCTTTTGTTCGGATTCTGAAACTGCGGGATTCAAAGCTGGTATGGACTGGTAGCTAGGAGCGCCTATCTCGCAGCGAGCGTCGACTTGAGACTTACTTCAGTGATGCAGCAGCTTGGACAGTTCACTCTCAAGGGTTGGTTCGCGTTGCTGAGTGACGCTGTCAAGAAGAACAATTTGAGCTTGGGGGCTTAGCTTTATAGTCCCCAGGGGCTTCCCGCCTTTCGGGGAGGACCCTGTACCTGGTTCTAGGTGATTGGACTTTGTTCCAATCGCTTGGTTCGATTTCTCCAATACTGGAGTGGTTCCCTGATCGATGGGCGGTCTTGAGGTGTCCATTAACCTCTTTTGTGTTGGCTCCTGCTGGCGCCGGGGAGACAGGCTTAGCTTTGTTTGTCCCAAATGTTGCGATTGTTCCCGGGGATTGCTTATTAGTATGTAGATGGCTGCTACATTATTATGCAGATGGCTGCTTGTATCGATGCTGTCTGGGCTTTTGCAGAGTTTAATACACAGTAACTTGCACCTGCTGGTTTCTGCCTGTGTTGGTTGAATTTCCCTGCAGCCTTTGCTGTTCTCCATTTTACATCGGGAATTGGCCACCCCAGGTGGCTACACACCCTCCTTGTGATCCTAACGCGAAGCATGAAGGATCACATAGCTGTGTAGGTTTTCATTCCCTGACCCAGCGAGCACCCTTCTATGGCCTCTACACTGACCATAACTATGCAAAAACTTTTAACTGACAATTTTGAGGGGCGATGTGTCAAACAGGGACATGCTTTACAAAACAAAAACAAAAAATGGGAACCTCCAACTATCCTTAATATAAACTACACTCACTCAAACATTTCATCACACTAACTTCCTGAACCATACAAACAAAATCATAGCAGTATTATACACATTTTTCTGGCTTGACAGTCAAGCTCAGGATTGTACAATTGCTCATGAACATTTCTTTATTTACAACAAAAAACGCAAACGAATGCTCTTTATTATAGGTCGCGGGGGTCAGGGGTCTGGTCGGATCCGAAAATAGGGGATCGTATTCGATATACCGGGGTGCGAGCGCGGTAGGCTCTCCTTCTCCATTTTCTCAGACGAATAGTCTGCACGATGCAGCAGAGTATCGCCAATACCAATAGGGATTCTATCATGTAGGACAGGGAGTACCAGGTTATAAACCTGTCACACCAAGATGGTGTGGTGTCGCTCGTGACTGGGCTCTGGGTACTGTGGGGAAGTGAATCATTAACGGCTGGGGGGGGGGGGGGGGGGGGGGGTTGAGGTCAGGGGGTTCGCGTTCGCGCACAACCAAATGTCCATTATGGTGATGAGCGACGCGGAGGATGACCGCATGGTTCTTCTTCTTTCACTTCTCTTCTCTTCTCTTCACTGGTCCTGGAGCTTCTGTGGGATCAAGCATAGTGTCTGTTACTATCTTGGTTTAATATCTCGTATGATATCCTGTCTGTCCTTTAGTGCCAATTACTCCCTTTATAATTGGTCACTATGTGTGACTCCCTCATTTTGTTTTTCAAAAACCAAATTTCAGGACAAGACACACTTACAAATAATGAACCAGTGCGAGCCGTCTTGCAGACTGTGCGATTTACCATCCAAATGTTTGAGGATGTTAATAGCATAAGAACAAACAACAAAGAACAAAGAACAAAGAAATGTACAGCACAGGAACAGGCACTTCGGCCCTCCACGCCAGTGCCGACCATGCTGCCCGACTAAACTACAATCTTCTACACTTCCTGGGTCCGTATCCCTCTATTCCCATCCTATTCATGTATTTGTCAAGATGCCCCTTAAATGTCACTATCGTCCCTGCTTCCACCACCTCCTCCAGTAGCGAGTCCCAGGCACCCACTACCCTCTGCGTAAAAAACTTGCCTCGTACATCTACTCTAAACCTTGCCCCTCTCACCTTAAACCTATGCCCCCTAGTAATTGACCCCTCTTCCCCGGGGAAAAGCCTCTGACTATCCACTCTGTCTATGCCCCTCATAATTTTGTAGACGTCTATCAGGTCGCCCCTCAACCTCCTCCGTTCCAGTGAGAACAAACCAAGTTTATTCAACCGCTCCTCATAGCTAATGCCCTCCATACCAGGCAACATTCTGGTAAATCTCTTCTGCACCCTCTCTAAAGCCTCCACATCCTTCTGGTAGTGTGGCGACCAGAATTGAACACTATACTCCAAGTGTTTGCCTAACTAAGGTTCTATTCAGCTGCAACATGACTTGCCAATTCTTACACTCAATGCCCTGGCCAATGAAGGCAAGCATGCCGTATGCTTTCTTGACTACCTTCTCCACCTGTGTTGCCCCTTTCAGTGACCTGTGGACCTGCACTCCTAGATTTCTTTGACTTTCAATACTCTTGAGGGTTCTACCATTCACTGTATATTCCCTACCTGCATTAGACCTTCCAAAATGCATTACCTCACATTTGTCCGGATTAAACTCCATCTGCCATCTCTCCGCCCAAGTCTCCAAACAATCTAAATCCTGCTGTATCCTCTGACAGTTCTCATCGCTATCCGCAATTCCACCAACCTTTGTGTCGTCTGCAAGTTCCCTGGATTATCCTTGCTACCCTTCTTAAACAGAGGAACAACATTGGCTATTCTCCAGTCCTCTGGGACATCCCCTGAAGACAGTGAGGATCCAAAGATTTCTGTCAAGGCCTCAGCAATTTCCTCTCCAGCCTCCTTCAGTATTCTGGGGTAGATCCCATCAGGCCCTGGGGACTTATCTACCTTAATATTTTTTAAGACACCCAACACCTCATCTTTTTGGATCTCAATGTGACCCAGGCTTCTCCAGACTCAACATCTACCAATTTCTTCTCTTTGGTGAATACTGATGCAAAGTATTCATTTAGTACCTCGCCCATTTCCTCTGGCTCCACACATAGATTCCCTTGCCTATCCTTCAGTGGGCCAACCCTTTCCCTGGCTACCCTCTTGCTTTTTATGTACGTGTAAAAAGCCTTGGGATTTTCCTTAACCCTATTTGCCAATGACATTTTGTGACCCCTTCTAGCCCTCCTAACTCCTTGCTTAAGTTCCTTCCTAGTTTCCTTATATTCCACGCAGGCTTCGTCTGTTCCCAGCCTTTTAGCCCTGACAAATGCCTCCTTTTTCTTTTTGACGAGGCCTACAATATCTCTCGTTATCCAAGGTTCCCGAAAATTGCCGTATTTATCCTTCTTCCTCACAGGAACATGCCGGTCCTGAATTCCTTTCAACTGACACTTGAAAGCCTCCCACATGTCAGATGTTGATTTGCCCTCAAACATCCGCCCCCAATCTATGTTCTTCAGTTCCCGCCTAATATTGTTATAATTAGCCTTCCCCCAATTTAGTACATTCACCCTAGGACCACTCTTATCCATGTCCACCAGTACTTTAAAACTTACTGAATTGTGGTCACTGTTACCGAAATGCTCCCCTACTGAAACATCTACCACCTGGCCGGGCTCATTCCCCAATACCAGGTCCAGTACCGCCCCTTCCCTCGTTGGACTGTCTACATATTGTTTTAAGAAGCCCTCCTGGGCTTCTTACAAACTCCGCCCCGTCTAAGCCCCTGGCACTAAGTGAGTCCCAGTCAATATTGGGGAAGTTGAAGTCTCCCATCACCACAACCCTGTTGTTTTTACTCTTTTCCAAAATCTGTCTACCTATCTGCTCCTCTATCTCCCACTGGCTTTTGGGAGGCCTGGAGTAAACCCCCAACATTGTGACTGCACCCTTCTTATTCCTGATCTCTACCCATATAGCCTCACTGCCCTCTGAGGTGTCCTCCCGAAGTACAGCTGTGATATTCTCCCGAACCAGTAGCGCAACTCCGCCTCCCCTTTTACATCCCCCTCTATCCCGCCTGAAACATCTAAATCCTGGAACGTTTAGCTGTCAATCCTGCCCTTCCCTCAACCAGGTCTCTGTAATGGCAACAACATCATAGTTCCAAGTACTAATCCAAGCTCTAAGTTCATCTGCCTTACTCGTAATACTTCTTGCATTAAAACATATGCACTTCAGGCCACCAGACCCGTTGTGTTCAGCAAATTCTCCCTGTCTGCTCTGCCTCAGAGCCCCACTGTCCCTATTCCCTAGTTCTCCCTCAATGCTCTCACCTTCTGACCTACCCCCCTGCCATACTAGTTTAAACCCTCCCGTGTGACACTAGCAAACCTCGCGGCCAGGATATTTATGCCTCTCCGGTTTAGATGCACGGTTTAGATAGGCCACACCTGCCCCGGAAGAGCTCCCAGTGGTCCAGATAACGGAAACCCTCCCTCCTACACCAGCTGTTTAGCCATGTGTTTAGCTGCTCTATCTTCCTATTTCTAGCCTCACTGGCACGTGGCACAGGGAGTAATCCCGAGATTAAAAACCTAGAGGTCCTGTCTTTTAACTTTCTGCCTAGCTCCCTGAACTCCTGCTGCAGGACCTCATGCCCCTTCCTGCCTATGTCATTAGTACCAATATATACAACAACCTCTGCCTGTTTGCCCTCCCCCTTCAGGATGCCCTCTACCCGTTCGGAGACATCCTGGACCCTGGCACCAGGGAGGCAACATACCATCCTGGAGTCTCTTTCACGTCCACAGAAGCACCTATCTGTGCCCCTGACTATAGAGTCCCCTATTACTATTGCTCTTCTGCGCTTTGACCCTCCCTTCTGAACATCAGAGCCAGCCGTGGTGCCACTGCTCTGGCTGCTGCTGTTTTCCCCTGATAGGCTATCCCCCCCGACAGTATCCAAAGGGGTATACCTGTTCGAGAGGGGACAAACTCAGGATTCCTGCCCTTTGCAGGGCAAGAGTTATATCTGGGGGAAAGACAATTATGATGCGATGAGGCATGACTTAGGATGCATCGGATGGAGAGGAAAACTGCAGGGGATGGGCACAATGGAAATGTGGAGCTTGTTCAAGGAACAGCTACTGCGTTAGCTAGGGAGGACCTAAAGTGAGAGCTAAGAAGAGCCAGGAGGGGACATGAGAAGTCTTTGGCAGGTAGGATCAAGGATAACCCTAAAGCTTTCTATAGATATGTCAGGAATAAACGAATGACTAGGGTAAGAGTAAGGCCAGTCAAGGACAGTAGTGGGAAGTTGTGCTTGGAGTCCGAGGAGATAGGAGAGGTGCTAAATGAATATTTTTCATCAGTATTCACACAGGAAAAAGACAATGTTGTCGAGGAGAATACTGAGATTCAGGCTACTAGACTAGAAGGGCTTGAGGTTCATAAGAGGAGGTGTTAGCAATTCTGGAAAGTGTGAAAATAGATAAGTCCCCTGGGCCGGATGGGATTTATCCTAGGATTCTCTGGGAAGCTAGGGAGGAAATTGTTGAGCCTTTGGCTTTGATCTTTCAGTCATCTTTGGCTACAGGAATAGTGCCAGAAGACTGGAGGATAGCAAATGTTGTCCCCTTGTTCAAGAAGGGGAGTAGAGACAACGCCAGTAACTATAGACCAGTGAGCCTTACTTCTGTTGTGGGCAAAATATTGGAAAGGTTCATAAGAGATAGGATGTATAATCATCTGGAAAGGAATAATTTGATTAGAGATAGTCAATACGGTTTTGTGAAGGGTAGGTCGTGCCTCACAAACCTTATTGAGTTCTTTGAGAAGGTGACCAAACAGGTGGATGAGGGTAAAGCAGTTGATGTGGTGTATATGGATTTCAGTAAAGCGTTTGATAAGGTTCCCCACGGTAGGCTACTGCAGAAAATACGGAGGCATGGGATTCAGGGTCATTTAGCAGTTTGGATCAGAAATTGGCTAGCTGGAAGAAGACAAAGGGTGGTGGTTGATGGGAAATGTTCAGACTGGAGTCTAGTGGTGTACCACAGGGATCTGTTTTGGGGCCACTGCTGTTTGTCATTTTTATAAATGACCTGGAGGAGGGCGTAGAAGGATGGGTGAGTAAATTTGCAGATGACACTAAAGTCGGTGGAGTTGTGGACAGTGCGGAAGGATGTTACAAGTTACAGAGGGACGTACATAAGTTGCAGCGCTGGGCTGAGAGGTGGCAAATGGAATTTAATGCAGAAAAGTGTGAGGTGATTCATTTTGGAAGGAATAACAGGAAGACAGAGTACTGGGCTAATGGTAAGATTCTTGGCAGTGTGGATGAGCAGAGAGATCTCGGTGTCCATGTACATAGATCCCTGAAAGTTGCCACCCAGGTTGAGAGGCTTGTTAAGAAGGTGTACGGTGTGTTAGCTTTTATTGGTAGAGGGATTGAGTTTCGGAGCCATGAGGTCATGTTGCAGCTGTACAAAACTCTGGTCCGGCCGCATTTGGAGTATTGCGTGCAATTCTGGTCGCTGCATTATAGGAAGGATGTGGAAGCATCGGAAAGGGTGCAGAGGAGATTTACCAGAATGTTGCCTGGTATGGAGGGAAGATTTTATGCGGAAAGGCTGAGGGACTTGAGGCTGTTTTCATTAGAGAGAAGAAGGTTAAGAGGTGACTTAATTGAGGCATACAAGATGATCAGCGGATTGGATAGGGTGGACAGTGAGAGCCTTTTTCCTCGGTTGGTGATGTCTAGCACGAGGGGACATAGCTTTAAATTGAGGGGAGATAAATATGAGACAGATGTCAGATGTAGGTTCTTTACTCAGAGAATAATAAGGGTGTGGAATTCCCTGTCTGCAACAGTAGTGGACTCGCCAACACTAAGGGCATTCAAATGGTCATTGGATAGACATATGGACGATAAGGGAATAGGGCTTTAGAGTGGTTTCACAGGTCGGCGCAACATCGAGGGCCGAAGGGCCTGTACTGCACTGTAATGTTCTATGTTCTATGAAGAGTTGGGAGAGGATATGGAGGAAGGTGTGATGTGTTCCAGAGAGTGAAGGTGGCATATAGAGTACACCGCACGAGGGTGAGGATGAGCCGACTCTTTGAAGGGGTAGAAGATGTGTGTGAACGTTGCGGGGGGTGGTGGGGCCCGCAAATCACGTTCATATGTTTTGGTCCTGTCCAAAGCCGGAGGATTACTGGAAGGAGGTTTTTAGGGTAATCTCTAAAGTGGTGCACGTGAAACTGGCCCCCGGCCCTCGGGAGGCCATATTCGGGGTGTCGGACCAGTCGGGTTGGAAACGGGTGCGGAGGCAGATGTTGTAGCCTTCGCCTCGTTGATCGCCCGAAGGCAGATCCTGATGGGATGGAGAGCAACCTGTCCACCCTGTGCCCTGGCTGGCGGGGGGACCTGTTGGAATTCTTGACTCTTGAGAAGGTTAGGTTTGAACTGAGGGGAAGGATGGAAGGGTTCTACAATTCATGGGCATTATTCATTATGCACTTTCAAGAACTGGATAACATCGAACATTAGTTAGGTTGGAACGGTTGGGGGAGGGGGACTATGTGTGATAATGGTGACTATGGGTGATTCCTGATTCCTTCTTGTCATTTGTTTATGTTAACATGCGGGCTAATGTTTGGGGTTTGGTGGGAGGATGGGATCGTTGTTATTGATATGGGGATTGACACGGATTATTGTTTATTGTTGGTGGGTGGTAAATTTGGGAGAAAATGTGAAAAAGGAGGAGAATTAAAATATTTTTTCAAATAAAATGGTCTGTTGAGCTGGGATTGAAGGCAGATAGGCTCCAGGGCCTGAGAATCTGCATCCCAGAGTGCTTAAGGAGGTGGCTCTGGAAATAGTGGATGCAACCCTGCAGATTGGAGGGTAGCTCACATCTCTCCAATATTCAAAAAGGGAGGTAGAGAGAAAGCAGGGAATTATAGACCAGTAAGCCCCATCGATAGTGGGGAAAATTTTGAATCCATTATCAAGGACTTTATAGCGGGACATTTAGAAAGCAGTGGCAGGATCAGTCAGAGTCAGCATGGATTTATGAAGGGAAGATCATGCTTGACAAATCTGTTGGAATCCTTTGAAGAGGTGACCAGTACAGTTGACAAGGGGGAGCCAGTCGATGCGGTATATTTGGACTTTCAGAAGGCGTTTGGCAAATTCCCGCATAAGAGATTATTGTGCAACATTAAAGTGCATGGGATTGGGGGAAGTGTAATGAGATGGATAGAAACCTGGTTGGTAGAGAGGAAATAAAGAGTAGGAATTAATGGCAGTAACTAGTGTGGTACCACAGGGATCGTTGCTGGGACCCCAGCTATTCACAATATATATTAATGATTTGGATGAGGGAACAAAATGTGACATCTCAAAGTTTTCAGAGGAAACCAAGTTGGGTGAGAGGGTGAACTGTGACGAGGATGCAGGGGTCCTAAAGCAAGATCTGGACAGGTTGGGCGAGTGGGCAAATCAATGGCAGATGCAGTATAATTTGGATAGTGTGAGGTTATTCACTTTGGAAGCAAAAACAGGAAGGCAGATTACTACTTGAATGGTTGTAAATTGGGAGAGGGGAGTGTGCAGCGGGACCTGGGTGTCCTTGTGCACCAGTCGCTGAAGGTAAGCATGCAGGTGCAGCAGGCGGTAAAGAAGGTAGGTTGGCCTTCATTGCGAGAGGTTTTGAGTATAGAACAAAGAACAAAGAACAAAGAAATGTACAGCACAGGAACAGGCCCTTCGGCCCTCCAAGCCCGTGCCGACCATACTGCCCGACTAAACTACAATCTTCTACACTTCCTGGGTCCGTATCCTTCTAATCCCATCCTATTCATATATTTGTCAAGATGCCCCTTAAATGTCCCTATCGTCCCTGCTTCCACTACCTCCTCCGGTAGCGAGTTCCAGGTACCCACTACCCTCTGCGTAAAAAACTTGCCTCGTACATCTACTCTAAACCTTGCCCCTCTCACCTTAAACCTATGCCCCCTAGTAATTGACCCCTCTACCCTGGGGAAAAGCCTCTGACTATCCACTCTGTCTATGCCCCTCATAATTTTGTATACCACTATCAGGTCGCCCCTCAACCTCCTTCGTTCCAGTGAGAACAAACCGAGTTTATTCAACCGCTCCTCATAGCTTATGCCCTCCATACCAGGCAACATTCTGGTAAATCTCTTCTGCACCCTCTCTAAAGCCTCCACATCCTTCTGGTAGTGTGGCGACCAGAATTGAACACTATACTCCAAGTGTGGCCTAACTAAGGTTCTATACAGCTGCAACATGACTTGCCAATTCTTATACTCAATGCCCCGGCCAATGAAGGCAAGCATGCCGTATGCCTTCTTGACTACCTTCTCCACCTGTGTTGCCCCTTTCAATGACCTGTGGACCTGTACTCTTAGATCTCTTTGACTTTCAATACTCTTGAGGGTTCTACCATTCACTGTATATTCCCTACCTGCATTAGACCTTCCAAAATGCATTACCTCACATTTGTCCGGATTAAACTCCATCTGCCATCTCTCCGCCCAAGTCTCCAGACAATCTAAATCCTGCTGTATCCTCAGACAGTCCTCATCGCTATCCGCAATTCCACCAACCTTTGTGTCGTCTGCAAACTTACTAATCAGACCAGTTACATTTTCCTCCAAATCATTTATATATACTACAAAGAGCAAAGGTCCCAGCACTGATCCCTGTGGAACACCACTGGTCACAGCCCTCCAATTAGAAAAGCATCCCTCCATTGCTACCCTCTGCCTTCTATGGCCTAGCCAGTTCTGTATCAATCTTGCCAGTTCACCCCTGATCCCGTGTGACTTCACCTTTTGTACTAGTCTACCATGAGGGACCTTGTCAAAGGCCTTACTGAAGTCCATATAGACAACATCTACTGCCCTACCTGCATCAATCATCTTAGTGACCTCCTCGAAAAACTCTATCAAGTTAGTGAGACACGACCTCCCCTTCACAAAACCATGCTGCCTCTCACTAATACGTCCATTTGCTTCCAAATGGGAGTAGATCCTGTCTCTAAGAATTCTCTCCAGTAATTTCCCTACCACTGACGTAAGGCTCACCGGCCTGTAGTTCCCGCGATTATCCTTGCTACCCTTCTTAAACAGAGGAACAACATTGGCTATTCTCCAGTCCTCCGGGACATCCCCTGAAGACAGCGAGGATCCAAAGATTTCTGTCAAGGCCTCAGCAATTTCCTCTCCAGCCTCCTTCAGTATTCTGGGGTAGATCCCATCAGGCCCTGGGGACTTATCTACCTTAATATTTTTTAAGACACCCAACACCTCGTCTTTTTGGATCACAATGTGACCCAGGCTATCTACACCCCCTTCTCTAGACTCAACATCTACCAATTCCTTCTCTTTGGTGAATACTGATGCAAAGTATTCATTTAGTACCTCGCCCATTTCCTCTGGCTCCACACATAGATTCCCTTGCCTATCCAGGGATGTGTTGCTGCAACAGTGCCTTGGTGAGGCCACACTTGGAGTATTGTGTGCAGCTTTAGTCTCCTTCTCTGAGGAAGGATATTCTTGCTCTCGAGGGAGTGCAGCGAAGGTTTACCAGACTGATTACAGGGATGGTGGGACTGTCATATGAGGAGAGATTGACTAGGTTAGGATTGTTCTCGCTGGAGTTGAGAAGAATGAGGGGGGATCTCATCGAGACTTATAAAATTCTTCCAGGACTAGACAGGGTAGATGCAGGGAAGATGTTACCTCTGATGGGTGTGTCCAGAACAAGGGGTCACAGTCTTCAGAGATGAAGAGACAATTCTTCACCTAATGAGTTGTGAACCTGTGGAATTCATTGCCACAGGAAGTAGTTGATGCTAAAACATTGAATATATTCAAGAGGCAGATGGACATAGCACTTTGGGGGAATGGAATCAAAGGCTATGGGGAGAAAGCAGGATTAGGCTATTGAGTTGGATGATCAGCCATGGTCATGATGAATGGCGGAACAGGCTCAAAGGCCTCCTCCTGTTCCTATCTTCTATGTATCTATGTATAGGGAATTCTATAGTAAGGGGCACAGATAGACACTTCTGTGGACATGAAAGAGACTCCAGGATGGTATGTTGCCTCCCTGGTGCCAGGGTCAAGAATGTCTCTGCACGAGCACAGGACAGCCTGAAGGGGGAAGGTGAACAGCCAGAGGTCGTAGCACACATTGGTACTTACGACAAAGGCAGGAAGAGTGATGAGGTCCTGCAGAAGGAGTTCAGGGAGTTAGGCAATAATTTAAAAAGTAGGACCACTAGGGTTGTAATCTCATGATTACTCCCAGTGCCACGTGCCAGTGAGGCTAGAAATAGCAGGATAGTGCAGCTAAACACGTGGCTAAACGAGTGGTGTAGGAGGGAGGGTTTCGGATTTCTGGACCATTGGGATCTCTTTCGGGGCAGGTGGGACCTGTACAAGAAGGACAGGTTGCATCTAAACTGGAGTGGCACTGATATCCTGGCTGGGAGGTTTGCTAGAGTCACTCGGGAGGATTTAAACTAGTATGGCAGGGGGGTGGGAACCAGAATGTGAGCTTAGAAGGTGTATTAACTGAAGGGGAAATAGAGAACAACATCACTCTGTCTGCTCAAACGCAATGGTTTGAAGTGTATTTGTTTCAACGCCAGAAGTATAGGGCAGCATGATAGCACAGTAGTTAGCACTGTGGCTTCACAGCGCCAGGGTCCCAGGTTCAATACCTGGCTGGGTCACTGTCTGTGCGGAGTCTGCACATTCTCCCCATGTCTGCATGGGTTTCCTCCTGGTGCTCCGGTTTCCTCCCACAGGTCCCGAAAGACGTGCTGTTAGGTAATTTGGATATACTGAATTCTCCTTCCGTGTACCTGACCTGAACAGGCGCCGAAATGAGATGACTCCGGGATTTTTACAGTAACTTCATTGCAATTTAAGCCTACTTGTGACAATAAAGATCATTATTACAGCAGGTTAGCAGGTAAGGCAGATGAACTTGAGCACTTATTCATAGAACATAGAAAAATACAGCACAGAACAGGCCCTTCGGCCCACGATGTTGTGCTGAACCTTTGTCCTAGATTAATCATAGATTATCATAGAATTTACAGTGAAGAAGGAGGCCATTCGGCTCATTGAGTCTGCACCGGCTCTTGGAAAGAGCACCCCACCCAAGGTCAACACCTCCACCCAACACTATGGGCAATTTTGGACACTAAGGGCTATTTATCATGGCCAATCCACCTAACCTGCACATCTTTGGACTGTGGGAGGAAACCGGAGCACCCGGAGGAAACCCACGCACACACGGGGAGTATGTGCAGACTCCGCACAGACAGTGACCCAAGCCGGAATCGAACCTGGGACCCTGGAGCTGTAAAGCAATTGTGCTATCCACAATGCTACCGTGCTGCCCTTAAGAACAAATTAATCTGCACTATATCATTCTACCATAATCCATGTACCTATCCAATAGCTGCTTGAAGGTCCCTAATGTTTCCGACTCAACTACTTCCACAGGCAGTGCATTCCATGCCCCCACAACTCTCTGGGTAAAGAACGTACCTCTGACATGCCCCCTATATCTTCCACCATTCACCTTAAATTTATGTCCCCTTGTAATGCTTTGTTCCACCCGGGGAAAAAGTCTCTGACTGTCTACTCTATCTATTCCCCTGATCATCTTATAAACCTCTATCAAGTCGCCCCTCATCCTTCTCCGTTCTAATGAGAAAAGGCCTAGCACCCTCACCCTTTCATCGTAAGACCTACTCTCCATTCCAGGCAACATCCTGGTAAATCTCCTTTGCACCTTTTCCAAAGCTCCTAAATCCTTCCTAAAATGAGGCGACCAGAACTGTACACAGTACTCCAAATGTGGCCTTACCAAAGTTTTGTACAGCTGCATCATCACCTCACGGCTCTTAAATTCAATCCCTCTGTTAATGAACGCTAGCACACCCTAGGCCTTCTTTACAGCTCTATCCACTTGAGTGGCAACTTTCAAAGATGTATGAACATAGACCCCAAGATCTCTCTGCTCCTCCACATTGCCAAGAACTCTACCGTTAACCCTGTATTCCGCATTCATGTTTGTCCTTCCAAAATGGACAACCTCACACTTTTCAGGGAACTCCATCTGCCACTTCTCAGCCCAGCTCTGCATCCTATCTATGTCTCTTTGCAGCTGACAAAAGCCCTCCTCACTATCCACAACTCCACCAATCTTCGTATCGTCTGCAAATTTACTGACCCACCCTTCAACTCCCTCATCCAAGTCATTAATGAAAATCACAAACAGCAGAGGACCCAGAACTGATCCCTGCGGTACACCACTGGTAACTGGGCTCCAGGCTGAATATTTGCCATCCACACCACTCTCTGACTTCTATTGGTTAGCCAGTTCGTTATCCAACTGGCCAAATTTCCCACTATCTCATGCCTCCCTACTTTCTGCATAAGCCTACCATGGGGAACCTTATCAAATGCCTTACTAAAATCCATGTACACTACATCCACTGCTTTACCTTCATCCACATGTTTGGTCACCTCCTCAAAGAATTCAATAAGACTTGTAAGGCAAGACCTACCCCTCACAAATCCGTGCTGACTATCCCTAATCAAGCAGTGTCTTTCCAGATGCTCAGAAATCCTATCCTTCAGTACCCTTTCCATTACTTTGCCTACCACCGAAGTAAGACTAACTGGCCTGTAATTCCCAGGGTTATCCCTAGTCCCTTTTTTGAACAGGGGCACGACATTCGCCACTCTCCAATCCCCTGGTACCACCCCTGTTGACAGTGAGGACGAAAAAGGGTTCAACGGTAAATCCCTGTTGGCTCCGCCCAGTAGACGGCGTATAAATGTGTGTGCTCTCCGATGCTGCAGCCATTCTGGTTCCAGCTACAGGAGGCACAACATCTTGCTCAATAAAGCCTCGATTGTTCCCTATTCTCGTCTTTGTGGTAATTGATAGTGCATCAATTTATTGAGCAAGATTTTTAAACGATGGTCTCTGCATCAAGCCTGATCGCCTGCAGCTGAGCCCTCAAGCAGCCAACTCTATGTCCACCTTTGACCACTGGCTAGCCTGCTTCGAAGGCTACCTCAGAACAGCCGCTGAAGAACCCTCGGACTCGCAGAAGCTCCAAGTCCTCTATTCACGGGTGAGCCTGACATTTTTCCTCTCATCCGGGATGCCCCCACCTACTCCTAGCGATGGAGCTCCTGAAGGGCCATTACGTTCGACCAGTAAATCAAGTATACGCCAGGCACCTCCTGTCCACAAGACAGCAACTCCCCGGGGAGTCTCTGGACAATGTCTGGCATGCCCTGCACATCCTAGGTAGGAACTGTGACTGCCAGGCAGTTTCGGCAGTCAAGCACAGCAAACTTTTAATTAGAGACGCTTACGTCACAGGCATAAAGTCTGCGTACGTCCGCCAGCAACTACTGGAAGGGGGTACGCTCGATCTTGCGGAATCTTGGGGGCAGCACGGTAGCATTGTGGATAGCACAATTGCTTCACAGCTCCAGGGTCCCAGGTTCGATTCCGGCTTGGGTCACTGCCTGTGCGGAGTCTGCACATCCTCCCCGTGTGTGCGTGGGTTTCCTCCGGGTGCTCCGGTTTCCTCCCACAGTCCAAAGATGTGCAGGTTAGGTGGATTGGCCATGAGAAATTGCCCTTAGTGTTGGGTGGGGTTACTGCGTTATGGGGATAGGGTGGAAGTGTTGACCTTGGGTAGGGTGCTCTTTCCAAGAGCCGGTGCAGACTCGATGGGCCAAATGGCCTCCTTCTGCACTGTAAATTCTATGATAATCTATGAAACTAGGCAGCTCGCTAATTCGTTAGAAGTGGCCTCCAGTAATGTTCAGTCCTACGTCCCTGACCGCGCGGCACCCTTGTGGGCATCGTGGGCCCCACCAGCTGCTAACTTCAGCTCACCGTAAGCCTGCGCCGCGCGGCAGCCAGGCAACTCTGGGGGGCCCCAAGTGTTATTTTTGCGGGCAAAATAAACACCCCAGGCAGCGTTGCACGGCGCACAGCACGACCTGCAATGGGAGTGGGAAGAAAGGACACTTCGCTGCTGTTTGCCAGGCCCGGTCGGTCGCCGCTGTTTCCATCCCGGCGTTCCTACACCTCCCATGTGCGATCCAGGGGCGCTGCCATTTTCCCCTTCGCAAGCCACGTGCGGCCCGTGGGTGCCGCCATCTTTGATGCCACCTGCCATGTGCGCCCCATGGGCGCCGCCGTCTTCAGTGCCATTTTGGATGGCGCCTCAGGACTCCTGCTCATCTGGCCGTTCATCGCCTGCCACTACCTCCGTCACCGCTGACCAGCCCGGGACCTCCCAGCATCTGCCGCAGCTCGCCTCTATCACCCTGGATCAGCCCCGGCCCTGCAACCTCGCGACCGCGACGACGACGGTGAAGATCGATGGGCACGAGACGACCTGCCTTTTTGACTCCGGGAGCACCGAGAGCTTCATCCACCCCACTACGGTAAGGCGCTGCCCCCTCCCGGTACACCCCGTCACCCAGAAAATCGCCCTGGATCCCGTTCCGTGGAAATCCGGGGGTACCTCACCGTCCAAGGCGTAGAGTTCAGCAACTTCCAGCTCTACGTCCTCCCCCAACTCTTAGCTGCCCTGTTACTCGGCCTGGAGTTTCAGTGCCATCTCCAAAGCCAAACTTTAAAATTCGGCAAACCCCGAACCCCCCTCACCGTCTGCGGCCTCATGACCCTTAAGGTCGGTCCACCTTCCCTGTTTGCGAACCTCACCCCGGATTGCAAACCCTTCGCCATTAGGAGCAGACAGTACAGTGCCCAGGACAGGACCTTCATCAGGTCGGAGGTCCATCGGCTTCTGCGGGAGGGGGTCATTGAGGTCAGCAACAGCCCATGGAGAGATCAAGTGGTGGTAGTGAAGATTGGGGAGAAGCACAGGATGGCCATTGACTACAGTCAGACCATCAATCGGTACACGCAGCTCGACGCGTACCCCCTCCCACGCATATCTGACATGGTCAATCAGATTGCGCAGTATTGAGTCTTTTGCACAGTAGACTTGAAGTCCGCCTACCACCAGCTCCCCATCCGCCCGGAGGACCGCCAATACACTACGTACGAAGCAGATGGCCGCCTTTATCACTTCCTTAGGGTTCCCTTCGGCGTCACTAATGGGGTCTCGGTCTTCCAGCGAGAGATGGACCGAATGGTTGACCGGTACGGGTTGCGGGCCACCTTCCCGTACCTAGAGAACGTCACCATCTGCGGCCATGATCAGCGGACTACGACGCAAACCTCCAAAACTTCCTCCAGACCACCAAACTCCTTAATCTCACATACAATAAGGAGAAATGCGTGTTCCGCACGAACCGCTCAGCCATCCTTGGCTATGTCGTGGAAAATGGTGTCCTCGGGCCACCCTCAGTCAGGCGGGCAGGCCCGTGGCCTTCTTTTCCCTCTCCATGCCTCTGAAATTCGGCACTCCTCTGTCGAAAAGGAGGCCCAAACCATTGTGGAAGCTGTGCGACATTGGCGGCATTCCCTGGCTCCTCACTGACCTTTATGTTTAATAATACACAGCGGGGTAAGATCAAAAATGACAAGATCTTGAGGTGGAGGATCGAGCTCTCCACCTATAATTATGAGATCTTGTATCACCCGGGGAAGATCAACGAGCCCCTTGATGCCCTATCCCGCAGTACATGTGCCAGCGCACAGGTGGACCGACTCCGGGATCTCCACCATGACCTCTGCCACCCGGGGGTCACCCAGTTCTTCCAATGTATCAAGGTCCGCAACCTGCCCTACTCCATTGAGGAGGTCAGGACCGTCACCAGAGACTGCCAAGTGCCGCAGAGTGCAAGCCGCACTTCTACCGGCCAGATTGAGCGCACCTGGTGAACGCCTCAGCGTGGACTTCAAAGGGCCCCTCCCCTCCACCGACCGCAACACGGACTTTCTGAACGTGATTGATGAGTACTCCCGGATCCCTTTTGCCATCCCATGCCCCAATATGACTTCTGCCACGCTAATCAAAGCCCTGCACAGCATCTTCACTCTGTTCGGTTTCCCCACCATTAATCATCAGCGATCGGGGATCCTCTTTCATGAGCGATGAGCAGCGTCAGTTCCTGCTCAGCAAGGGCATCACCTCGAGCAGGATGACCAGCTACAACCCCCGGGGAAACGGGCAGGTGGAGAGGGACAACGGGACGGTCTGGAAGGCCATCCTGCTGGCCCTGCGGTCTAAAAATCTCCCGGTCTCCTGGTGGCAGGAGGTCCTCCCCGACACGTTCCACTCCATCTGTTCGCTCCTCTGCACTGTGACTAATGAGACCTCTCATGAACGTGTGTTTGCCTTCCCCAGGAAGTCCACCTCCGGGGTCTCGCTCCCAACATGGCTGACAGTTCCTGGATCTGTCCTCTTCCGAAAGCATGTGCGGACCCATAAGTCGAATCCCTTGGTCGAAAAGGTCCACCTCTTACATGCAATCCCGCAGTACGTCTATGTGGCACACCCCAACGGGCGCCAGGACAGTCTCCCTCCGGGACCTGGCACCTGCTGGATCCCCGCCCACCACCCTCCCCGGTTGCCTCATTCATCCCTGAGCCACTCATCCTCCCTCCAGCGAACCTCACCCCAGCCCCCACCCCAGCAGGATCCGTGCTCCCACTGGATCCACTCAGGGGTGACGAAGACGACGACAACACGCTCCCGGAGTCACAGGTGACCACGTCGGCGCCCACATCACCACCAGGACTGAGGTGATTGCAGAGGAGGGTCAAGGCCACCGACAGACTGAACTTGTAATGTTTTCCACCACCCCCGCCGGACTCTTTTTTTAACAGGGGGTGAATGTGGTAGTCACCACGAGTAGTATATTATATGTATTACGGCACTGCCCGTATATTAAGGGTACAACGGTAAATCCCTGCCTGCTGGCTCAGCCCAGCAGGCAGCGTATAAATGTATGTGCTCTCCGATGCTGCAGCCATTCTGGTTCCAGCTACAGGAGGCACAACATCTTGCTCAATAAAGCCTCGATTGTTCCACTATTCTCATCTTTGTGGTAATTGATAGTGCATCATACGGTAAATTGTGTGAGTCAGAGCCCCCGCCGGGGGCGGGGGGAGGGGATGAAACAATTCATGGACCAACTGAGGTTCCCAAAGGTGGAAAAGGATCTGGTGGAGGGACTGGGGGCCCCGATAGATCTGGAGGAGATGGTAAAGAGCTTAGGGGACATGCAGTCGGGCAAGGCCCCGGGGCCGGACGGCTACCCTGTAGAATTCTACAAGAAATTTTCAGAACTGCTATGCCCACTCCCACTAAGGACCTTTAATGAGGCCAAAGAGAGAGGGACCCTCCCTCCAACAATGTCACAGGCTTCGATTTCACTCATCCTCAAACGAGAGAAAGATCCACTGCAGTGTGGATCTTATAGACCGATATCGCTCCTGAACGTAGACGCCAAACTGCTGGCCAAGATCTTCGCTGCTAGGATTGAGGATTGTGTTCCTGGGGTGGTAGGGGAGGATCAGACAGGCTTCGTCAAGGGCAGGCAATTGAACTTCAATGTACGGAGGCTCCTAGACATCATCATGATGCCCTCAGAGGGAGGGGAGGCAGAAGTGGTGGCGACAATGGAAGCGGAGAAAGCCTTTGACTGGGTGGAATGGCAGTACCTGTGGGAAGCGCTAAGAAGGTTCGGATTCGGTGCGGGGTTCATAGGTTGGGTCCAGCTACTTTACCAGGCCCCCGTGGCAAGTGTGTGCAGGAACAGGGTGAGGTCGGAATACTTTAGGCTCCACTGGGGGACGATGCAGGGGTGCCCCCTCTCCCCATTATTATTCGCCCTTGCGATAGAGCCGTTGGCCATAGCACTGCGGGTTCAAAGAACTAGAGGGGGTTGGTTCGGGGCAGGGGAGGAGCATCGGGTCTCGCTCTATGCGGATGATCTGATCCTGTACATCTCGGACCCATTAGAGGGCATGGGGAGGTCATGAAGATTCTGAGGGACTTTGGCAATTTCTTGGGGTACAAACTAAACGAGAAGAAAAGCGAGATGTTCGTGATCCAAGCGAAGGGGCAGGAAAAGGGACTCGGAGAGTTTCCTCTGAAGATGGTCGAGAAGAGCTTTCAGTACCTAGGCATACAGGTGGCTTGAAAGTGGGATGCCCTCCACAAGCTTAATTTATCTCGGCTGGTAGAGCAGATGGAGGGGGACTTCAAAAGGTGGGACATGCTCCCGCTATCTCTAGCGGGGAGGGTGCAGACTGTTAAGATGACGGTCCTCCCCAGATTTCTGCTCGTCTTCGAGTGCCTTCCCATCTTCATCCCCAAATCCTTCTTTAAGCGGGTGAACAAGATCATCTCAGGATTCGTATGGGCAAATAAGACCCCGCGAGTAAAGAGACTGTACCCAGAACGCAGTCAGGGGGGGAATGGGCTGGCACTGCCGAACTTTTGCAGCTACTATTGGGCGGCTAATATAGACATGATTAGGAAATGGGTATTGGGGGAGGGGTTGACGTGGGAGCAGTTAGAGGCGGCCTCGTGCAAAGGTACCAGCCTAGGGGCACTTGTAACAGCACCTCTGCCGTTCTCGCCAGCCCGCTACTCCTCTGGTCCGGTGGTGATGGCGGCATTAAAGATCTGGGGTCAGTGGAGAAGACACAGGGGGATGGAGGGATCCTCAGTTTGGACCCCGATACGCAACAATCACAGATTTGTCCCGGGCAAGATTGACGGAGGGTTCCAGAGCTGGCATCGGGCAGGCATTAAAAGGATGGGGGAACCTGTTCATAGATGGGCCTTTCCCAGCCTGAAAACACGAGGAGAAATTCAGTTTGCCCCCTGGAAACGCTTTCAGATACCTTCAGGTACGCGCCTTTCTGAAAAAACAGGTGGTATCATTTCCGCTGCTACCCCCACGCAAGATACAGGATAGGGTGGTCTCCTGCACCTGGGTAGGGGAGGGGAAAGTGTCGGACATCTACTGGGAACTTCAGGAGGCGGAGGAAGCCCCAGTAGAGGAGCTTAAGGGCAAATTGGAGGAGGAGCTAGGTGGGGAGCTGAATGTGGGCCTGTGGGCGGACGCCCGAAACAAGGTCAATTCCTCTTCATCATATTCCAGGCTTAGCTTAATCCAGTTTAAGGTGGTCCACGGGGAACACATGACAGCAACCAGGATGAGCAAGCTCTTTGGGGTTGAGGACAAATGTGCGAGGTGTGCGGGAAGCCCTACAGATCATTCCATATGTTCTGGGCATGCCCGGCTCTTAAGGGATTCTGGCAGGGATTTGCTAAGGCAATGTCCAAGATCTTAGACATGTGGGTGGTGCCGAGTCCAGAGATAGCGATCTTTGGTGTGTCAAGACGATCCGGGAGTTCAGGAAGCGAAAGAGGCCGACGTATTGGCCTTTGCCTCCCTGGTAGCCCGGAGATGGATCCTTTTAATGTGGAGGGACTTGAAGCCCCCGAGTGTCAAGACCTGGGTTAGTGACATGGCTGGGTTTCTCAGTCTCGAGAAAATAAAGTTTGCCTTGAGAGGGTCCATGGCAAGGTTCTCTCGGAGGTGGCAGCTGTTCCTCGACTTTCTAGGAGAGCAGCAAAGGTCAGTGTCATGATATTCAAACACACACATCATGATAGACACACCAACAGACAAATCAGAACACACAACACCACAACCAATCACAGAAAGATATAAAAGCACAAACACGACACCTGGTGGTCAGTATTAGCTGGAGACGAGGACCAGGACAGACCTGCTACACGACACACTCAGGGAGACAGCATGTGCAGAGTATCCAGAACGAACTGTATATAAGAGTTAAAATAAAATAGAGTTGTACCACATACAACTGTGTTGGCTCATCTGTGCACCCGAGCACCCAACACCACATGGTACAGGAGTGGATCGATACCTGCCGGCATACCTCAGTGTACACAGACAACCAGCAGTGCCCAGGCAAAATGATAGAGCTCCCGGTTCCGCAGCCGCTCCAGTGCCACGGCGATCTCCGCGAAAACTGGCGGCGATTCCGGCAAGTGTTCGAATTGTTCCTGGTGGCAGCTGAACTCCAAGACCTGGATGATAGCGAAAAAATTGAATTTCTCCTCACCATCGCCGGTGCAAGGGCAAGAGAAATATTCACAAGGTTCAGGTTCTTCAGGAAGCAACAAAGGTACGATTACCAGGCAGTCCTGGACAAATTCTCCAAGTACTGTGAAGAAAACGCAATCCAATCGGCAAGTAAAGGTAAGAAAAGCGGCAGTACTCACCTCGTGGCCGGGATCCCGGAGCCCGAATTCCCAGAGGCCGAAATCCCGGGCCTGAGAGAGGGCTGGGTCGAGGTCGGCGGCCATCTTGCTAAAGGTATCACGCTAGCACAGTTGCGCGAGCAGTGCGCAGAACCGGAAGTTTCGTTTGCGCATGCGCGAGATGCCGCGCACGTGCAGTCAAGAAAACGGCCATCGGTAAAGGAACAGCGATCTGAGCATGCGCAGTCGCTTCCTACGTGCTACATACCGAGCGTCAGGATGTCAGAGGCCCCAGACCGCACCAATTTAAAGGGGAAACGTCCCAAATCCAATTTAAAAGGGAAACGTCCCAAATCAAAAAAACAAAAATCTGTTAAAGCTGTAAAACAACCTTCCCTCACCTGGAATGACAGCACATTGCCGCAAATTGACCCAGGAGATGAATTTGACCTCCGAAGAACCCTCCGACAAGCAGTTACCTACGCACAAGCCGATGATTCCGACCTCGAATACTTCGATGACGATCTTTACAGTGTTTCCGGACCTCGCGAGCCCAATGATAGCTCCGTGGTCCTATACGACTATGACTCGGACGAACCTTTCGTGTTGCACATTGGCGGCCCCCACATTGAATACGACGCAGATGCGGATTCATTTTTCGGATTTGAGGATCTTCAATCCAGCAGATATGACGTCCCAACTTATCAGTACCGGATGATGCTGCAGCCTGACATTAACAGACAGGGAGCGCTGCAAGCACACGGAGAGCGCCCTGCTGCCACACAGAGCATGGTCCACGTCCCGCTCAACGTTCCCGACTCTATGAAAGAAGACATGCAAGACTCCAGAGCGCAGTCCTCGCATGAACCAGAAGTGACTCCAGAGTCACAAGCCTCCACAGCAAGCTCGTGGACAGACTCCACAATTGCAGAAACGCAAGACTCCAGAGCGCAGTCCTTGCACGAACAAGAAGTGACTCCAGTGTCACAAGCCTCCACAGAGAGCTCGTGGACAGCCTCCACGATAGAAGCAACGCAAGACTCCAATGTGCGGTCCTTGCAGGAACAAGACCATGAGGGTCTAGCAACCTCTCCTGACCAACCAGCGGCAGACGATGCAAGTCTGCCATGCTCACGTGAACAGCAAGAAGGCTATAACAGCCTACCATGCTCCACTACACAGCAGCATGACCATGACGGTCTCTCATGCTACAATGAAGGGCACAGCGCTGAAGACTGTTCCAGCCCAACTGAAGACAAGCCAAAGGAATCGCCTCTTCCAAGCCCGAAGAAAAAACGTTTATGCTCTGACCTTCAGGATCATTATAGCCGAACAGAGATTAATAATGCTGCACGGTCACAGAAGGATGCTGAGGATTTGCTAAAGAAATTAATTGAATGTTTAACTTGCAAGGAGCAGACTGAGAATTGCCAGTGTTTTAGTACGGATCGAAAAAATGGACAAGACATTGATCCTCGGGTAATGGAAATAACACAACCTGAATCATACCGACAGCAGGGACAAATGTCTCCCCTCAACACAACGCCGCAAAGTCCCAACTTCGGAGACCAGCAGTTAGTCAGTAATGACTCTTCAAACCTTGAGGGGAACATTAATTGCATTGAACCTATACACACTCCACTGATAAATGAGCAGAACATTGGAGCAAGAATCCTGAGGACACCGACATCGAGTAGCCAGATAACGAATTAAAAACCCGCAGCAGTTTCAAGTGAACCAAGTGTGCTTTCCACTAATGGTGAAGATGCAGATAAGGTCGACCCGATTATCCATTGTACCACACTAACCCCAGTGATTAAGCAGTTATGTATGGGGAGTATAATGTGGGCAATTGAGAACAGTAAAAGAGAGACTGTGACCATGCCAGTCCCAGCAAAATCAGACCCAGAGACCATGAAGGCATGTACATTAGACAAAGATACATATGAGGTACCTGAGAAGAAAAGTGAAACGGAATGTTCTTTGGAAAATAGTACAATGTCGATAGAAACATTGGATCCTATATTCGAGACCATACATATGGGAGAATTTGGGGGTAATAAACAAGGTTCTGCAATGTCTGGGGGAAGATTTAAAATTCCAAAGAAGAAAAGCCCAAATGAAGGACAACGGCAAGACAATGACAGTCCACCAACATGGTGTGCACCACCAGATGAAAACTCTGACAATTTACCCAACCCTAGTGAACAGCAAGCTGCTAATGAGGATCTATCCACGGGATGTGAGACGAGTGACGACAGCATCCCACTTCCCATGCAAAAGGTGCAAGGTGACAGACCTCGCCTAGTGCGTACCGAGGCACTCGACGATCACGGTGGGACCACTGACGACTGCGGTGGCGGCGCACCGCTTCCACCCTCGATGGCTCGAGCCTCTCCACTGGTCGGTGCATTCCTGCATGTTCCGACTCCAGAAGTGCAGCTTCAGGGAATCTTGGCTGCCTCCAGTAAACCTGTTGGGACTCCGGACGGGGAGCATCGACGGAAGGCAGACCGGACTCCAGATGAGGAGCAGCCAAGCGCCGACTCTGATTCGCGCACGCCAGACCTTGCTCCGGACGGGCGGTGTCGCGGCCTCGGTGATGGCATGCTCAGGGTGACGGCGGATGCCACGGCGACAGGGAATGGATCGCGTGGCAGTCCCACTGGGTCGGCAGTGGCGACCAGCACCGGCGGTCCAAGACGGACACACCAATTCGCGCCATCGCCAGACGTTAATGCGAGCAACAATTCTCTCTCCAAGGCGACATGCTTCGACGTTTCTCTGCGGAGTCGCCCTTCCGGCACAGCAGGTGGCCGGAACCAGCGTGCACGGTCTCGGCCAACTTCCACATCTGGCACAGTCATCGCCTTGCATGATATTAGTGAGGGTGCTTCTTCGATGGCAACGACCTATCGGCTACAAGATGTCGTCCACCACAAACATAAAAAGAAAAAAGACTCCACCTTGTTCCTGGCATGCAGGGCGGATGGATTGGTGCGTAGGCGCAATCAGCGAGCTTTGTGGCGCCTTCCACGCTCGCAACTGAACCGTACGCACACGCCGGATCCTCCACTGGTTCCCAAGGATGACTTCGTGGAGATGCCACGGATCATGCCCCTTCCATCGCCACCAGAACCAAACCACAGCCAAGGCAACACTAACAAAGATGTTGAATGTTATATTTGCACGAATGAAAAACCAAGCACTGCGCGAAGTACAACAAATGGAAAAGTAGAGACTTCGGCAGCAGCATCACCTCCAACTGTCCAAGGTGAACCAGTGTGAACCCAAATCTCCACAGCTGAACCGGCTTGAGGACCAGCCTATTCTTGAGGCGGTCACCCATTAGACTGGACTTATAACGCTGTTCATACGTTCAAAAAGTCAAACACTTCTGTATTATAACCTGTTGTTGTTTATCGTTCCAGATATCGTCTGACCGGACCACTGTTCAAGTTGTTTTTTTTCTCACATTCATGTTTTGTTATGGTACAACCTTGTTAGTGTGACGCACCCGACATCGCCCCATGTAAATAGTTACATCATATACACACGCTGTACACAACACACACACACACTCTTAGATGCACTCGCGACACGATTATATTTATAACCACGTAGGCACATATCTTTGTAAAAAGGGGGGATGTCATGACATTCAAACACATACATCATGATAGACACACCAACAGACAAATCAGAACACACAACACCACAACCAATCACAGAAAGATATAAAAGCACAAACACGACACCTGGTGGTCAGTATTAGCTGGAGACGAGGACCAGGACAGACCTGCTACACGACACACTCAGGGAGACAGCACGTGCAGAGTATCCAGAACGAACTGTATATAAGAGTTAAAATAAAATAGAGTTGTACCACATACAACTGTGTTGGCTCATCTGTGCACCAGAGCACCCAACACCACAGTCAGCAGCAGCAGCAACCCAGGGGGGTAGGGGATCGTTACGTTGTATTGTTCTTTTCTTTGTCTATATGGTTAACATTTATTTTGTTCTGTTAATTGTGGTGTACGGTTTTGCAAAAATTATGTTTTTGTCAAAAATTTGAATTAAAATAATTTTTTTAAAAAGCGAGCAGAGGACAACCAAAAAAAGCACTAAGGGGGAGAAGATGAAGTACGAGTGCAAGCTAGAGAGTAATATAAAGGAAGATAAGAAGAGATTTGTTTCAATATATAAAAGGTAAGAGAGAGGCAAAAATAGACATTGGACCACTAGAAAATGTGGCTGGATGAGTAATAACAGGAAACAAAGAAATGGCAGAGTAGCTGAATAGTTACTTTGCATCAATCTTCACAGTGGAAGACACCAGTGGGATGCCAGAGCTCCAGGAGAACCAGGGGGCAGGAGTGAGTGCAATGACCATTACTAAGGAGAAGGTTCTGGGGAAACTGAAAGTTCTGAAGGTGGATAAGTCACCTGGACCGGTTGGACTACACCCCAGAGTCTTAAAAGAGATAGCTGAGGAAATTGTGGAGGCATTAGTGATGATCTTTCAGGAATTATTGGAGGCAGGAAGGGTACCAGAGGACTGGAAAGTGACTAATGTAACACCACTGATTAAGAAGGGAGGGAGGCAGAAGATGGGAAATTACAGGCCGGTTAGCCTGACTTCGGTCATTGGTAAGATTTTAGAGTCTGTTATTAAAGATGAGATCGCGGAGTACTTGGAAGTGCATGGTAAAATAGGACTGAGTCAGCACGGCTTTGTCAAAGGGAGGTCATGTCTGACAAATCTGTCAGAGTTCTTTGAGGTGGTAACAGGGAAGTTAGAGAAAGGACAACCAGTGGACGTGATTTATTTTGATTTCCAGAAGGCCTTTGACAAGGTGCTGCATAGGAGACTGTTAAATAAGTTAAGAGCCCATGGTGTTCAGGGTAAGATCCTGGCATGGATAGAGGATTGGCTGCTGGCGGAAGGCAGAGAGTGGGGATAAAGGGGTCTTTTTCAGGATGGCAGCCGGTGACTAGTGGTGTACCTCAGGGGTCTGTGCTGGGACCACAACTTTTCACAATATACATTAATGATCTGGAAGAAGGAACTGAAGGCGCTGTTGCTAAGTTTGCAGATGATACAAAGATCTGTAGATGGACAGGTGTATTGAGGAAGCAAGAAGGCTGCAGAAGGACTTGGACAAGCTAGGAGAGTGGGCAATGAACAAAGAACAAAGAACAAAGAAATGTACAGCACAGGAACAGGCCCTTCGGCCCTCCAAGCCCGTGCCGGCCATGCTGCCCGACTAAACTACAATTTTCTACACTTCCTGGGTCCGTATCCCTCTATTCCCATCCTATTCATGTATTTGTCAAGATGTCCCTTAAATGTCACTATCGTCCCTGCTTCCACCACCTCCTCCGGTAGCGTGTTCCAGGCACCCACTACCCTCTGCGTAAAAAACTTGCCTCGTACATCTACTCTAAACCTTGCCCCTCTCACCGTAAACCTATGCCCCCTAGTAATTGACCCCTCTACCCTGGGGAAAAGCCTCTGACTACCCACTCTGTCTATGCCCCTCATAATTTTGTATACCTCTATCAGGTCTCCCCTCAACCTCCTTCGTTCCAGTGAGAACAAACCAAGTTTATTCAACCGCTCCTCATAGCTAATGCCCTCCATACCAGGCAACATTCTGGTAAATCTCTTCTGCACCCTCTCTAAAGCCTCCACATCCTTCTGGTAGTGTGGCGACCAGAATTGAACACTATACTCCACGTGTGGCCTAACTAAGGTTCTATACAGCTGCAACATGACTTGCCAATTCTTATACTCAATGCCTCGGCCAATGAAGGCAAGCATGCCGTATGCCTTCTTGACTACCTTCTCCGCCTGTGTTGCCCCTTTCAATGACCTGTGGACCTGTACTCCTAGATCTCTTTGACTTTCAATACTCTTGAGGGTTCTACCATTCACCGTATATTCCCTACCTGCATTAGACCTTCCAAAATGCATTACCTCACATTTGTCCGGATTAAACTCCATCTGCCATCTCTCCGCCCAAGTCTCCAAACAATCTAAATCCTGCTGTATCCTCCGACAGTCCTCATCGCTATCCGCAATTCCACCAACCTTTGTGTCATCTGCAAACTTACTAATCCAAATCATTTATATATACTACAAACAGAAAAGGTCCCAGCACTGATCCCTGTGGAACACCACTGGTCACAGCCCTCCAATTAGAAAAGCATCCTTCCATTGCTACTCTCTGCCTTCTATGGCCTACCCAGTTCTGTATCCACCTTGCCAGCTCACCCCTGATCCCGTGTGACTTCACCTTTTGTACTAGTCTACCATGAGGGACCTTGTCAAAGGCCTTACTGAAGTCCATATAGACACCATCCACTGCCCTACCTGCATCAATCATCTTAGTGACCTCCTCGAAAAACTCTATCAAGTTAGTGAGACACGACCTCCCCTTCACAAAACTGTGCTGCCTCTCACTAATACGTCCATTTGCTTCCAAATGGGAGTAGATCCTGTCTCGAAGAATTCTCTCCAGTAATTTCCCTACCACTGAAGTAAGGCTCACCGGCCTGTAGTTCCCGGGATTATCCTTGCTACCCTTCTTAAACAGAGGAACAACATTGGCTATTCTCCAGTCCTCCGGGACATCCCCTGAAGACAGCGAGGATCCAAAGATTTCTGTCAAGGCCTCAGCAATTTCCTCTCCAGCCTCCTTCAGTATTCTGGGGTAGATCCCATCAGGCCCTGGGGACTTATCTACCTTAATATTTTTTAAGACACCCAACACCTCTTCTTTTTGGATCTCAATGTGACCCAGGCTATCTACACACCCTTCTCCAGACTCAACATCTACCAATTTCTTCTCTTTGGTGAATACTGATGCAAAGTATTCATTTAGTACCTCGCCCATTTCCTCTGGCTCCACACATAGATTCCCTTGCCTATCCTTCAGTGGGTAGCCTTTCCCTGGCTACCCTTTTGCTTTTTATGTACGTGTAAAAAGCCTTGGGATTTTCCTTAACCCTATTTGCCAATGAAGTGGCAAATGAAATACAATGTGGAAAAGTGTGAGGTTGTGCACTTTGGAAGGAGGAATTTAGGCATAGACTATTTTCTAAATGGGGAAGTGCTTCAGAAAGCAGAAGCACAAAGGGACTTGGGAGTCCTTGTTCACGATTCTCTTCTGGTTAACGTGCAGGTTCAGTCGGCAGTTAAGAAGGCAAATGCAATGTTAGCATTCATGTCGAGAGGGCTAGAATACAAGACCATGGATGTATTTCTGAGGCTGTGTTAGGCACTGGTCAGACCCCATTTGGAGTATTGTGAGCAGTTTTGGGCCCAGTATCTGAGGAAGGATGTGCTGGCCTTGGAAAGGTTCCAGAGGAGGTTCACAAGAATGATCCCTGGAATGAAGAACTTGTCGTATGAGTAACGTTTGAAGACTCTGGATCTGTACCTGTTGGAGTTTAGAAGGATGAGAGGGGATCTTATTGAAACTTACAGGATACTGCGAGGCCTGGATAGAGTGGACATGGAGAGGATGTTTCCACTTGTAGGAAAAACTAGAACCAGAGGACACCATCTCAGTCTAAAGGGACGATCCTTTAAAAAGAGCAATTTCTTCAACCAGAAGGTGGTGAATCTGTGGAACTCTTTGCCGCAGAAGACTGTGGAGGCCAATTCACTGAGTGTCTTTAAGACAGAGGTAGATAGGTTCTTGATTAATAAGGGGATCAGGGGTTATGGGGAGAAGGCAGGAGAATGGGGATGAGAAAATATCAACTATGATTGAAGTGTTCTGAAGTTGCGCGGTTGTTTGAAGGCAAGTAGTGGGCTTCAGAACAGTGACCACAACACCACATACCCCTGCCATGGCAACCTCTGCAAGACGTGCCAGATCATCGACATGGGTACCACCATTACACGTGTGAACACCACCCACCAGGTACGCGGTGCATACTCGTGCGACTCGGCCAACATTTTCTACCTCATACGCTGCAGGAAAGGATGTCCTGAAGCATGGTACATTAGCGAGACCATGCAGACACTGCGACGACGGATGAACGGACATCGCGCAACAATCACCAGGCAGGAATGTTCCCTTCCAGTCAGGGAACACTTCAGCAGTCAAGGGCATTCAGTCTCAGATCTTCGGGTAAGCGTTCTCCAAGGCGACCTTCAGGACGCGCGACAACGCAGAATCGCCGAGCAGAAACTTATAGCCAAGTTCCGCACACATGAGTACGGCCTCAACCGGGACCTGGGATTCATGTCGCATTACATTCACCCCCCACCGTCCGGCCTGCGAAATCCTACCAACTGTCTTGGCTTGAGACAATTCACACCTCTTTAACCATCTGCTCCATCTGGACCTGCAACGTTTTAATTACCTGCAAAGACTCACATTCAAAGTATTGTCTTGAATCTTTGACTTTGTCTTTTTATACGTTTCTGGAACCCACCTCTTCATTCACCTGAGGAAGGAGCTGTGCTCCGAAAACTAGTGATTCGGAACAAACCTGTTGGACTTTAACCTGGTGTTGTAAGACTTCTTACTGTGCTCACCCCAGTCCAACGCTGGCATCTCCACATCATATATATTTTAGTTTATTGACAACTCAACAATACAGCAATATGCAGAAACAGCATAGTCAAAAAAAAGAACAGGATCATGCCAAAAGTAGTTACAAGGTACAAATACCACCAGCACACACACACAAACACCCCCTATCCGCCTCCGCCCCCCCCCCCCCCCCGCCCCCAATGGTGGCGCCACATCGGTGGAAAGGCGCCAAATGAGCACAGACCACCGGGAAAGGACACACCAATCAGGACATTGCAGAAGAGCGAGGGATTGCCCTTTATAAAACCAAATACAGAGCAACCACAAGAAACCCAACAGTTAAATACAAGACAAAGCCACCAGCACCCAAGCCAACGCACGCTCCCCCCCCCTCCTCCAGCTCCAGCAACAGCCTCACGTCGGTGACGAGGCGCCCGCATGCAGCACAGACCACCGGAAAAGGACAGGCAAGGCGCAGTTGAGGCAAGAGAGAGAACACCCCTCCCCCTCACAGGCATCAGGACCAGCCTCTCAACTCAGTGCACAGAAGCAGGAGGGTCACAACTGGCAAGCATCCAGCGCTAAGCCCAAAATAACAATACACAACAAAAATACAATAATAAGTATACACCCCAACAATGAAACACAACCAATATCAGTACAACAGCACACATAGTCAATTGGGCCACCGCCCTACTGCTCTCACAGTCCTGGCATCCAGTCTCCAGACACCATCCAGTCCAAAACTGCAAAAACGAGTCCATTCCACTCCTCTTTCAGCCCGACAGCTGGCCAACCAAAATCCGCTCCTTGCTTGACTCCAAGCCGACAAGCAGAAAGGCAGCCAGTAACAAGCATGAGTTCCAGGCATGGAAACTGCAGGCAGGCAACTCCATCCTCTCTTCCCCCTGCAAGCAACTTCTCCTCCATCCAACTGGCTGCAGTACCATTCACCCTCGCCATAGTCCAGGTTTCAAAGACTAGAAAAGGCAGCCAGCAGACAGAATAGCACATCAGGTCCAGAAACAGGGTTACAGACAGAGGCAGCAGGAGCTCCTCAGTGAGTAGTATTTTGGTTTATTAACAACTCATTGGGGATCATATTACTGGCGCTAGTTTAGCACAGGGCTAAATTGCTGGCTTTGAAAGCAGACCAAGGCGGGCCAGCAGCACGGTTCAATTCCCGTACCAGCCTCCCCGAACAGGTGCTGGAATGTGGCGACTAGGGGCTTTTCACAGTAACTTCATTTGAAGACTACTTGTGACAATAAGTGATTTTCATTTCATTTCAACAGTGATATATCAAAGGCATTCACAAAATACAAAAATCTTCAACACACATACACAACTACCCTCTCTCCCCAACGGTAGCCCCACATCGGCGGAAAGGTGCCCGACGAGGCCCAACGAGCAGCACAGACCACCGGAAAAGGACACACCAACGTCCTACCCCAATGGCAGCCCTACATCGACGGAAAGATGCCCATCGAGCAGCACAGACCACTGGGAAAGGGCAACCAATTCAGGACATGGCAGAAGAGAGAGGGAACTCCCTCCTCAGAATTGTTATAACCTGCCCAACTGGTCAGGGGCTATTAGTAAGTAGTGCAGTTTAACAACATTATCAGAACAACAGTAACAGAACAATCACAAAAGTCAAAAATGTTGATTCAAATGCAACAAAGCAGTGTCCAACTTGAAACTCACTGACACCCAGTTCAGTTTGGAAAGTTCACAAACAATCCAGAAAGTGGCCACTTGGAGATATGGCAATGTCCGGTGAGCATCCCAGATAGTCTCTCTGAACAAAAGTCAGTAAAGGGTGTCAGAATCCCGAAGTCCCACGTGAACATTCCAAGAGGCCAAACCTCGGAGCTCCCCCCCCCTCCCCCCCCCCGCACGCTTAGCTGTTGTCTGAACAGGTTGGGCGAGTGGGCAAATCAATGGCAGATGTAGTATAATTTGGATAAGTGTGAGGTTATTCACTTTGGAAGCAAAAATAGGAAGGCAGATTACAACCTGAATGGTTGTAAATTGGGAGAGGGGAGTGTGCAGCGTGACCTGGGTGTCCTTGTGCACCATTCGCTGAAGGTAAGCATGCAGGTGCAGCATTATATTACAGTTAAAAAAAATTTAAACAATAGCAGCATCACATTTCTACTTAACTTAAGAGAGAGAATTCTTCGAGACAGGATCTACTCCCATTTGGAAGGAAATGGATGTATTAGTGAGAGGCAACACGGTTTTGTGAAGGGGAGGTCGTGTCTCCCTGTTCCTGTGCTATACTTTTCTTTGTTCTTTGTTCTTATTACATTTACCGAAACGCAAACTTTATTTATCAGAAAAGGGTTCAAAATGAGTGTGGGGTCTGTTGAAGTCCAACAAAAGGGGCTCGGAGTGTATATATCGGGGAGCGGGAGGCTCTCCTTCACCATTTTCGAAGCCCAAGTGTCTGAACGACACTGCAGAGTATTGCAATAACTATTAGGGCCTCTACCGTGTGTGAGAGGGAATACCATCTTACGATGTTTTCGCACCATGTGGTGGTGTCAGCGTTTTTTTTCATGTGAGGTGTGGTGTCCGGGCTAGGGGTATCGTGTGGTATGGTTGTGTTTGGGGCCAGTGTGGTGTGGGTTACATAGGCCGTCGACGTGCGCAACTCTAGTGATCCAATGATGATCATGATGCATTTGATAAAGTTCCCCATGGTAGGCTTATGCAGAAAGTAAGGAGGCATGGGATAGTGGGAAATTTGGCCAGTTGGATAACAAACTGGCTAACCGATAGAAGTCAGAGAGTGGTGGTGGATGGCAAATATTCAGCCTGGATCCCAGTTACCAGTGGCGTACCGCAGGGATCAGTTCTGGGTCCTCTGCTGTTTGTGATTTTCATTAATGACTTGGATGAGGGAGTTGAAGGGTGGGTCAGTAAATTTGCAGACGATACAAAGATTGGTGGAGTTGTGGATAGTAAGGAGGGCTGTTGTCGGCTGCAAAGAGACATAGATAGGATGCAGAGCTGGGCTGAGAAGTGGCAGATGGAGTTTAACCCTGAAAAGTGTGAGGTTGTCCATTTTGGAAGGACAAATATGAATGCGCAATACAGGGTTAACGGTAGAGTTCTTGGCAATGTGGAGGAGCAGAGAGATCTTGGGGTCAATGTTCATACATCTTTGAAAGTTGCCACTCAAGTGGATAGAGCTGTGAAGAAGGCCTATGGTGTGCTCGCGTTCATTAACAGAGGGATTGAATTTAAGAGCCGTGAGGTGATGATGCAGCTGTACAAAACTTTGGTAAGGCCACATTTGGAGTACTGTGTACAGTTCTGGTCGCCTCATTTTAGGAAGGATGTGGAAGCTCTGGAAAAGGTGCAAAGAAGATTTACCAGGATGTTGCCTGGAATGGAGAGTAGGTCTTACGAGGAAAGGTTGAGGGTGCTAGGCCTTTTCTCATTAGAGCGGAGAAGGATGAGGGGCGACTTGATAGAGGTTTATAAGATGATCAGGGGAATAGATAGAGTAGACAGTCAGAGACTTTTTCCCCGGGTGGAACACACCATTACAAGGGGACATAAATTTAAGTTGAAAGGTGGAAGATATAGGAGGGATATCAGAGGTAGGTTCTTTACCCAGAGAGTAGTGGGGGCATGGAATGCACTGCCTGTGGAAGTAGTTGAGTCGGAAACATTAGGGACCTTCAAGCAGCTATTGGATAGGTACATGGATTACGGGAAAATGATATAGTGTAGATTTATTTGTTCTTAAGGGCAGCACGGTAGCATTGTGCATAGCACAATTGCTTCACAGCTCCATGGTCCCAGGTTCGATTCCGGATTGGGTCATTGTCTGTGCGGAGTCTGCACGTCCTCCCCGTGTCTGCGTGGGTTTCCTCCGGGTGCTCCGGTTTCCTCCCACAGTCCAAAGATGTGCGGGTTAGGTGAATTGGCCAATGATAAATTGCCCTTAATGTCTAAATTGCCCTTGGTGTTGGGTGGAGGTGTTGAGTTTGGGTAGGGTGCTCTTTCCAAGAGCCGGTGCAGACTCAAAGGGCCGAATGGCCTCCTTCTGCACTGTAAATTCAATGATAATCTATGATTAATCTCGGACAAAGGTTCGGCACAACATCGTGGGCCGAAGGGCCTGTTCTGTGCTGTATTTTCTATGTTCTATGTTCTATGCAGGTCATCAGTTCTGTCGTCATCTTGTCTATTTGTTCCTTGTATCCTCGTATCTTCCTGAGGGTACAGGCATAATATCTGTTATTCCCTTTGTTTAATATCTCGTTTGTCTGTCTGTTTCGCCTTAATATCAATTTCCCATTAGAATTGTCACCATGTGTGACTCCCTCATTTTTTTTTATAAACCAAACATTTTGGAGACAAGCCATCCGAAAAGAACATTCTGTTAAAGTGCAGCTTGTGGTCGATGCGTTGAGTGGGAGGACAATTTCTCAGTCCAGCGCTGAGGTAGTTTTTGCAATAGCAGCAAGTTTTGTTTCAACCAAGTGTGTTGAACATGTAAATAGAAGTGGGGTTAGCGACCGAAGGGTCGCTGGAAACCAAAGTTGAGTGCAGAAACTGTGGCAAAGAGCATTCTTTAAATCACATGCAAAAAAGAACAGATCAGGGGAAACAAAGACCTGCCAGAGACAGTAAAGAGTTTTAAATAACTTTTCCAAATCCGTGATGGGAACATGGGGTGCAGGGCAAGAATGGGTGGAATCCCCAGGTATGGCGGTGATCAGTGCCGTTGCTCCACTACTCGAGAGTGGCTGACCGAATACAAAGGGGGTCCTCAGGCAGGGCGGAGATTAGTGCCATTAATCCACTGCCTGGGTGACCTTACATGAGCGGAGTTTGTAACATATGGACTCTGAGAATGTGCAGACAAGTAATCATGACTGCATCAAGAAATTTAATGGACGGGCGATATTAATTAAATACCCGAGACCGGAAGAATAAATTAGTTATTAGACACCTCAGGGTTCCATTTCAAAAAGCGTCGTAAAAGGGTTACCATAACAGGAGTCAGACTCTGAGTCATCACCATCTCCCGGTTGCCAAACTCGTGTCTGCCGTTTTCGTGCCGTGGCCGCGTGGGCCGTCGTGGGATCCGAATCGTCATTCCGTACCAATCGACAAGAGTTATCGTGGTGCCAATGGGGAATTCTTTGGGGCGGTAGCAAGAATCCTGCCCTCCATCCCTTTCCATCACTAAAGTAAACGTAATCAAATTGTGGTCACTATCACCAAAGTGCTCACCAACCTCCAAATCTAACACCTGTCCTGGTTCATTACCCACTACCAAATCCAATATGGCCTCGCCTCTCGTTGGCCTATCTACATACTGTGTCAGGAAACCCTCCTGCACACATTGGACAAAAACGGACCCATCTAAAGTACTCAAAATATAGCGTTTCCAGTCAATATTTGGAAAGTTAAAGTCCCCTATAACAACTACCCTATTGCTTTCGCTCCTATCCAGAATCATCTTTGCAATCCTTTCCTCTACATCTCTGGAACTTTTTGGAGGCCTATTGCTTTGATCCCTTGCAGTGATGCCTTCTCCTCTTCCAAATTAGCTCCGTAAACCACCTACACTTCCCCCTTCTCCAATCCTCCTGTCGTCAGCACCTCCTCCAGCAATGTGGAGGCCGGCTCCACCGGGAAGCTCTGTATCTCCTTTCTGGCAAAATCTCGAACCTGCACGTATCTAAACATTTCCCACTGCTCCAGCCCATACTTCACTTCCAGCTCCTTCAATCCTGCAAACCAACCCCCAAGAAACAAATCTTTTAGTGTCTTAATCCCCTTCTCCTCCCATTTCCGAAAATTTCCATCCCACTTCCCTGGCTCAAATCTGTGGTTCCCCCGAATCGGCATTTCCCTTGACCCTGCCCTCAATCTGAAGTGTTGGCGAAACTGCCTCCAAATTCTCAATGAACCTATTATTACCGGACACCCTGAGTATTTCCCCGGGGCCATTGGGAGCGGCGCTGTTGCTAGTGCTTTCAATCCCGACTCCTTGCACAAACTCTCCTCCATTCTGACCCACTGGGAATCAACCCCTCTGACCCAGCTCTGCACCTTCTCCACATTCGCTGCCCAGTAATAATGCATCAGGTTCGGAAGACCCGGCAGCACGGTAGCATTGTGAATAGCACAATTGCTTCGCAGCTCCAGGGTCCCAGGTTTGATTCCGGCTTGGGTCACTGTCTGTGCGGAGTTTGCACATCCTCCCCGTGTGTGCATGGGTTTCCTTCGGGTGCTCCGGTTTTCTCCCACAGTCCAAAGATGTGCAGGTTAGATGGATTGGCCATGATAAATTGCCCTTCGTGTCCAAAATTGCCCTTAGTGTTGGGTGGGGTTGCTGGGTTATGGGGATAGGTTGGAGGTGTTGACCTTGGGTAGGGTGCTCTTTCCAAGAGCCGGTGCAGATTCGATGGGCCGAATGGCCTCCTTCTGCACTGTAAATTCTATGATAATCTATGACCCAAACCCCCTGCCTGCCTTCTCCTCTGTAGCAGCACCTTTCTAACTCTGGCCACCTTCCCTCCCCATATGAACGAGGTAATCATTCCGTCAATCTCTCTGAAAAAAGCCTTTGGCAGGAAAATCAGCAGGCATTGAAAAATAAACAGAAATCGCTGCAACATAGAACATAGAACATTACAGCGCAGTACAGGCCCTTCGGCCCTCGATGTTGCGCCGACCTGTGAAACCACTCTACATTATTCCCTTATCATCTATATGTTTATCCAATAACCATTTAAATGCCCTTAATGTTGGTGAGTGGGGGCACCCCCCGGAGTCAGATCGCCCCCCGCCCCCCCCCAGGATCCCGGAGCTCGCCCACGCCGCCTGGTCCCGCCGGTAAATACCAGGTTTGATTTACGTCGCGGGACAGGCAATTCCTGGGCGGGACTTCGGCCCAACCGGGCTGGAGAATCCAGCGGGGGGTCCCGCCAACCGGCGCGGCCCGATTCCCGCCCCCGCCCAATCTCCGGTACCGGAGACTTCGGCGGGGGCGGGATTCACGGCGACCAACGGCCATTCTCCGACCCGGCGGGGGGTCGGAGAATGACGCCCCCTATCTCTTCTAAACCTTTCCAAGACTTTTCTCACAACAGAAGTAAGGCTCACTGGTCTTAGTTACCGGGGTTGTCTCTACTCCCCTTCTTGAACAAGGGGACAACATTTGCTATCCTCCAGCCTTCTGGCACTATTCCTGTAGACAATGATGACATAAAGATCAAAGCCAAAGGCTCAGCAATCTAATTCCCAGAGAATCCTAGGATAAACGGTAGCACAGGTGACTAGCACTGTGGCTGCACAGCGCCAGGGTCCCAGGTTCGATTCCCTGCTGGGTCACTGTCTGTGCGGAGTCTGCACGTTCTCCCCGTGTCTGCGTGGGTTTCCTCCGCGTGCTCCTGTTTCCTCCCACAGTCCAAAGACGTGCAGATTAGGTGGATTGGCCATGATAAATTGCCCTTTGTGACCAAAAAAGGTTAGGAGGGGTTATTGAGTTGCAGGGATCGGGAGGAAGTGAGGGCTTAAGTGGGTCGGTGCAGACTCGATGGGCCGAATGGCTTCCTCCTGCACTGTATGTTCTATGTTCTACCCCTCGGAATTTGAAACTGCTAACCATCTCCACCTCGGCCCCACTGATGCTGACAGGGGTGTGTACAGTACTTTGTTTCCTGAAGTCAATGACCAGCTCTTTAGTTTTGCTGGCATTGTGGGAGAGATTGTTGTCGCTACACCACTCCACTAGGTTCTCTATCTCCCTCCTGTATTCTGATTTGTCATTATTCGAGATCCAGTCCACTATGGTCGTATCGTCAGCAAACTTGTAGATGGAACTGGAACCAAATTTTGCCACGCAGTCGTGTGTGTCCAGGGAGTATTGTAGGGGGCTAGGTACACAGCCTTGCGGGGCCCCAGTATTGAGGACTATTGTGGAGGAGGTGTTGTTGTTTATTCTTACTGATTGTGGTCTGTGGCTCAGAAAGTTGAAGATCCAGTTGCAGAGTGAGGAGCCAAGTCCCAAGTTTTGGAGCTTTAATATGAGCTTGGCTGGGATTATGTAGACGTAGTCGACCGTAATGCTGGAGGTGTCACAGATCAACCTGAACTATCTCCCTGGTCGATAGCAAGTTATAGTTCATTTCTAGCTTTTTCCTCTCCACCAGCAGCTTTACAGTCGGGGCCTCGGAGTCGACCTCCAAGATGGAGTCGATCAGCTGTTGCCTGGCCTCCCTCTGTCTGTACGAGCCTTGTAGGCTATAATTTCCCCTTTGATCACAGCCTTTAGTGTCTCCCAGAATATGGAAGGTGAGACCTCACCGTTCCGGTTGTTACTCACGTAATGGCCTGTGGCCCGCGATGTTATCTGGCAGAAGGCCTTGTCGGCTAGGAGGTCTGTGTCCAGCCTCTGTCTGTGGGGCACTGGTCACGGCCCGTCTCCAACCTCACATCCACGTAGTGCGGATGGTCAGAGATGACGATCGCACAGTATTTCGCTCCTACTATTCCTGGAAGCAGCGATTTTCCCACTGCAAAGATGTCGATACGGGTGTATACTTTGTGGACTGGCGAAAAGAATGAGAATTCCTTTTCTCCCGGGTGTAGGAACTGATGTACCGTCAATTACCACGAGACGAGAATGGTGAAACAATCGAGGCTTTATTGCACAAGATGTTGTGTCTCCTGCAGCTGGAATCAGAATGGGAGCAGCGCAGGAGAGCATACACTTTTATACGCTGCCTGCTGGGAGGAGCCAGCAGGCTGGGATTTACTGTGGTACCTGTAATATAGTGGCAGTACCGTAATACATGCAATGTGTTACCAGTAGTGTTTACCACAGGAACCTCCATGGATCCCCCATCCCCATCTGTTCCATAAATATTCCCGATTCCTTAGCCATGCCTCTTTTTTCCACATTCGGGGGTTCGATCGGTCAGTCAGCGGGTCCTGCACGCAGTTAAAATCGCCCCCATTATCAGTCGGTGTGTGTCAAGGTCAGGGATTTCCGCCAAGGTCTTCTTTATGAATTCTGTGTGGTCCCAGTTGGGAGCGTACACATTTAACCAGTACGACCGGTGCACCTTCCAGGACACCGCTGACCATGACGTACCGTCCCCTCGGTCCGTAACCATCCTGATCTCAGTAAATCTCGTCCTCTTGCTGATCAGTATGCCTATGTGAAGATGAGGTGTGAAGTTTCAGTTGGGGCGATGGATAGTTACAAGGTAGCGAGGAAGGATCTAAAGAGAGAGCTAAGACGAGCAAGGAGGGGACATGAGAAGTATTTGGCAGGTAGGATCAAGGAAAACCCAAAAGCTTTCTCTAGGTATGTCAGGAATAAGCGAATGACTAGGGAAAGAGTAGGACCAGTCAAGGACAGGGGTGGGAAGTTGTGTGTGGAGTCTGAAGAGATAGGTGAGATACTAAATGAATATTTTTCGTCAGTATTCACTCAGGAAAAAGATAATGTTGTGGAGGAGAATGCTGAGACCCAGGCTAATAGAATAGATGGCATTGAGGTACGTAGGGAAGAGGTGTTGGCAATTCTGGACAGGCTGAAAATAGATAAGTCCCCGGGTCCTGATGGGATTTATCCTAGGATTCTCTGGGAGGCCAAGGAAGAGATTGCTGGACCTTTGGCTTTGATTTTTATGTCATCATTGGCTACAGGAATAGTGCCAGAGGACTGGAGGATAGCAAATGTGGTCCCTTTGTTCAAAAAGGGGAGCAGAGACAACCCCGGCAACTATAGACCGGTGAGCCTCACGTCTGTAGTGGGTAAAGTCTTGGAGGGGATTATAAGAGACAAGATTTATAATCATCTAGATAGGAATAATATGATCAGGGATAGTCAGCATGGCTTTGTGAAGGGTAGGTCATGCCTCACAAACCTTATCGAGTTCTTTGAGAAGGTGACTGAACAGGTAGACGAGGTTGGAGCAGTTGATGTGGTGTATATGGATTTCAGCAAAACGTTTGATAAGGTTCCCCACGGTAGGCTATTGCAGAAAATACGGAGGCTGGGGATTGAGGGTGATTTAGAGATGTGGATCAGAAATTGGCTAGCTGAAAGAAGACAGAGGGTGGTGGTTCATGGGAAATGTTCAGAATGGAGTTCAGTTACAAGTGGAGTACCACAAGGATCTGTTCTGGGGCCGTCAATTACTAGGGGGCATAGGTTTAAGGTGAGAGGGGCAAGGTTTAGAGTAGATGTACGAGGCAAGTTTTTTACGCAGAGGGTAGTGGGTGCCTGGAACTCGCTACCGGAGGAGGTAGTGGAAGCAGGGACGATAGGGACATTTAAGGGGCATCTTGACAAATATATGAATAGGATGGGAATAGAAGGATACGGACCCAGGAAGTGTAGAAGATTGTAGTTTAGTCGGGCAGTATGGTCGGCGCGGGCTTGGAGGGCCGAAGGGCCTGTTCCTGTGCTGTACATTTCTTTGTTCTTTGTTCTTTGTTGCTGTTTGTCATTTTTATCAATGACCTAGAGGAAGGCGCAGAAGGGTGGGTGAGTAAATTTGCAGACGATACTAAAGTCGGTGGTGTTGTCGATAGTGTGGAAGGATGTAGCAGGTTACAGAGGGATATAGATAAGCTGCAGAGCTGGGCTGAGAGGTGGCAAATGGAGTTTAATGTAGAGAAGTGTGAGGTGATTCACTTTGGAAGGAATAACAGGAATGCGGAATATTTGGCTAATGGAAAAGTTCTTGGAAGTGTGGATGAGCAGAGGGATCTAGGTGTCCATGTACACAGATCCCTGAAAGTTGCCACCCAGGTTGATAGGGTTGTGAAGAAGGCCTATGGAGTGTTGGCCTTTATTGGTAGAGGGATTGAGTTCCGGAGTCAGGAGGTCATATTGCAGCTGTACAAAACTCTGGTTCGGCCGCATTTGGAGTATTGCGTACAGTTCTGGTCACCACATTATAGGAAGGACGTGGAGGCTTTGGAGCGGGTGCAGAGGAGATTTACCAGGATGTTGCCTGGTATGGAGGGAAAATCTTATGAGGAAAGGCTGAGGGACTTGAGGTTGTTTTCGTTGGAGAGAAGAAGGTTAAGAGGAGACTTAATAGAGGCATACAAAATGATCAGGGGGTTAGATAGGGTGGACAGTGAGAGCCTTCTCCCGCGGATGGAAATGGCTGGCACGAGGGGACATAGCTTTAAACTGAGGGGTAATAGATATAGGACAGGGGTCAGAGGTAGGTTCTTTACGCAAAGAGTAGTGAGGCCGTGGAATGCCCTACCTGCTTCAGTAGTGAACTCGCCAACATTGAGGGCATTTAAAAGTTTATTGGATCAACATATGGATGATAATGGCATAGTGTAGGTTAGATGGCTTTTGTTTTGGTGCAACATCGTGGGCCGAAGGGCCTGTACTGCGCTGTATCGTTCTATGTTCTATGCTCTATGGCGATTCCCCTAGCCCTCGTCCCCGGAGCATGCATGGTACGTCTGTCCCACCCAGCCCTTCCTTACAAGCGGTTTGTCCTTCTCCCTCAGGTAGATAATTTCGGCCTTCAGGCTTCTCAAGTGGGCGAAGACTCTGGATCTTTTCACCGGGTCATTAAGTCCCCTTATATTCCAGGTGACTATCCTGATGGGGGGTTTCTGACCCCCCGATCCTGTGGGTTCAACCACATTTACCTGTTGGATGCGTCAGCACTCCGGGGTTTTCCTTTGTTAGGGGGCCGTCTAAAATGGCCACTGTCACCGTTCTCACCATGAGGTCGGGCCCCTGTGCTCAGGGGTTTACCTTCTCCCAGGGGGCACCCAACATGGCTGCCAACTGTGTGTCTGCCACATGGGTGTGTCCCTTTGTATAGGGAGCCTCCAATGTAGCTGCTTTCTCTGCCTGCTCCATGTCCGTCGAAGCCTGTGCCCATCTTGATACCAACACTTTACTATTGTTTTGTCCCTTGTCTGTTCTATGTATCCCCTCTTTCCCACCTTCCCCCTTTGTTCCCCCCCTGTGTACCCCCTTGCACCCCCCTCCTTGGCCAGATGCTCCCTCTCCCCCGAGAAGTGTGCCACAGCCCCCCTCACTGCCTGTCTTCCCGTGATAGCCTCCCTGCTAGTACGCTGGCTCCCCTCCCTGGGCTGGGTTTGTCTGCCTGCCTCCATTCCCTTCATTCCCCCCCCCCCCCCCCCTACCTGCTTTTCCTGTCACCGCTCTCTTTTCTTTGCCTTCCAACTCTAAACTAAAAACGAGGCAGTTCATTTGGGCAATGTAGTCCCTGCCCTCGATGCCATCCGGCAAACCCACTATCCGAATATTTTGTCAGCGAGTCCTGTTCTCTTGGTACTTGACCTTGACCTTCAAGTTCTTCTGGGCCACCACCAACCTCTTCACCTCAGCCTCCAGAGCCACGATCCTGTTGCTCTGGTCTGACGAAGTCTTTTCCAGGACCAGGATCGTTCTTTCCTGAACTTCCACCTTCTTCCCCAGGTCATCTATCGTGCGCTGGAGGGAGGCCATCGCCTCCGTCACCAACTCCTTCACCACCGCCTGGAATTCCGTTTTCAGCGCCTCCCTCATGATGGCCAGTTCCTTTTATAAAAAGCTCTTCCACCCGTCCCCTGGTGGGGAGGGGGGGGTCCGTCACTCGCGTTGATGTCGCCGCTCAGGTCACCGGTCTTCCCCGCTCTTGGGTAGTCGGGCTTCCACCTTGCCTCATGGGTCCGCCGGACCATCCGCCCGTTGCTCCTGCCCATTTCTGCCGCTCCTTCCTTCTCATCGGCTCTTTAAGCTATCGTTTGCTGGCATCCTCTTCAACACTGTTTGTCTTTGTCCTGGATAAGTTTGGCAAAGATTTTTGGTGGCTTTTTGAGCCAGAAATCTCTGAAAATTAACTCTTTTGGTTCTAGTTATAATAATAATATAATAATTGCTTATTGTCACAAGTAGACTTCAACAAAGTTACTGTGAAAAGCCCCCAAGTCGCCACATTCCGGCGCCTGTTCAGTGAGGCCAGTACGGAAATTGAACCCGCATCACTGCCTTGTTCCGCATTACAAGCCAGCTGTTTAGCCCACGGTGCTAAACTAGCCCCTAGTTGAGAGGAGAGCAACCTGATCACATCGCCGTCACCGGAAGTACTCCACTTCCTGCACTGACAAGCTGAGTTTCTTTCAGGAACAACAAAGGTCCCAATATCGACCCCTGGGGAACATCACTACAAACTTTTCTCCAGCCCAAAAAATATCCATTGACCATTACTCACTGCTTCTTAATATTCAGCCAATTTTGTATCCATGTTGCTACTGTCCCTTTTATTCCATAAGCTCTAACTTTTCTCACAAGTCTTTTGGAGAACAAACATGGAAAACCGAGTGGAAAGCTTCTGCTTCAGTTGGATATTTCCTGCCATGTTGGAGTTGAAAATGTGTTGCTTTGACAAACAGAAGCAGAAAATTCTCGAAAGGTGCAGGTAACTGAATATCTGTCATCACATTTACCCCATGGTTTACATCTGCCAATTAGGCAGCAGTTCTTTTATCCATGTGTGAATGATCTCCTGGACAGCGGACACATCCTAGAAGCTTGGCCACTTTAAAACCTCATTCAGACGTTGTGTCAATGAAGGGGGTGAATGTTGTGGCTGAGACCTGAAACCTGGACCGATCACCTTAGGGTAACACAGTGTGTGCAGCAATGGCAGAAACGGGCTTTGCAAGGAATTATGGGCCAGTAAATGATGTTGCACTGACCTCCGGCTGCTCCGGTTTCCTTCCACAGTCCAAAGACGTGCAGGTTAGGTGGATTGGCCATGATAAATTGCCCGAAGTGACCAAAAGGGGTTAGGGGGGTTATTGGGTTGTGGGTCGATGCAGACTCGATGGGCCGAATGGCCTTCTTTCGCACTGTATGTTTTATGTTTCTATGTACACACCAGATTCCAATCAGACATGCAGATCTTTGGGCTCCACTGTGCAGTCTCAGACATAAAGAATGAGAAGATAAAAGCAAATGACTGTGAATGCTGGAATCTAAAACAAAACAGAAAACAGAGGACAATCTCAGCAGGTCTGACAGCATCTGTGGAGAGAGAAAGGCGCTAACGTTTCGAAACTGGACTCTGAGTCATCCAGACTGGAAACATTAGCTTCCTTCTCTCTCCACAGGTGGTGCCAGATCTGCTGAGATTGTCCAGTATTTTCTGTTTTTGTTTGATAAATAATGAGAATATGTCTGGGAGATCTGACGGGGCCGAGGCAGCAAGTCTGCCTTATGGGATAGAAGAGAGAATGAGGAAGGTGGGAAGAAGATCAAATTCAGTTGTTGCAAAATGACTTATTCTAAATTCCAAACCAATTCAAATACTTTATTATTCACATTAACTAGTGTGTTGAACAGGCCACAGAGCGTAATGAAATATTTGTTTAATTGAGGGTTCAGATAAAGTCAGAAACTAGATCACAAATTTATGGAATATCATCTAAATCCTGAAGAAAAATTAGATTAAATAGCATGAAAAACTGGCTCATTCATAACAAATATCCATTATCGAACGATGACTGGAGCATTGAGATGTCATCATTGCAGAATAGAAGCATAGGTGGAATAATTGAGACAGAAATATCAGGGAATAGTTCAGGAAATTGCAAAGGATATAAATGCCTGTTGTCATGTTGTCTAATTTGGCACATGGCACTGCACAAATGGTTGTTGATGCATGCTTACATTTAGATGTTGATTTTACCAGTCTGTCTATATTCTATATCACTTACAACATCCAGACACAGTTGGTTTACAAACACACTCACTATCCTTATTCTGACTATATTAGGCACTGGATATTGGGCTCCTGGCCCTGTTCCCACAGGACCAGGTCAAGGACTCGGTAACAAAGACCTTCTCATTCCTTTCGGGAACAATACAATGGAATCCCTATCAGATATTAAATTACACATCCAGCACATGACTCATTCCTGCTGTACTATTTTGAGTTTCTTGTTTTGTTTTCCCAGTTCAGCAGAAAATTGTTGTTTTTCTTTGTTAATTGAAATAAAGTTCCATGTGCAATAGGGGGCAATGGCACACTGAGTGGCCCATTGCAGACCCTCAATCTGAGATCTGAGAGAGTGAATGAAGGAATGGTGGTCCCGAACGGGAGATGCTGCAGCCTAACTCATTCTTGAACTAAAGGCACATTGCCTGAAACTTCTCCACTCAGTCCCTGATTGGACTGCTCTGTCCTGAGATATAATGGGTGACACATTGCGAACTAATGTCCCAAGACCACCCCATCTGCTGAATTCTCTGAGAGACTCCAACCATTCTCTCTTTGTGATCTGAAGGTCAGGCATGCTTCAGATAGCGAGCCTATTAGGTTACCGATCTGAACATTTGCCATGTTTAGCTCCTGTATCTATACTTGGAGCATGTATATTTTTACTCCCACAGACTCTCTATATAATAGAATAGTCCCACCTTCTTTCGCCTGGATCATCTAATTGTTGAGAGGATACAGGGATCGAGATGGTAGGCAGCCAGGATCTTGTAGTCTTTCTGCTTCATTTTCACCTCTCGAGTGTAGCTGCTGTTTTCTCATTTCACATTAACTCTCTTTTTTTATTTTCCTTTTTCTTTTGCTGTTTTGTCTTCAGCCTGAACTTTCTGTTTATCTCAGTTTGAAGTTATCAGTGTTTTCATGTATTTTCTAGTCCCCAAAGAAAGCCAAGAAGAAGTTGGAGGGAGGAAGTTCCAATGTCTTCTCAATGTTTGACCAAACTCAGATCCAAGAGTTCAAGGAGGTGAGTGTGAGATACCTCTCCCTTCCACCCCTGTGTTAAGCCTAAATGTACCACAGTCAGTTAACATCAAACTGTGCCTGACCTGAATATGGGACAGAGCTTTCATCTGAAAACACCAGTCAGGGGGGAAAAAATCACAGCAAATTTCACTTTGTGACACAAAGCAGTTAAAAAATCTGAAAAAATCCCCTTTCTCACATACCAGAGCTCTGTGTTTTCCTCCAGTTCTGCTAAGATCCTTTCATTTACAATTTCAATGTACAAGATGATGAGGGAAGGGGATACATGAGGTGGTTTGGCAATACTGACACTGTAAAATATAAAAGCTTTTGTTCTCTCACACTGTGTAGCTGTCAGATGTCTTTGTCTGTTATCTGCTGGCCCACACTCCAATCTCATTCATTTTCTTTGCAGGCTTTCACTATCATGGACCAGAATAGAGACGGTTTCATTAATAAGGAGGATCTAAGAGACACCTTTGCTGCTCTAGGTAAGGATCCACGTCCCCACAATTCACACAGGTTTTTAAGGAATACACGTGTGTCGAATGCAGTTTCGAATAACTAGAACTATACAACTGGTTTGTCACCAGGTCGCGCTGCCAAAAGTGAAGAGTTGGATGTGATGTTGAGCGAGGCACCAGGAGCAATAAACTTCACTGTCTTTCTGACCATGTTCGGTGAGAAATTGAAAGGTAAGAGTAACAAAAGATTCTTGATTAATTCACTCTTGATTAATGGGGGAACTGGGCTAATGGGGAGAAGGTAGGGGAATAGGGATGAGGATCATATCAGCCATGATCGAATGGCGGAGCAGGCTCGATGGGCTGAATGGCCTAATTCTGCTCCTATATCTTGTCGTCTTATGGTTTAAATGGTTGCCGACCTCGGGATAAAGTTCAGGACATGTCAAAGAACTGCCTAACCGTTTAATAAAGTGCTGATGTAAAGTATATTTGTTCTTATCCTGTTTGTTCAGTAGAAATGTCGATACTTATAATAAGAACAGGAAAAAGGCTGGAAATACACAGCAAGTCAGGCCATATCTGTGGAGAGTAAGAATACATTTATCAGCTTGATAACTTTCTCTATCAGTCATTATTTCATTAGATTTTGCTCAAAGTTGCTTTTTTTCACATTTTGACATCACAGTCAGGCTAATTTAATGTGAAGTAAAATAATTTTTTTCCCGCTCAATAATGTTGTAGTGTTGGGAAGACCATCAGAATTCCAGGAGGAATCGGACATCCTTACTAATTGATAATATCAGTAAAATAATAATAACAAATCAAAACAGAAAGAGCTGGAAAGACTCCACAGGTCTTGAGAATGATGATGTGGCGATGTTGGACTGGGGTGAGCACAGCAAGAAGTCTTACAACACCAGGTTAAAGTCCAACAGGTTTGTTTCAGACACTAGCTTTTGGAGCACTGCTCCTTCCTCAGGTGAATGAAGAGGTATGTTCCAGAAACATACATATAGACAAAGTCACAGATGCAAGACGATGCTTAGAATGCGAGCATTTGCAGTTAATTAATTCTTTACAGATCCAGAGATAGGGGTAACCCCAGGTTAAAGAGGTGTGAATTGTCTCAAGCCAGGACAGTTGGTTGGATTTCGCAAGCCCAGGCCAGATGGTGGGGGATGAATGTAATGCAACATGAATCTGATTTTGCATGGTATGTTCACCTGGGAAGGCAGTGGCGTAATGATATTGTAACTAGACTAGTAATCCAGGACCCAGGGTTCGCTCTGAAGATCTGGGTTCGATTATCACTACAGCATAGGGTGGAGTTTGAATTCAATAAAAATCTGGGGCGAAGTTCTCCGGAAACGGCGCGATGTCCGCCGACTGGCGCCCAAAACGGCGCAAATCAGTCGGGCATCGCGCCGCCCCAAAGGTGCGGAATGCTCCGCATCTTTGGGGGCCGAGCCCCAACCTTAAGGGACTAGGTCGGCGGCGGACAAATTTCCACCCCGCCAGCTGGCGGAAAAGGCCTTTGGTGCCCCGCCAGCTGGCGCGGAAATGACATCTCCGGGTGGCGCATGCGCGGGAACGTTAGCGGCTGCTGACGGCATTCCCACGCATGCGCAGTGGAGGGAGTCTCTTCCGCCTCCGCCATGGTGGAGACCGTGGCGGAGGCGGAAGGGAAAGAGTGCCCCCACGGCACAGGCCCGCCCGCGGATCGGTGGGCCCGGGGACCCCGGAGCCCCCCCCCGTGCCGCCTTGTCCCGCCAGTAAGGTAGGTGGTTTAATCTATGCCGGCGGGACAGGCATTTTAACAGTGGGACTTCGGCCCATTCGGGCCGGAGAATCGCGCGGGGGGGCCCGCCAACCGGCGCGGCGCGATTCCCGCCCCCGCCGAATATCCGGTGGCGGAGACTTTGGCAACCGGCGGGGGCGGGATTCACGCCAGCCCCAAGCGATTCTCCGACCCGGCGGGGGGTCGGAGAATCTCGCCCCTGGATAGTCAAAGTCTGATTATGACCATGTCGATTGTTATAAAAACCGACCTGGGGAGGAAATCTGCCATCTTAACCGGTCTGGCCTACATGTTTCAAACACTTGAATTCCCTTAAGACTCTTAAATTCCCTCTGAATTGGCCTAGCAGGTCACCCAGTTGTATCAAACCACGGCAAAGTCAATAAAAAGGAATGAATCCAGATGAGACCACCCAGCATCAACCTAGCAAACCCAGCCCTGTCGATCCTGCAAACTCCTCCCAATCTGCCAAAATTCGGAGAGCTGTCTAAACAACTAGACAAACACAAGCCTGATATGGTCATATAGATAGTGTCCCAGACATCACCGTTCCTGCCAGCAGAGGTGGTGGTGGCACAGTGGTATACAATCAGGAGCGAGTTGCCCTGGGAGTCCTCAACATCGATTCTGGACCTCATGAATCTCATGGCATCAGGTAAAAAATGGGCACAGAAACCTCCTGCTGAATACCACATACCACCTCTCCCTCAGCTGATGAATCAGTGCTCCACCATGTTGAACCCAACTTAGAAGAAGCACTGAAGGTGGCAAGATAAAAAGATCAGTGGCCTGTGAAAGCAAAACAAATTACATAAGACCCTGTGGGGAAGGGGGTTGGGAAAAAATATCAAAATGGAAAAGAGAGTTCATGCTCTGAAGCTGTTGAACTCAATGTTGGGTCCAAAAGGATGTAAAATGCCTCATTGAAAGATGAGGTGCTGTTCTTCCAGTTTGCATTGGGATTTGCCAGAACATTTCAGCAGGCCAAGATCAGAAATGAGGGCATGGGATTGAGATGATGAGTTAAAATGGCAAATGACAGAGCGGTCGGGCCATGCTTGCGGGCTGAGTAAAGGTATTCCACAAAGCAGTCACCCAGTCTGTGTTTCTTCTTCGGTTCCTTGTGCAGCCCGCCCTGATCAATTACACTGATTAGTACGTTTGTGGATGACACAAACATTGGTGGAGATGCAGAAGTGAAGAGGACTGTCAGAGGATAGAACAGGATCCAGATCGGTTGGAGACTTGGGCGGAGAGATGGCAGATGGAGTTTAATTTGGACAAGTGTGAGGTAATGTATTTTGGAAGATCTAGTACAGTGGGAATTATACAGTAAATGGCAGAACACTCCGGAGCATTGACAGGCAGAGAGATCTGGCCTTACAGGTCCACAGCTCACTGAAAGGGGCAACACAGATGGAGAACATAGTCAAGAAGGCATACGGCGTGCTTGCCTTCTTCGGTTGGGGCAGTGAGTATAAAAATTGGCAAGTCATGCTGCAGCTGTACAGAAACTTAGTTTGGAATATTGCATACAATTCTGGTCACCACACTACCAGAAGGATGTGGAGGCTTTGGAGAGGGTACAGAAGAGGCTTACCAGGATGTTGCCTGGTCTGCAAGGTATTAGCTGTAAGAAGAGGTTGGATAAACCCGGATTGTTTTCACTGGAGCAGATGGTTGATGTTTACAAGATTATGAGGGGCATGGACATAGTGGATAGTTTTTCCCAGGGGACATATGTTTAAGGTGCTGTTTGGGGGAAAGTTTAGAACAGATGTGCGAGGCATGTTTTTTACACAGAAGGTGGTGAGTACTTGCAGCGCGCTGCTGGGAGGTGGTGGAAACAGATACACTAACGACGTTTAAGAGGCATTTTGACGAATACATGTTCAAGAGCAAGATTGATCGTTTTTTGAAGAATAAAGGAATAATATGGTGTTCGGACGGGAAAGTGGAGCTGAGTCCACAAAAGATCAGCCATGATCTCATTGAATGGCAGAGCAGGCTCGAAGGGCCAGATGGCCTACTCCTGCTCTTAGTTCTTATATTCTTATGTATAGGATGGGAATAGAGGGATATGGACCCCGGAAGTGCAGACTGTTTTAGTTTGAACAGTCATCATGATTGGTGCAGGCTTGGAGGGCCAAAGGGCCTGTTCCTGTGCTGTACTGTTCTTTGTTCTTTTACACGGCTAAGATAACTTATTGATGATTGGGAAGAAATTCATGTTTGTCTCTCTTGAAAATTGTGTCTTTCACGGCGCTTCACTGTGTTTTCTAAATTCTCGAAATGCTCCTGTTCAGTCCTGCTGGTAATTAAAATGTTGTCCATAAAACATTGAACACCATTGAGGCCACTGAGGATTTGGTACATGGACCTTTGAAATAGGACTGGTGCTGACGTTATTCTGAACGGAAGGAACGTGTACCTGAGCAGCCCTTTGTGTGTTACAATAGAACAGATTGCAACTCAGCTGTACCTTCAGCTGGAGGTATGTATTCTTGGCAAAAATCGATCATACTGAACTGTTGTCCATCTGACAATCCAGCAAATAGGTCCTCTGTTTTAAAAAAAATAAATTTAGAGTGCCCAATTCCTTTTTTTCCCCAATTAAGGGACAATTGAGCGTGGCTGTTATGGGCCTGGGTTTAGAGAACCGCAAAGTGTATCATGGAGTTCATCTGACCCACAACATTTACTAGAATGTGGTATGGGGAGCACACGGCCCACTCCACAGGTGTGGTGGAGCAGAAATTTAAAAGTAAATTTTAAAGCAAAACAATGTTTATTCTATGAACTCAAGTTAACCTTTTTAAAACATAGTGAACATCTTAGCAACCATTAATTCAAATACAACCCCCAAAGAATCCAGCACTCTAAGTAATCTTGAAACTTTCATTTTAACATCCATAAGACAAAAATCCTTTTTACAGAAGCACATCAGGTTTAAATTCTCTACTGAAAGCAGTTATCCCTCTGAATTCACCAAATGATCTAGAGGTAGTCTTTAGATTGCAGAGTGATCAAAATTACACTTTCTTTGGCTGACTTCAGCTCCAACACTAAAACGAAACCACAAAACACAGACACACCCAAGCCTTTCCTCAAAGCGAAACTAAAAAGCAGAGCCAGAGTTCAGCTCCACCCACACACTGACATCACTGCAGCCACTTGAGCAGACAAACATTTCTTAAAGTGACATTCCCATGACACCTCGCCCCAAGAAAAAAAAAACCATCAACTTCAAGATGGTTTCATTTTTCACCTTTTTACTTTCCTTTAAGAAATGCACACAGTAAATATACTTTTTCGTTTAAAAAAACAACACACGCAAACAGGCATAATAACATAGTCCATTTCAGTTCTTCTTCCTGTAACTCGTCATCACATTCTTGACAAAACATCAGCTATCACGTTTTCTCATCCTGCCACATATATTATTTTTAAATGAAATGGCTGTAACAACAAACTCCAGTGAAACAGTCGAGCATTGTTATTCCCGAATCGCGCCAAAAACATCAGTGGATTATGATCAGTACAGATAATTGTGTCAGACGGATTGCTGGTCACATAAATGTGAAAATGTTGCAAAGCCAGCACCAAGCTCAAAGTCTCCTTCTCAATCGTGGAATACTTCTTCTGGTGAGAATTCAATTTCTTCGAAAGATAACCAACACCCGCTCAAGCCCTTCGTTGTCGTCTTGTAGAAGCACCGCACCTACGTCCACATCGCTCGCATCAACAGCCACTTTGACTGGTTTTGTGTAATTTGGGATGACGAACACAGAAGCCGTGGTTAACACCGCCTTCAGGCTGTAAAATGCCTGCTGACACTCCGCTGTCCACTGCAATTTGTTACGCTTCTTCAGCAAGTCCATCAGTGGAGCGACCACGCTGCTAAAATTCGGTACAAATTTCCGGTAAAATCCACTCATACCCAGAAATCGCATTATTTCCCGTTGTGTCGAGGGTATCGGAAACTCCCCAATAACTTTTGTTTTCACATCCTGTGGGACCATTCGACCCTGACCGATTGTATGGCCAAGGAAAGTGACTTGGGATTTTCCAAATTCATTTTTGGCTAGGTTTATCACCAAACCCGCCTCCTGAAGTCAATCGAATAACTCCGTCCAATGCTTCAAATGTTCTGTCTATGTCTGGCTAAAAATTACCAGATCGTCGATGTATACACACAATTGGGTAATCCTGAAACAACTTTGTTAGATAACCGTTGAAATATGGCTGGGACGTTTTTCATGCCAAATGGCATAACTTTGAATTGGTATATATCATCTGGAGTCACAAAAGCTGAAATCTCCTTCACCCTTCGGATAAAGGTAACCTTTGAGTAAATCCAATTTGGAAATAAAAGTGGATTGTCCCACCTTCTCAATGCAATCCTCCAAGCATGGGATAGGATAAGAGTCCATTATTGTAACTGCATTAACCTTTCTATAGTCTGCACACAACCGTTGGGTATCGTCCGGTTTTGGTACCATCACTATGGGTGAGCTCCATTGGCTGCAACCCACTTCAATTATGCCATTTTTAAGCATACTTTCAATCTCTTTGTTAACCCGTGCCAATTTTAAAGGGTTAAGTCTATTTGGATGTTGTTTAATTGGAACAGCATTTCCCACATCTACATCATGTATAGCCATCTTAGTACTTCCCAATTTACTCCCCCACACTTCCCCATGTGATATCAATAACTCTTTCGGTCAGTCTGTTTTTCCTCTGGAAGGTAACTCAACAATTTATCCCAATTTTTAAGAACATCCTCATTTTCCAATTTAATTTGAGGTATGTCAAATTCACAGTCATCTGGATATGGTTCGTCACTTTGAGTTAGAATCATTAAAACCTCCTCCTTTTTGTCTCCTTCCCTTTCAATGTACTTTTTAAGCATATTCACATGACACACTCGGTGAGTTTTCCTTCTATCTGGCGTTCTTACCACATAATTCATCTCACTTAATTTCCTTTCAATCTGATAAGGTCTACAAAACCTTGCTTTTAAAGTTCACCTACCACTGGCAACAATACTAAAACTTTATCTCCACAAGCAAAACTACAAACTTGGATTTTGTGTCTGCTACCCGTTTCATCACATGTTGTGCAACTTTTAAATGTTGTCTACCCAATTCCCCTGCTCTATTTAATCGTTCCCTAAAATTTGACACGTAATCCAATAATGTAAGTTCTGATTTATCACTCACCAATTTTTCCTTAATCAATTTAAGTGGTCCTCTTACCTCATGATCAAAAATTAGTTCAAAAGGACTGCATTTGGTTGACTAATGCATCCCTAATTGCAAACAGTACGAATGGGATTCCTTTATCCCAATCCTCTGGATAAACTTTACAATAAGCCCTCAACATTGTCTTTAATGTCTGATGCTCCACCTTTCTAACGCTCCCTGCGATTCTGGATGGCACGCAATTGATTCAAATTGTTTTATTCCTAAGCTATCCATAACTTGTTTGAATAACCTTGAGGTAAAATTTGATCCTTGATCCAATTGTATTTCTGTGGGTAGTCCATATCTAGTAAAGAATTTCAGTATCTCCTCCACAATCCTTTTAGCTGTAATATTACGTGCTGGAATGGCCTCTGGAAACCTAGTAGACACACACTATTATATTCAAAAGATATTGATTTCCACTTGTCGTTTTAGGAAGCGGTCCTACGCAATCAATTAGGACACTTGTAAAAGGTTCCTCAAATGCTGGAATGGGTATTAAGGGCGCTGGTTTAATCACTGCTTGAGGTTTCCCGATCACTTGACATGTGTGACATGATCGACCAAATTTAACTACATCTGTATGTAGTCCAGGCCAACAAAAATGTTTTTGTATTTTAGCTTGAGTTTTCCTTACTCCCAAATGACCTCCCACTGGTACCTCATGTGCTACTCGTATCAACTCCTTTCGATACCACACCGGCAATACTACTTGATGAACTTCTGCCCACTTTTCATCTGCCTGATATGTAAAGGTCTCCATTTTCCCATCAAGACATCACTTTTTCGGTAATAACACTCTGGTATACACTCAGATTCCTCTTCCGTGCTTCCTTTCTGATACATCCGGTTTATTTCTACACCTTTCAGTTGTAACTCTGCCAATTTTCCTGAATTAAAAATATCCGCCTCATCCTCCACCTGTTCTTGTTCTTTTTCAACCATCTGATCAAAAATCGTTTCTGATAATTGCACTTCACCTTTATCTTTACTCTTTGATTTCTCCTCTTGTCTTAACCTGTGACTTTGCGACCTTGTTACTACACAATCTAGAATAATCCCAGGATACTCATCCTTCAACATTTCAGTTGCCTGATTTTCCACTGGCTTATCATCCACAGTAGGCATCACTCCCATCTGCGGTCCAGCTATATCATTACCCAAGATAAACTGTATTCCTGGACAAGATAGTTTCTCTATTACTCCTACTACCACTTCACCACTCTTCACTGGACTTTCCAACCTTACCTTATACAATGGAACACTATTCCTCTCACCCTGAATTCCACATATTACCATCTTTTCTGGCAACATTCTTGCCAAACTACATAACTCCTCATCTCTTACCATTAAAGATTGAATAGCTCCCGTATCTCTTAAAATTGTGACTGCTTTACCTGCTTCTCCTGATCCACATGAGTAAACTTTATCCATACAAGTAAATTCTTTAAAGAGATCTGGCACCTTCTTATCAATCACCTCCTGATCAGGCCGAACAATCTTTTGCACCTCCTTCGCTTCACTTGGGCTTTCCTTTCCCACTTTAATCTCACAGGGAAACAAAAGCTCCATCTGGTGGAAGAAAGGCAGACGTGCACTGACCTGAGCATCCTGTGTACATCATCATCTGGTGGCTGGCGATGAGAACTGCACTGATCTGAACATCCCGGACCTAGCTCCATCTGGTGGTTGAATAGCGGAATCATCCCGATCTGGAATTCTTGGGTGAAACGCCATCTGGTGGTCGAGGGACGGAATCGTGCCAACCTAAACCGCTCAATAAATGTGTTTCCCAGAGGCAGCAACCAGAGTAGTGAAGATCCATCTCAGACCTACCCCTTTACATAGAACTGTACAGCACAGTACAGGCCCTTCGGCCCACGATGTTGTGCCGAACTAGTCTGAAACTAAGATCAAATCAACCTACTCCCAATCTTTCTAGTGCACTCCATATGCCTATCAATAACCGCTTGAAAGTTCCTAAAGTGTCCGACCCCACTACCATAGCTGGGAGTTCGTTCCATGCCCCAACTACTCTCTGAGTAAAGAACCTACCTCTGACATCCCTCCTATATCTTCCACCATGAACCTTATAGTTATGCCCCCTCCCTTGTAACAGCTACATCCACCCGCGGAGAAAGACGCTGAACGCCCACTCTATCTATCCCCCTCATCATCTTTTACACCTCAATTAAGTCACCTCTCCTCCTCCTCCACTCCAATGAGAAAAGCCCTAGCTCCCTCAACCTTTCCTCATAAGACCTACCCTCCAATCCAGGCAGCATCCTGGTAAATCTCCTTTGCACCCTTTCCAATGCTTCCAAATCCTTCCTATAATGAAGTGACCAGAACTGCACACAATACTCCAAATGTGGTCTAACCTAGGTCTTGTACAGTTGCAGCATAACCTCATGGCTCTTAAACTCAATCTCCCTGTTAATAAATGCTAACACACTATAGGCTTTCTATCCACTTGGGTGGCAACTTTCAGAGATCGATGGACGTGAGCTCCGAGATCTCTCTGCTCCTCCACATTCTTCAGAACCCTGCCGTTAACCCTGTAATCCGCATTCAAATTTGTCCGACCAAAATGAATCACCTCACCCTTATCAGGGTTAAACTTCATCTGCCACTTTTCAGCCCAGCTCTGCATCCTATCAATGTCTCTTTGCAGCCTAAAACAGCCCTCCACATTATCCACTACTCCATTAAACTTGGTGTCATCAGCAAATTTACCTTCAACTCCATCATCCAAGTCACTGATAAAAATCACAACTAGCAGAGGACCCAGCACTGATCCCTGTGATACACCGCTGGTGACTGGGCTCCAGGATGAAAATTTACCATCTACCACCACCCTCTGTCTTCTATGTGATAGCCAGTTACTGATCCAATCGGCCAAATTTCCCTCCATGCCATGCCTCCTTACTTTCTGCATGAGCCAACCATGGGGCACCTTATCAAACGCCTTACTAAAATCCATGTATACGACATCAACTGCTCTACCTTCATCTATGTACTTAGTTACCTCCTCAAAGGATACAATCAAACTTGTGAGGCAAGACTTACCCCTCACAAATCCGTGTTGACTATCCTGGATTAAGCTGTATCTTTCCAAATGATCATAAATCCTATCCCTCAGGACCCTTTCCAATAATTTACCTGTGACCGAAGTGAGACTAGCCAGCCTATAATTCCCAGGGTTATACCTATTCCCTTTCTTGAACAAGGGGACAACATTCGCCTCTCTCCAGTCTTCTGGCACTATTCCTGTAGACAGTGAGGATATAAAGATCAAAGCCAAAGGCTCTGAAATCTCATCCCTCGCCTCCCAAAGAATCCAAGGATATATCCCATCTGGCCCAGGGGACTTATCTATCCTCAGGCTTCTCAAAATTTCTAACACATCTTCCTTCCGAATATCTACCTCCTCCAGCCTACCAGCCTGTATCGCACTATCCTCCTCAACAACATGGCCCCTCTCCTTTGTGAACACTGAAGAAAAGTATTCATTTAGGGCCTCTCCTATATCTTCAGACTCCATGCACATGTTCCCACTACTGTCTTTGACCGGCCCTAACTTCACTTTGGTCATTCTTTTATTCTTCACAGAAGTGTAAAGAGCCTTGGGGTTTTCCTTGATCCTACCCGCCAAGGACTTCTCATGCCCCCTCCTAGCTCTCCTAAGCCCTTTCTTGAGCTCCTTCTTAGCTATCTTGTATCCCTCAAGTGCCCTAACTGAACCTTGTTTTCTCATCCTAACATAGGCCCCCTTCTTCCTCTTGACAAGACATTCAACCTCTTTTGTAAACCATGGTTCCCTCACTCAAACATTGCACATTTCCTCCCTGCCTGACAGGGACATGCATATCAAGGAGACGCAGTATTTGCCCCTTGAACAAGCTCCACATCTCAATTGTGCCTATCCCTGACAGTTCCAGTTTCCAACTTATGCTCCCCAATTCTTGCCTAATCGCATCGTAATTACCCTTCCCCCAGTTATAAAACTTGCCCTGCCGTATGTTCCTATCCCTCTCCATTGCTATAGTGAAAGTTACCGAATTGTGGTCACCATCTCCAAAGTGCTCTCCCACAACCAAATCTAACACTTGGCCCGGTTCATTACCCAGTACCAAATCCAATGTGGCCTCTTGTCAGTCTATCCACATATTGTGTGAGGAAACCCTCCTGCACACACTGGATAAAAACGTCCCCATCCAAACTATTCGAATTATAGTGGTTCCAATCAATATTTGGAAAGTTAAAGTCACCCATGACAACTATCCTGTGACTACCGCACCTATACAAAATCTGCATTGCAATCTTTTCCTCCACATCTCTGTTACTGTTTGGGGGCCTATAGAAAGCACCTACCAAAGTGACTGCTCCTTTCCTATTTCTAACTTCAGCCCACACTACCTCAGTAGACAGATCCTCCTCAAACTGTCTTTCTGCAGCCATTATACTATCCTTGATTAACAATGCTACTTCTCCACCTCTTTTACCACCTTCCCTCATCTTACTGAAACATCTCAACCCCGGAACCTCCAATAACCATTCCTGCCCCTGTTCTATCCACGTCTCCGTAATGGCCACAACATCATAGTCCCAGGTACCAATCCATTCTTCAAGCTTACCAACCTTATTCCTGATGCTCCTCGCATTGAAGTATTCACACTTCAAACCACCTTCATGCCTGCAGGTCCACTCTTGTGACCTTGGTACCTTCCTCAGTACTGCACTACCCTCAACTTTCTGAACTCCAGCAACGCTATCTCCTGGACTACAAATCAGTTTCCCACCCTCCTGACAAATTAGTTTAAACCCCCCGAAGAGCTGCAGCAAATTTTCCTCCCAGAATATTGGTGCCCCTCTGGTTCAGGTGTAACCCATCCTGTTTGTACAGGTCCCACCTTCCCCAGAATGTGCTCCAATTATCCAAGTAACTGAAACCCTCCCTCCTACACCATCCCTGTAGCCACGTGTTTAACTGCACTTTCTCCCTGTTCCTCACCTCGCTAGCACGTGGCACTGGCCGCAAACCAGAGATGACAACACGGTCTGTTCTGGCTCTCAGCTTCCATCCTAGTTCCCTGAATTCCTGTTTTACATCCCCGTCCCTTTTCCTACCTATGTCATTGGTACCGATGTGTACCACGACTTGTGGCTGTTCCCCCTCCCCCTTTAGGATCCTGAAAACACGATCAGAGTCGTCACAGACGTTGGCACCCAGGAGGCAACACACCAACCGTGAGCCTCTATCGTTGCCACAGAACCGCCTACCTGTACCTCTAACTATAGAGTCTCCAATAACTATTGCTCTCCTTCTCTCCCCCCTTCCCTTCTGAGCCACAGGGACAGACTCAGTGCCAGAGACCTGGTCACCATGGCTTACCTCTGGTAGTTCCCCCCCACCCCCCAACAGTATCCAAAACGGTATACCTGTCATTTAGGGGAACAACCACAGGGGATCTCTGCACTGACTGCTTCTTCCCCCTCCTTTTAAACGTCACCCAGCAACCTTCATTCTTAGGAGTAACTACATCCCTGTAGCTTCTATCTATAACCGACTCTGCGTCCCGAATGATCCTCAGTCCATCCAGCTCTAGCTCCAGTTCCCTAACACTGTCTTTGAGGAGCTGGAGATGGGTGCACTTCCCGCAGGTGAACGCAGCAGGGCCACTGATGGTGTCCCTCACCTCGAACATCCTGCAGGAGGAACATTGCACTGCCCTCTCTGCCATCCCTTCCATTTATCGACTTGACAATTGCAGAGAGAAAAAAAAACAGAAAAAAAAACCCCGCAGGTTAGGGGTGGTGGAAGGGTGGAGAGAGGAAAAGGAAAGAAACGCTTACCTTACCAACTCAGAACACAGTCTTTTTTAGTTTTTGGCCAGAGGAGGACCAAAGACTACCTGTGTAGTGTCTCGGGTTTAGCCACTGCCTGAAACATATTCGTTCAGAAACTCACCCGACAGCAGCTTTCCACAATTCACTCCCAGCAACAGCCAATCAGCGTCGCCGCTCTGCCGCCCTCTGCAGGATACTTGCCTCAACTTCATTGAGAGCTCCTTCTAGTCGCAGTGACTGCACCTGAGGCAAATCACTCCCCACAACAGCCAATCAGCGTCACCGCTCTTCCGCCCTCTGCAGGCTTTTTTTAATTCCTCGCCAACCCTTACCTTGTGTCTGCCTTTTGTGTGTCTCAGTAGAGGATGGGATGGCATCTTGGAATTAGGTAGTCTGGTGGACGATTATCTTGTTATTTCCTTATATGTTCATATTTTCTTTTTTTTAATTAATAAGCAGTTTGTTAATGTTTTACTTGGAAACCTGGTGTCTGTAATGCATTGGAGCAGTCAAGATCTTTGGAAAATGCAAATTATTGGTTCATAATTGGTTAACTTATGTTGCGGTTCTGGGTCTGTGGGCTGGAATTGACCACACACTCATCAAGGGTGTCATAACATTATTTCCATTATGGACAATTAATGTGCCTATGCCTTTAAAATGGACTTCACCTTTAATTTGAGAGGCTGGTAAACAGGGTTAACCCATAACCTAAGGCAAGGCAGATTGGAAGGAGTTGTTTATGTTCAGATCAACAGATTCCAGGGAGTTCAGTGCTAACACACCTTGATAGACTTGGCTATCGGTCAATGGACTGTTTAGAATTGCTGGGCCTTATCAATGGCCCCTGCCAATTGGTCGGGTTTCCTCTGGAATGTTCCTTCCTCTGTGTGGCTGTGTTTGCACTCTTGTGGCTGTGTTTGATTCAGTAGAGGGCAGTAGAGCAGAGCTGCTGATTGGCTGTTGTGGGGCAAATTTGCATCCGTGCATTGCAGTCACTGCATCCAGAAAGTGTACCTGAGCAAGACACCCTAAGTACTCAAGTCAAGGCAAGCATCCAGCAGAGGGCAGTAGAGCAGAGCTGCTGATTGGCTGTTGCAGGGAAAATCTGCATCCGTGCATTGTGGTCACTGCATCCAAAAGGTGGTTTGTGGAGGAACTGTTGTCAAGTGACAGTTAAACCTGAAACACTTCTTCAGTGTTTCCCTCCCTACCTCCTCCTCTAACCAAAAAAAAAGACAATCACTGTAAGGATCCCAGCCAAGTAAAGATCAAGAGGGAGACTTGAGGGCAGGTAGAAGTAGAAAGAAGTTGAACTGTGACATCATAGCCTGCAGGTAAGTGATTGGCTGTGACTGGTAAGTAGTTTTTCTTTTCCCTGAGGTGTTATCGTGCGGGGCGCAGTGGTTGCTGAGTGAGTGCTCGCTGAGAAGGGGATTACATTTTAAAAAACATAGAACTTACTGTTGGGAATGTAAAAATGGCAGGAGATCCCAGACCCGATTTATGCTCCTCTTGTTCAATGTGGGAGTTCAGGGACGCAGCCGATGCCCCTGACTCCTTCATGTGTGAGACGTGTGTCCAGCTGCAGCTCCTGTTAGACCGCATGGCGGCTCTGGAGCTGCGGATGGACTCACTTTGGAGCATCCGCGATGCTGAGGAGGTCGTGGATAGCATGTTCAGTGAGTTGGTCACACCGCAGATTAGGATTGGTAAGGGAGACAGGGAATGGGTGACCAAAAGGCAGAGAAAGAGCAAGAAGGAAGTGCAGGTGTCCCCTGCGGTCATCTCCCTCCAAAACAGGTATACCGTTTTGGATACTGTTGGGGGAGATGACTCACAAGGGGAAGGCAGTAGTAGCCAGGCTCATGGCACCGTGGCTGGCTCTGCTGCACAGAAAAGCGGGAAAAAGATTGGCAGGGCTATAGTCATAGGGGATTCAATCGTAAGGGGAGTAGACAGGAGTTTCTGTGGTCGAAAACGAGACTCCCGAATGGTATGTTGCCTCCCTGGTGCACGGATCGGGGGTGTCTCAGATCAGCTGCAGGACATACTGAAGGGGAGGGGGATCAGCCAGTTGTGGTGCATATAGGCACCAACGATATAGGTAAAAAAAGGGATGAGGTCCTACAATCAGAATTTAGGGAGTTAGGAGATAAGTTAAAAAGTAGGACCTCAAAGGTAGTAATCTCAGGATTGCTACCAGTGCCACGAGACAGTCAGAGTAGAAATTCAAGAATAGTCAGAATGAATACGTGGCTTGAGAGATGGTGCAGGAGGGAGGGATTCAGATTTTTGGGACATTGGAACCGGTTCTGGGGGCGGTGGGACCATTACAAATCGGATGGTCTGCACCTGGACAGGATTGGAACCAATGTCCTAGGGGGTGCTTTTGCTAACACTGTTGGGGAGGTTTTAAACTAATGTGGCAGGTGGGTGGGAACCAGATTAGGAAGTTGCAGGTCAGTAAAGAGGCAGCAACTAAAGCCAGTAAGGTACTAGATAATAAACTCATTGTGACTAAGGGGAAGAGTAGACAGGGAAGAGATGATGAATGCAAAGGGACAGGTGGTCTGAGGTGCATTTGTTTCAATGCAAGAAGTGTAGCAGGTAAGGCAGATGAACTTAGAGCTTGGATTAGTACCTGGGAATATGATGTTATTGGTATTACTGCGACTTGGTTGAGGGAAGGGCAAGACTGGCAACTAAATATCCCAGGGTATAGATGCTTCAGGAGGGATAGAGAGGGAGGTAAAAGTGGTGGAGGAGTTGCATTACTGGTCAGAGATGATATCACAGCTGTGATTAAGGAGGGCACGATGAAGAATTCGAGCACGAAGGCAATATGGGTAGAGCTAAGAAATAGGAAGGGTGCAGTAACATTGTTGGGACATTACTACAGGCCTCCCAAAAGCGAGCGTGAAGTAGAGGTACAAATATGTAGACAGATTATAGAAAAATGTCGGAGCAACAGGGTGGTCATGATGGGAGATTTTAACTTCCCCAACATTGAATGGGACTCATGTAGTGTTGGAGGCGTAAATGGAGCAGAATTTGTAAGGAGCATCCAGGAGAGTTTTTTAGAGCAGTATGTAAATAGTCCAACTCGGGAAGGGGCCATACTAGACCTGGTATTGGGGAATGACCCCGGCCAGGTGGTTGAGGTTTCAGTCGGTGATTACTTTGGGAATAGCGATCACAATTCCCGTAAGTTTTAGAATACTCATGAACAAAGACGAGAATGGTCCTAAAGGAAGAGTGCTAAATTGGGGAAAGGCCAAGGATAACAAAATTCGGCAGGAGCTAGGGAATGTGGATTGGGAGCAGCCGTTTAAGGGTAAATCCACATTTGAAATGTGGGAGTCTATTAAGGAAAGGTTGATTGGAGTACAGGACAGACATGTCTCTGAAAATGAGGGATAGAAATGGCAAGATTAGGGAACCATGGATGATGGGTGGAATTGTGAGACTAGCTAAGATGAAAAAGGAAGCATACATAAGATCTAGGCGACGGAAAACTGATGAAGCTTTGGAGGGATATCTGGAAAGTAGGACAAATCTCAAACACGCAATAAAGTGGGCTAAAAGGGGTCATGAAATATCTTTGGCTAACAGAGTTAAGGAAAATCCCAAAGCCTTTTATTCGTATATAAGGGGCAAGAGGGTAACTAGAGAAAGGATTGGCCCACTCAAAGACAAAAGAGGGAATTTACGCGTGGAGTCAGAGGAAATGGGTGATTCTTAATGAGTACTTTGCATCGGTATTCACCACGGAGAGGGACAAGACGGATGTTGAGGTTAGGGATGGATGTTTAAATACTCTAAGTCAAGTCGGAATAAGGGAGGGGGAAGTTTTGGGTATTCTAAAAGGCATTAAGGTGGACAAGACCCCAGGTCCGGATGGGATCTATCCCAGGTTACTGAGGGAAGTGAGGGACAAAATAGCTGGGGCCTTAACAGATATCTTTGCAGCATCCTTGAGCACGGGTGAGGTCCCAGAGGATTGGAGAATTGCTAATGTTGTCCCTTTGTTTAAGAAGGGTAGCAGGGATAATCCAGGGAATTATAGACCTGTGAGCTTGACGTAAGTGGTAGGCAAACTGTTGGAGAAGATACTGAGGGATAGGATCTATTCACATTTGGAAGAAAATAGACTTATCAGTGATAGGCAGCATGGTTTTGTGCAGGGAAGGTCATGTCTTACAAACCGAATAGAATTATTTGAGGAAGTGACAAAGTTAATTGATGATGGAAGGGCTGTAGATGTCATATACATGGACTTCAGTAAGGCGTTTGATAAAGTTTCCCATGGCAGGTTGATGGAAAAAGTGAAGTTGTCTGGGGTTCAGGGTGTACTAGCTAGATGGATAAAGAACTGGCTGGGCAACAGGAGACAGAGAGTAGTGGTGGAAGGGAGTGTCTCAAAATGGAGAAAGGTGACTAGTGGTGTTCCACAGGAATCTGTGCTCGGACCACTGCTGTTTGTGATATACATAAATGATCTGGATGAAGGTATAGGTGGTCTGATTAGCAAGTTTGCAGATGATACTAAGATTGGTGGAGTTGCAGATAGCGAGGAGGACTGTCAGAGAAAACAGAAAAATAATATAGATAGATTGGAGAGTTGGGCAGAGAAATGGCAGATGGAGTTCAATCCAGGCAAATGCGAGGTGATGCATTTTGGAAGATCTAATTCAAGAGCGGACTATATGGTCAATGGAAGAGTCCTGGGGAAAATTGATGTACAGAGAGATCTGGGAGTTCAGGTCCATTGTACCCTAAAGGTGGCAACGCAGGTCGATAGAGTGGTCAAGAAGGCATACAGCATGCTTGCCTTCATCGGACAGGGTATTGAGTACAAGAGTCGGCAGGTCATGTTACAATTTTGCACTGAGTGCTGAATTTGGTGCATTTGAGTGCTATAGTGAGAGTTTGGTGACTGAGGGAGCATAAGGCTTCATTTTTATCAAGTCTAGTTTTTCTTTTATTTAGTTAATTAACTTAAAAGTTGCTGTTTGGTTTAGAAGAAGGTGAATGTTCAATCAGCTTTAAACAAAGCTTCTACTTGTAGGCACTTGCAGCTGGAGCTTGTTAATTAGTTAATTGGATTAGGCCAGTTTTCAGTGGCTAGATTCACAGTATAAAAGTGATCCCCGACAGTGCAGACTTTGTTTGCACTGAGTGCTGAATTTGGTGCATTTTGAGTGCTATAGTAAGAGTTTGGTGACCGAGGGAGTATAAGGCTTCATTTTTATCTCAAGTTTAGTCTTTCTTTTATTTAGTTAATTAACTTAAAAGTTGCTGTTTGGTTTAGAAGAAGGTGAATTTTCAATCAGCTTTAAACAAGCTTCTACTTGAAGGCACTTGCAGCTGGAGCTTGTTAATTAGTTATTTGGATTAGGCCAGTTTTCAGAGGCTAGATTCACAGTATAAAAGTGATCCCCTACAGTGCAGACTTTGTTTGCACTGAGTGCTGAATTTGGTGCATTTTGAGTGCTATAGTAAGAGTTTGGGGACCGAGGGAGTGCTGAATTTGGTGCATTTGAGTGCTATAGTAAGAGTTTGGTGACCGAGGGAGTGCTGAATTTGGTGCATTTTGAGTGCTATAGTAAGAGTTTGGTGACCGAGGGAGTTAGGTGAGGAGGGAGTAAGGTGCTCCTTTCATTTTGTTTCCGACATTTCCGCAAAGAGTGAGAAGAGAGCCAGGAGTTTACAGAAAGTGTAGCCGACTGGGGGCAGAGTCGGAGGGCGGAGATCTAGTTAGTCCACAGGGCAGCTATATTCTGTCAGGTAAGAGGGGATGGAGGCTAGGCCAGTTGCATGCTCCTCCTGTAGGATGTGGGTGGTGAGGGATACCACCGGTGTCCCCGCTGACTATACCTGCGGGAAGTGCACCCAACTTCAGCTCCTCAAAGACCGTGTTAGGGAACTGGAACTGAAGATGGATGAACTTCGGATCATCCGGGAGGCAGAGGGGGTGATTGAGAAGAGTTACAGGGAGGTAACCACACCCAAGGTACAGGACAAGAATAGCTGGGTTACAGTCAGGGGGAAAAAAACAAACAGGCAGACAGTGCAGGGTTCCCTCGTGGCCGTTCCCCTTCAAAACAAGTATACCGTTTTGGATGCTGTTGGGGGGGATGACCTACCGGGGGAAGGCCCTAGCAGCCAGGTCTCTGGCACTGAGTCTGGCTCTGGGGCTCAGGAGGGAATGGGGGAGAATAGAAAAGCAATAGTTGGAGGAGATTCAATGGTTAGGGGAATAGATAGGAGATTCTGTGGTCGCGAGCGAGACTCCTGGAAGGTATGTTGCCTCCCGGGTGCCAGGGCCAGGGATGTCTCGGATCGTGTCTTCAGGAGGGGGAGGGGGAGCAGCCAGAAGTCGTGGTGCACATTGGTACCAATGACATAGGTAGGAAAAGGGGTGTGGAGGTAATAAACAAGTTTAGGGAGTTAGGCTGGAAGTTAAAAGCCAGGACAGACAGAGTTGTCATCTCTGGTTTGTTGCCGGTGCCATGTAATAGCGAGGCTAGGAATAGGGAGAGAGTGCAGCTGAACACGTGGCTGCAGGAATGGTGTAGGAGGGAGGGCTTCAGGTATTTGGATAATTGGAGCGCATTCTGGGGAAGGTGGGACCTGTACAAGCAGGACGGGTTGCATCTGAACCAGAGGGGCACCAATATCCTGGGAGGGAGGTTTTCTAGTACTCTTCGGGAGGGTTTAAACTAATTTGGCTGGGGAATGGGAACCGGATTTGTAGTCCAGCAATTAAGGTAGCCGATATTCAGGACGCCAAAGCGTGTACTGAGGCAGTGGGGAAGGGAACACTGACAAAGGAGAGTACTTGCAGGCACGGAGATGGGTTGAAGTGTGTATACTTCAACGCAAGAAGCATCAGGAATAAGGTGGGTGAACTTAAGGCATGGATCGGTACTTGGGACTACGATGTGGTGGCTATCACGGAAACTTGGATAGAAGAGGGGCAGAAATGGTTGTTGGAGGTCCCTGGTTATAGATGTTTCAATAAGATTAGGGAGGGTGGTAAAAGAGGTGGGGGGGGGTGGCATTGTTAATTAGAGATAGTATAACAGCTGCAGAAAGGCAGTTTGAGGAGTATCACCCTAATGAGGTAGTATGGGTTGAAGTCAGAAATAGGAAAGGAGCAGTCACCTTGTTAGGAGTTTTCTATAGGCCCCCCAATAGTAGCAGAGATGTGGAGGAACAGATTGGGTAACAGAATTTGGAAAGGTGCAGAAGTCACAGGGTAGTAGTCATGGGTGACTTTAACTTCCCAAATATTGAGTGGAAACTCTTTAGATCAAATAGTTTGGATGGGTGGTGTTTGTGCAGTGTGTCCAGGAAGCTTTTCTAACACAGTATGTAGATTGTCCGATCAGAGGAGGGGCAATATTGGATTTAGTACTTGGTAATGAACCAGGGCAAGTGATAGATTTGTTAGTGGGGGAGCATTTTGGAGATAGTGACCACAATTCTGTGACTTTCACTTTAGTAATGGAGAGGGATAGGTGCGTGCAACAGGGCAAGGTTTACAATTGGGGGAAGGGTAAATGCGATGTTGTCAGACAAGAATTGAAGTGCATAAGTTGGGAACATAGGCTGTCAGGGAAGGACACAAGTGAAAGTTGATAGGGTTGTGAAGAAGGCCTATGGAGTGTTGGCCTTTATTGGTAGAGGGATTGAGTTCCGGAGTCAGGAGGTCATGTTGCAGCTGTACAAAACTCTGGTTCGGCCGCATTTGGAGTATTGCGTACAGTTCTGGTCACCGCATTATAGGAAGGACGTGGAGGCTTTGGAGCGGGTGCAGAGGAGATTTACCAGGATGTTGCCTGGTATGGAGGGAAAATCTTATGAGGAAAGGCTGAGGGACTTGAGGTTGTTTTCGTTGGAGAGAAGAAGGTTAAGAGGAGACTTAATAGAGGCATACAAAATGATCAGGGGGTTAGATAGGGTGGACAGTGAGAGCCTTCTCCCACGGATGGAAATGGCTGGCACGAGGGGACATAGCTTTAAACTGAGGGGTAATAGATATAGGACAGAGGTCAGAGGTAGGTTCTTTACGCAAAGAGTAGTGAGGCCGTGGAATGCCCTACCTGCAACAGTAGTGAATTCGCCAACATTGAGGGCATTTACAAGTTTATTGGATCAACATTTGGATGATAATGGCATAGTGTAGGTTAGATGGCTTTTGTTTCGGTGCAACATCGTGGGCCGAAGGGCCTGTACTGCGCTGTATCGTTCTATGTTCTATGTTCTATGTTTTAAATGTGGAACTTATTCAAGGAACAGGTACTACGTGTCCTTGATATGTATGTCCCTGTCAGGCAGGCAAGAGATGGTCGAGTGAGGGAACCATGGTTGACAAGAGAGGTTGAATGTCTTGTTAAGAGGAAAAAGGAGACTTATGTAAGGCTGAGGAAACAATGTTCAGACAGGGCATTGGAGGGATACAAGATAGCCAGGAGGGAACTGAAGAAAGGGATTAGGAGAGCTAAGAGAGGGCATGAACAATCTTTGGCGGGTAGCATCAAGGAAACCCCCAAGGCCTTTTACACATATGTGAGAAATATGAGAATGACTAGAGCGAGGGTAGGTCCGATCAAGGACAGTAGCGGGAGATTGTGTATTGAGTCTGAAGAGATAGGAGAGGTCTTGAACGAGCACTTTTCTTCTGTATTTACAAATGAGAGGGGCGATATTGTTGGAGAGGACAGTGTAAAATGCTTGTTAGGAAGGAAGATGTGTTGGACATTTTGAAAAACTTGAGGATAGACATGTCCCCCGGGCCTGACGGGATATATCCAAGGATTCTATGGGAAGCAAGAGATGAAATTGCAGAGCCGTTGGCAATGATCGTTTCGTCCTCACTGTCAATAGGGGTGGTACCAGGGGATTGGAGAGTGGCGAATGTCGTGCCCCTGTTCAAAAAAGGGACTAGGGATAACCCTGGGAATTACAGGCCAGTTAGTCTTACTTCGGTGGTAGGCAAAGTAATGGAAAGGGTACTGAAGGATAGGATTTCTGACCATCTGGAAAGACACTGCTTGATTAGGGATAGTCAGCACGGATTTGTGAGGGGTAGGTCTTGCCTTACAATTCTTATTGAATTCTTTGAGGAGGTGACCAAGCATGTGGATGAAGGTAAAGCAGTGTATGTAGTGTACATGGATTTTAGTAAGGCATTTGGTAAGGTTCCCCATGGTAAGCTTCTGCAGAAAGTAAGGAGGCATGGGATAGTGGGAAACTTGGCCAGTTGGATAACGAACTGGCTAACCGATAGAAGTCAGAGAGTGGTGGTGGATGGCAAATATTCAGCCTGGATCCCAGTTACCAGTGGCGTACCGCAGGGATCAGTTCTGGGTCCTCTGCTGTTTGTGATTTTCATTAATGACTTGGATGAGGGAGTTGAAGGGTGGGTCAGTAAATTTGCAGACGATACGAAGATTGGTGGAGTTGTGGATAGTAAGGAGGGCTGTTGTCGGCTGCAAAGAGACATAGATAGGATGCAGAGCTGGGCTGAGAAGTGGCAGATGGAGTTTAACCCTGAAAAGTGTGAGGTTGTCCATTTTGGAAGGACAAATATGAATGCGGAATACAGGGTTAACGGTAGAGTTCTTGGCAATGTGGAGGAGCAGAGAGATCTTGGGGTCTATGTTCATACATCTTTGAAAGTTGCCACTCAAGTGGATAGAGCTGTGAAGAAGGTCTATGGTGTGCTCGCGTTCATTAACAGAGGGATTGAATTTAAGAGCCGTGAGGTGATGATGCAGCTGTACAAAACTTTGGTCACCTCATTTTAGGAAGGATGTGGAAGCTTTGGAAAAGGTGCAAAGAAGATTTACCAGGATGTTACCTGGAATAGAGAGTAGGTCTTACAAGGAAAGGTTGAGGGTGCTAGGCCTTTTCTCATTAGAACGGAGAAGGATGAGGGGCGACTTGATAGAGGTTTATAAGATGATCAGGGGAATAGATAGAGTAGACAGTCAGAGACTTTTTCCCCGGGTGGAACAAACCATTACAAGGGGACATAAATTTAAGGTGAAAGGTGGAAGATATAGGAGGGATATCAGAGGTAGGTTCTTTTCCCAGAGGGTAGTGGGGGCATGGAATGCACTGCCTGTGGAAGTAGTTGAGTCGGAAACATTAGGGACCTTCAAGCAGCTATTGGATAGGTACATGGATTACGGTAAAATGATATAGTGTAGATTTATTTGTTCTTAAGGGCAGCACGGTAGCATTGTGGATAGCACAATTGCTTCACAGCTCCAGTGTCCCAGGTTCGATTCCGGCTTGGGTCACTGTCTGTGCGGAGTCTGCACGTCCTCCCCGTGTCTGCGTGGGTTTCCTCCGGGTGCTCCGGTTTCCTCCCACAGTCTAAAGATGTGCAGGGTAGGTGGATTGGCCATGATAAATTGCCCTTAGTGTCCAAAATTGCCCTTGGTGTTGGGTGGAGTTGTTAAGTTTGTGTATGTTGCTCATTCCAAGAGCCGGTGCAGACTCAGGGGGCCGAATGGCCTCCTTCTGCACTGTAAATTCAATGATAATCTATGATTAATCTAGGACAAAGGTTCGGCACAACATCGTGGGCCGAAGCACCTGTTCTGTGCTGTATTTTCTATTTTCTATTTTTCTGGTCGCCTCATTTTAGGAAGGATGTGGAAGGTTTGGAAAAGGTGCAAAGGAGATTTACCAGAATGTTGCCTGGAATGGAGAGTAGGTCTTACGAGGAAAGGTTGAGGGTGCTAGGCCTTTTCTCATTAGAACGGAGAAGGATGAGGGGTGACTTGATAGAGGTTTATATGATGATCAGGGGAATAGATAGAGTAGACAGTCAGAGACTTCTTCCCTGGGTGGAACAAAGCATTACAAGAGGACATAAATTTAAGGTGAATGGTGGAAGATATAGGGGGGATGTCAGAGGTAGGTTCTTTACCCAGAGAGTAGTGGGGGCATGGAATGCACTGCCTGTGGAAGTAGTTGAGTCGGAAACATTAGGGACCTTCAAGATAGGTACATGGATTACGGTAAAATGATATAGTGTAGATTTATTTTTTCTTAAGGGCAGCACGGTAGCATTGTGGATAGCGCAATTGCTTCACAGCTCCAGGGTCCCAGGTTCGATTCCGGCTTGGGTCACTGTCTGTGCGGAGTCTGCACATCCTCCCCGTTTCTGCGTGGGTTTCCTCCGGGTGCTCCGGTTTCCTCCCACAGTCTAAAGATGTGCAGGTTAGGTGGATTGGCCATGATAAATTGCCCTTAGTGTCCAAAATTGCCCTTAGTGTTGGGTGGAGGTGTTGACTTTGGGTAGGGGGCTCTTTCCAAGAGCTGGTGCAGACTCAATGGGCCGAATGGCCTCCTTCTGCACTGTAAATTCAATGATAATCTATGATTAGTCTAGGACAACGGTTCGGCACAACATCTTGGGCCAAAGGGCCTGTTCTGTGCTGTATTTTTCTATGTTCTATGTTCTATTGTATAGGACTTTGGTTAGGCCGCATTTGGAATACTGCCTGCAGTTCTGGTCGCCACATTACCAGAAGGATGTGGATGCTTTAGAGAGGGTGCAGAGGAGGTTCACCAGGATGTTGCCTGGTATGGAGGGTGCTAGCTATGAAGAAAGGTTGAGTAGATTAGGATTAGTTTCGTTGGAAAGACGGAGGTTGAGGGGGGACCTGACTGAGGTCTACAAAATTATGAGAGGTATGGACAGGGTGGATAGCAACAAGCTTTTTCCAAGAGTGGGGGTGTTAATTACAAGGGGTCAGGATTTCAAGGTGAGAGCGGGAAAGTTTAAGGGTGATGTGCGTGGAAAGTGTTTTACGCAGAGGGTGGTGGGTGCCTGGAACGTTTGCCAGCGGAGGTGGTAGAGGCGGGCACGATAGCATCATTTAAGATGCATCTAAACAGATATATGAACGGGCGGGGAACAGAGGGAAGTAGATCCTTGGAAAATAGAAGACAGGTTTAGATAAAGGATCTGGATCGGCGCCGGCTGGGAGGGCCGAAGGGCCTGTTCCTGTGCTGTAATTTTCTTTGTTCTTTGTTCTTACTTTTGTTTTTGTCAGAAACTGGAGGGTCACAGATCTGCTCTCTCTCATCTATTTGGATTCTTTCTGAAGATCCAAAGTAAAGATCTTTACGCAAAGAGTAGTGAGGCCGTGGAATGCCCTACCTGCTACAGTAGTGAACTCGCCAACATTGAGGGCATTTAAAAGTTTATTGGATAAACATATGGATGATAATGGCATAGTGTAGGTTAGATGGCTTTTGTTTCGGTGCAACATCGTGGGCCGAAGGGCCTGTACTGCGCTGTATTGTTCTATGTTCTATGTTCTATTACTCTCTCCACAGCCAAACTGAACTGCAGGGAAATCCAGTCTGGCCACCTGCTGATGGCAGCTTCAGTTGATTAAAAATTCTTTTAAAATCTCATGTGGGGAACTCTGTTCATATCTCAGTCAGGCTGTTGGTCATTCTGTTGGAGTTGGAAATAAGTAAGGCTTAAACAGGCCTGAGGCTGTTCCTTTGAGTGAAGGCCCAGGCTGGTAAGTTAAAATTTCTCTCCAGAGGAAAACCTATTGTCCAGGAGTACTGGTTAAAAGCTCCTGCCAAAACATTATCTCTCACCATACACCGGTGGCTTTGATTCCCAAGTATTCTGAGAGGACAGCCTGCGGAAGCAACCTCAGCACCGGATCAAGGACACTCATCTTTCATTTCATTTTAATTCCTACTATTTTAGCCCTCTCCTTCCCTCTGTGTCTGCCTGTCTTGTGTGTGTTTGGGTAAATGGTGAGACGATAAAAGGTGGCGATACTCAGCTGGCCGTTATTCTGTTATGATTATTGAATATTTCAACTTTCTTTCTGGTATAAATAAACAGTTATTTTGTTCAACTCATAAACCTGGTGGATGTAACTTATTGAGCAGTCAAGAGGCCAAAGATTCTGCAAATATAATACAAATTATTGGTTAATTCACTTGTGTTGGGACTCCAAGGCTTGTGGGGCTGGAATTGACCACACACTCGCCCAGGGTATCGTAACAGCCTCCCCTAATTCTCTCAATTTGGTTTCAGCATCTTGACACCCCACTATAAACATTTAGAATTATCTCATGTAGAGGGGAGTGTGAAAAGAATATTCAAATTTGAGACAAAAATTAATAACGAGCACAGCATTCAGTACGCTGAAATCCAAATTTAATGGTGAATGATCCTATGATTTTCTTCAGGTGCTGACCCTGAAGAAACTATTCTAAATTCTTTCAAGATTTTTGACCCAGATGCAAATGGATATATCAAAGCAGATTAGTAAGTATGAAACAAACTTTCTGTTCTTTCTGCTTGTTGTAGATTTACGCAGAGGACATTATCCACACCATATAATCAAAGTCTTCAAAATATTAATATTTAACATAGTCTTTGGTTGTAAACAGAGTATCTCTGCATGGGGTCCTCATGAGGTCCACTGTTCCTCTATGAATATCCTTATTCCTCATTGTAATCCTCTCTTCTATGGAATTCTTTGTTCCTCTGTGAGGCCCCGCACATCCTTCTGAGTCATCCCTAACACCTGTCAGAAAAAAGTTAGAGGCAGGTTGGAGTGTTGGTGCAAAAGTGTTTAATGGTAACTATGTACAGTGTTGTGCCCCAACCCCTAACTATCACCTATGTGCTACACCCGTGTCAACTCTGTGTTATTTAACTTTCTTATTTTACATGGTCTACCCCTGTGGGAGGCACTGGCATGGGCCGCATCACTTCCTCCTCCCTTAGTGTGCTCGCTGGGCTACTCCATGGGATAGAGGTGAGGCTGGAATGGGCTTTGGAGGGTCCAAAGCTGCCAGGTGCTGCCAGCCCTGGAGGCATGCTCTTGTCTAAGCCATGGTCTTGATGCCCTCAGCCATGAAGCATTGAGACTGGGACATGTCCCTCAACTAGTGAGACATGTTCCTCACTGTCTCGGTCATGTCTCTCACTGCCTTTTTGTCTGTGACATGTGACTGCTAAGGTACGTCCGCACTCGGCCAATGCTCTTGATGCCCTCAGCCATAGATTTGAGCTCATTTCAAGCTTACAGCAAAGATGTGCCAGGCACTCATTGGTTTTAGAACAATAAAGCCATTCTTCCAGCAAGAGAGGGAGTTCCTTCTCCTTCCAAGATCTAAACACTTCTGCCAAGCTCTCTCTCTCTTAGAAAGCATCACACAGGAACCAATCACTGACTGTTGTCAGGCAGAACACATCCCTGGAGAACTCACTAGTTGCCAAGTTGCCAGCCAACCAACTGAACCAACATCCTCCCAAACCGGTCCCGAAGAGTCACTCGGTGTCGATGAATCTGTTTCTCCTCTTCAAAATACAAAACCTGGAACACATTGCCCTGACTAGCAGGCTGCTTCACTTGAGTCAAAGAACAAAGAAAAATACAGCACAGAAACAGGCCATTCAGCCTTCCAAGCCTGCATCGACCATGTTGCCCGTCTAACCTAAAACCTTCTACACTTCCGTGGTCCGTATCCCTCTATTTGTGTATTTGTCAAGATGTCCTTAAACGTGATTATCGTCCCAGCTTCCATCACCTCCTCTGGCAGCAAGTTCCAGGCACCCACTACCCTTTGTGTAAGAAACTTCCCTCGCACATCTCCTCTAAACCTTGCCCCTCACACCTTAAACTTATGTCCCCTAGTAATTGACTCTTCCACCTGAAGAAAAAGCTTCTGGCTATCCATCCTGTCCATGCCCCTCGTAATTTTGTATACTTCTGTCAGGTTGCCCCTCAACCTCCATCATTTCAGTGAGAACAAACCAAGTTTATCCAAACTCTCCTCATAGCTAATGCCCTCCATACCAGGCAACATCCTGGTAAACCTCTTCTGTATCCTCTCCAAAGCCTCCACATCCTTCTGGTAGTGTGGCGACCAGAATTGAACACTATATTCCAAGTCTGGCCTAACTAAGGTTCTATACTGGGCAGCACGGTAGCACAGTGGTTAGCACTGTTGCTTCACAGCACCAGGTTCGATTCCTGGCTTGGGTCACTGCCTGTGCATGTCTGCACGTTCTCCCCGTGCCTGCGTGGGTTTCCTCCGGGTGCTCCGATTTCCTCCTACAAGTCCCGAAAGACGTGCTGTTCGATCATTTGGACGTTCTGAATTCTCCCTCTGTGTACCCAAACAGGCGCCGGAATTTGGTGACAAGGGGATTTTCACAGTAACTTCATTGCAGTGTTAATGTAAACCTACTTGTGACAATAAAGATTATTATTACAACTGCAGCATGAACTTGCCAGTTTTTATACTCAATGTCCTGGCTGATGAAGGCAAGCATCCCATATGCCTTAAAGTCCTTTGCTTAAAAACACATTCTGATTTGATTCACGGACCAAAACTAATAAAGTAAAACAAAAGAAAATGGGAATAAAGGAAATAAACAGGAAGGACTAGTTGTTATACATGTGCAGGACTTTAAATATTGTCATAAACTCTTTAAAACCAGTTTCTAAATCCGTTCAAGCACAGTTTTGGTGATCTGGTATTCTTGAACATATTCCAGATGTCTTGTTTCTTTTGTCAGGTGGATGTGCCTTTAAGAAATGGGTGTTTATCAAATAGCTGCAGTGATGTCAGTGTGTGGGTGGAGCTGGGCTGTCTGTCTGTCTTTTTACTTACGTTTTGAGCTGTAAAGCTGCTTTGTGGCTCTGTTTTTTGTTTTGTTTTCAGAGTTGGAGAGCTGTATATCTCTCTCTCTCTGTCTAAAGAATGTCTCCAGATCACTTGATGATTTCAAAGTAATACCTGTTTCTATAGAGAATTTAAACCTGTTGTCTTTGTTAAAAAAGGGTTTAACTTATGGATGTTGCTGGGAAAGGTATGAGGGGTTACCTATAGAGTATTGTACGCATTATGTGTGCTGGTGGTTGATAAGATGTTTACTGTGTGTTTATAAAATGTTAACTGGATTCATAGAATAAACATTGTTTTGTTTTAAAAATACTGAGGGTCTCTTGTTGCATAACACCTGGAGAGTGGACCCTTGTGCTCCCCATAACCAAAATGTATTAAAAGTCGTGGGTCAGGTGAATTCCATGATATACTTTGGAGTTTTCTAAACCCTGGCCCATAATGCGTTATTGTTATTTGACATTTTTTAAATTGTGGAATGTAGACTGTGTCACTCAACCCTGAACCGTCCATCTAAACTATTTCTGCCTGTTTCAGTATCAAGGAAATGCTGACGACCCAGGCTGATAGGTTTAATGAAGAAGAGGTAATGATTTAATGTGATCATTCAGGTGTTTTTCGGGCATAGCACTAGTCATTGTACAAAACCATCAACACTTTCAAAATTTACAGCAAGGTTTACAATGAGGCGCTTCTTCATTTATTGACATTTTACAATTCCTAACAGGGTCTTTTCATTTCAAATTCTGTGACCGTTTCCCTGCCGCTATTCAGTCGCAGGTCCAAAGAATGAAAGGTTCCTGTGAATTGATTCCTGCCGAGTGATTCAGTGAGAGATGCAGCAGTGTCATTGGAAAGGCAAATGTCAGTAGTGATTAACACAACATTATTATCTCCTGAGGTCACTGAGTGTTGAACACCTACTCACCAGCAGGAATTACATCAGAATTTGAGTCAACGCAATCATGTCTCTTCTCGGGACCTAATGCTTAATGAGAGCTGTAAGCATATTATATCAAATTAGATAATTCAGTTACAACCCCATTCCTGAATAGAACCATGAACATTCTAAAATTCGCTGAGTCGTGACTGGCAGCAACAACCCCCTTTGGCAATGAGGGCACCTCACCACAATTTGATAACAAATCAAGCTCAAATAAGAGCAAAGAACAAAGCTTCTACAAGGAATCCCCGAGACCCTCCTCCTGATGCAGAAAGAGAGTCAGATTGGAGAATTGGGGTCAGTTCATGATTCTGAAATTTTCTTGAGATGAAAAGTAATGGTCTGGAAATTTGATGGCTCCTCACTCTAGTTTCAGAATGTCTAAGCTCCAAAATGGTGGACACGTGGACAGTGCGAGTTGGAAATGTGTCTCTTGCCATCTTGGTGTCGATCAAAACAATGCCACTCAGGGTCCAGGCCTGATGTAGGGAGTTGGACCCTTTGGAAATAGGGGCCTAAAATCTGTCCGAGGCCCTCTTTGGAAAGTTGGGTTCCCTTGAAGACCGTCGACACTACCACGACTCAGGAAAACCAGGTTTCTGTTTGGCCCAGCCAGCGGAACAGGCTGCCAGCTAAAAGTAAATTTAAAAGAAAGTTACTGAATGTGGAGTTGGAAGAAGAATGTGACCCACCTTTAAACTCCAGGCAGTAACAGCCACTACTAAATCAGCAGACATTGCCCCAGTCAGGTGCCTGTCCCCAATCTTGCCTCCCCAGCTCACTGTCTCCCTTAGCAGCGATGCTGTTGCCTAATATCAGGTGTGCCCCATTCTGGCAGGAGGCTTGATAACATTGCTAGACCACTCAGGTTCGAACAAGGTGTTGACCAGGGCTAGCGTCCCCATTATTTATTCAAAGTAATATACTCAGCATTGAAATTACTCTCATCTCTCATCATTGGTTAGTCTATGCCTAGAGTATTGTGTCCAATTCTGGTCACCACACTTTAGGAAGGATGTGAGGGTGAAAACCTACAGCAAAGTGATAGACTCTTAACTGCACGTGGAAATGCCTCGCAAGCCACTGGGTTGTATTCTGGAAGGCAGCTCACCATCACTTTCTCAAGGTCATTTAGGGATGGGCAATAAAAAGTGGGTTTACCTGGTTTCTGGGATGAGGAAATTTAGGTTGGAAAAGCTGGGCTTGTTCTCCCTGGGGTGAATGCAATGGAACTGTATGAGATTCTGACAGGTTTCGATATGGTAGACGTAGAAAGGTTTTCCCATTGGCTGATGGTACAAGACTCAGGGACACTGTATTGGGCAAGAGATTGAGGAACGAGTATGCGGGAGATTTATTAAGCAGGGAATGGTCAATGGTCATTGGCTGCCTCCAATGTTGCCGGAAATGGAGATGATCAATGATTTCAAAAGGAAATTGGATGGGAACTTGAGGATAAAAACTTGCAGGGATACAAAGTGAAGTGAGGGAATGAGACCAAGTGAATTTGTCCACAGAAAACTTGATTTGATGTGCAGAATGACAATGACCACTGAATTAGCGAGTTCATGACACAAGCTCCAATTGTGAATCTCCACCTGGTGAAATTAACTGTAAGCCACATCGGACTTGGAATGTTCAAATTTCAATCATCTAACTAATATAAGGAGCAAGAGGATAACTAGAGAAAGGGTTGACCCACTCAAGGACAAAGGAGGAAAGTTATGCGTGGAGTCAGAGAAAATTGGTGAGATTCTTAACGAGTACTTTGCATCGGTATTCACCGAGGAGAGGGACATGACGGATGTTGAGGTTAGGGATAGATGTTTGATTACTCTAGGTCAAGTCGGCAAAAGGAGGGAGGATGTGTTGGGTATTCTAAAAGGCATTAAGTGGACAAGTCCCCAGGTCCGGATGAGATCTAACCCAGGTTACTGAGGGAAGTGAGAGAGGAAATAGCTGGGGCTTTAACAGATATCTTTGCAGCATCCTTGAACACGGGTGAGATACCGAAGGACTGGAGAATTGCTAATGTTGTCCACTTGTTTAAGAAGGGTAGCAAGGATAATCCAGGTAATTATAGACCGGTGAGCCTGACATCAGTGGTAGGGAAACTGCTGGAGAAGATACTGAGGGACAGGATCTATTCCCATTTGGAAGAAAATGGGCTTATCAGTGATGGGCAACATGGTTTTGTGCAGGGAAGGTCATGTCTTACCAACTTAATAGAATTCTTTGAGGAAGTGACAAAGTTGATTGATGAGGGAAGGGCTGTAGTTGTCATATACATGGACTTCAGTAAGGCGTTTGATAAGGTTCCCCACGGTAGGCTGATGGAGAAAGTGAAGTCTCATGGGGTCCTGGGTGTACTAGCTTGATGGATAAAGAACTGGCTGAGCAACAGGAGACAGAGAGTAGTGGTGGAAGGAAGTTTCTCAAAATGGAGAACTGTGACCAGTGGTGTTCCACAGCGATCCGTGCTGGGACCACTGTTGTTTGTGATATACATAAATGATCTGGAGGTGGTCTGATTAGCAAGTTTGCAGATGACACTAAGATTGGTGGAGTAGCAGATAGTGAAGGGGACTGTCAGAGAATACAGAAGAATATAGATAGATTGGAGAGTTGGGCGGAGAAATGGCAGATGGAGTTCAATCTGGGCAAATGCGAGGTGATGCATTTTGGAAGATCCAATTCAAGAGCGAACTATACGGTAAATGAAAAAGCCCTGGGGAAAATTGATTTACAGAGAGATCTGGGTGTTCAGGTCCATTGTACCCTGAAGGTGGCTGCGCAGGTCGATAGTGGTCAAGAAGGCATACGGCATGCTTTCCTTCATCGGAAGGGGCATTGAGTACAAGATTGGCAGGTCATGTTACAGTTGTATAAGACTTTGGTTCGGCCACATTTGGAATACTGCGTACAGTTCTGGTCGCCACATTACCAAAAGGATGTGGATGCTTTGGAGAGGGTGCAGAGGAGGTTCACCAGGATGTTGCCTGGTATGGAGGCTGCTAGCTAGGAAGAGAGGTTGAAGAGATTAGGATTATTTTCATTAGAAAGACGGAAGTTGAGGGGGGACCTCATTGAGGTCTATAAAATCATGAGAGCTATAGACAGGGTGGATTGCAAGAAGCTATTTCCCCAGAGTGGGGGACCCAATTACTAGGGGTCACGAGTTCAAGGTGAGAGGGGTAAAGTTTCAAGGAAATATACGTGGAAAGTTCTTTACGCAGAGGGTGGTGAGTGCCTGGAATGCATTGCCTGCGAAGGTGATAGAGGCGGGCACGATAGCATCATTTAAGATGTATCTAGACAGATACATGAATGGGCAGGGAGCAGAGGGATAAAGATCCTTAAAAAATAGGCGACAGTTTCAGATAGAGGATCTGGATCAGCGAAGGTTGGAGGCCGAAGGGCCTGTTCCTGGCCTGTAATTTTTCTTTGTTCTTGTTCTTTGGCTGAGTCTGTGACGATTGTGAATATTTTTCGCTTTTTCTCCCTCCAGTGTGAGCAGATGTTTACTGCCTTCCCTCCTGATGTTTCTGGGAATCTCGACTATAAAAACCTATGCTATGTTATCACACATGGTGAAGACAAGGATCAGGAGTGAGGAAACTCATCCTCAGGATAAGGATTGCCATTGAGACAGATGTAATTCTTCCTGCCTGGCAATGGGAATGTTCAGGAAAGATGCATTTCACGTGTAAATTGTGGAATCATTGCCAATATGTTCTCAAACCTTCAAATGTTAACTTGATGTTAACCATTCTGATTATGTAAAATGTTTGTTGTAATTATATCCTGATCAGGACTTTCATTCAACTGTAAATAAATATTCTTCATGAGCATCATTGTGATGATTAACTCATTAACCATTGTACCTGTGCACTGCAGGAACTCACCAAGGTTCCTTAGGCAGCACCATTCAAACCTGTCACCACATCTAGAAGGGCAAGGGCAAGGGCACCAGACACATAGGAACCGCACCACCTGGAAGTTCCCCTCCAAGTCACTCACCATCTTGAATTGAAAATATACCGCCATTCCTTCACTGTCACGAGATCAAAATCTTGGAACTCCTTCCCTAACAGCACTGTGGGTGTACCTACATAACATGGGCTGCAACGGTTCAAGAAGGCAACCTCGCCTCCTTCTCAAGGGCAATTAGGGATCAGCAATAAATACTGACCTAGCCAGCGATGCCCGCATCCTAGAAATTAATAAAACAAAACTAATGATCATAACTAGAGGTTGCTACATATTTTACTATTTGACTGATTTTTACTTTAATCATTCATGGGAAATTGGGGTCACTGACAAGGTCACCATTTATTGCCCATCCCTAATTTCCCTTGATGGAGGGTGTTCTTAATAAGTTTGTTCTGGATGGTGTTGATCTTCTTGAGTGTTGTTGGAGCTGCACTCCTCCAGGCAAGTGGGGAGTATTGCATCAAACTCCTGACTTTGCCTTGTTGATGCTGAACAGGCTTTGGGGAATAAGGAGGTAAATTGGAGCAGATAGATCTTGGGGTCTATGTTCATAGATCTTTGAAAGTTGCCACTCAAGTGGATAGAGCTGTGCAGAAGGCCTATGGTGTGCTAGCGTTCATTAACAGAGGGTTTGAATTTAAGAGCTGTGAGGTGATGATGCAGCTGTACAAAACCTTGGTAAGGCCACATTTGGAGTACTGTGTGCAGTTCTGGTCGCCTCATTTTAGGATGGATGTGGAAGCTTTGGAAAAGGTGCAAAGGAGATTTACCAGGATGTTGCCTGGAATGGAGAGTAGGTCTTACGAGGAAAGGTTGAGGGTGCTAGGCCTTTTCTCATTAGAACTGAGGAGGATGAGGGGCGACTTGATAGAGGTTTATAAGATGATCAGGGGAATAGATAGAGTAGACTGTCAGAGACTTTTTCCTTGAGTGGAACAAACCATTACAAGGGGACATAAATTTAAGGTGAATGGTGGAAGATATAGGGGGATGTCAGAGGTAGGTTCTTTACCCAGAGAGTAGTGGGGGCATGGAATGCACTGCCTGTGGAAGTAGTTGAGTCGGAAACATTAGGGACCTTCAAGCGGCTATTGGATAAGTCCATGGATTATGGTGGAATGCTGGGGTGTAGATTGATTTGTTCTTCATCTAGGACAAAAGTTCGGCACAACATCGTGGGCCAAAGGGCCTGTTCTGTGCTTATTTTCTATGTTCTATGTTACTGGATCAGGATTTCCAGCCTCTGATCTGCTTTTGTAGTCACAGTATTTATATGGCTGATCCAGCTCAGTTTCTGGTCAATGGTAACACCCAGGATGTTGATAATGGGAGATTCAGCGATGATGATGCTGTTGAATGTCAAGGGGAGTTGGTTAGATTCCCTCTTGTTGGAGATGGTTATTGCCTTTCACTTGTGTGCCATGAATGTCCCTGCCACTTATCAACCAGGTTGCACTACATGCGAGCACAGAGCATTTCAGTATCTGAAGAGTTGTGAATGTTGCTAAACATTGTGCAATCATCAGTGAACATTTCTACTTCTGACCTTATGATGAATGAAGGTTATTGATGAAGCAGATAAGGATGGTGGGGTCTAGGACGCTACCCTGAGGAACTCTTGCAGTGATGTCTCAGGGCTGAGGTAATTGGCCTCCAACCACCACAACCATCCTTTGTGCCAGGTGTGATTCCAATGTATGGTTGCTTGATATCACGCTCACCTTGTCTCTGGAATTCAACTCTCTTGTCCATTTTTGGTCCAAGATTATAATGAGGACTGGTGCCAAAGGCAGTCTAGGTTACGGAAACCTCACAGTTATGTTACTGCACCAGTAATCCAGATTCTGAACAGATGATCGAAAGATATGAGTTTAAATTCCACCATTCCTTCACGTGCGAGAAATGTGCCCAGCTGCAGCTCCTGTTAGACCGCTTGACGACTCTGGATCTGCGGGTGGACTCACTTTAGAGCATCCGCGATGCTGAGAACATCGTGGATAGCACGTTCGCTGAGCTGGTCACACCTCAGGTGAAAATTACTGAGGGAGATAGAAAATGGGTGACCAAAAAACAGAGCAAGAGTAGGAAGGCAGTGCAGGTGTCCCCTGCGGTCATCTCCCTGCAAAACAGGTATACCGCTTTAGATACTGTTCAGGGAGATGGCTCACCAGGGGAAGGCAGCAGCAGTCAGGTTCATGGCACCGTGGCTGGCTCTGCTGCACAGCAGGGCAGGATGAAGAATGGCAGGGCTATAGTGATAAGAGACTCAATCGTAAGGGGGATAGACAAGCGGATCTGTGGATGCAATTGAGACTCCAGGATGGTATGTTGCCTCCCTGGTGCAAGGGTCAAGGATGTCTCGGAGCGGATGCAGGATATTCCAGGTTGGGGGGGGTGGGTGAACAGTCAGCTGTCGTGATGCATATAGGCACCAACAATATAGGTAAAAAATGGGATGAGGTAAATTGAATTCAGGGAGTTAGGAGTTAAATTAAAAAGTAGGACCTCAAAGGTAGTAATCTCAGGAGTGCTACCAGTGCCATGAGCTAGTCAGAGTAGGAATGTCAGGATAGATAGGATGAATGCGTGGCTTGAGAGATGGTGCAAGAGGGAGGGATTCAAATTCCTGGGGCATTGGAACCGGTTCAGGGGGAGGTGGGACCAGTACAAACCAGACGGTCTGCACCTGGGCAGGACTGGAACCAATGTCCTAGGGAGGGTATTGCTAGTGCTGGGGAGGGTTTAAACTAATGTGGCATTAGGGGGGATGGGAACCAATGCAGGAAGTCGGAAGGGAGTAAAACGGGGACCAGAAACAAAAGGCAGTAAGGGGGAAAGTGTAAGGCAGAGAAGCCATAGTCAAAAATCAGAAAGGGCCACAGTACAAGGTACAGTGAATGAGGGGAGCTCAGTGAATAGGCCCAGTAATACTAAAAGGAATAAAACGGGAAGTAAAAACATAAATGGAAAGTGAAGCAGCAGGTTGTTACATGAAGATATGGCTTCATCAATAGGGAAAATTAGGAGAAAAGTGTAGCGCACAAAGACTCCGTGAGACGAATAGAGTGAAGTCGACGAGGCTTTATTAAGCGTGTCTGTTCCCCCGCAGCTCGATAGTAAACTGGCCTGCGGGGGAAGACTCCGGCTTCTTATACTCCGCCTTCAGGGCGGAGCTAGAGGTCAACGGCCAACCAGGACCCGGGATCTGTCAGCCAATGACATTAGGGCTTCCAGTCCCACATGACCCCCAATACATACTACCACATTCACCCCTTGTCAAAAATGAACCCGGCGGGGTGATGCTTCGTATGGTGGTAAGGGTTTACAGGGCTGGTCCTGGGAGGAAAAAAACATTCACAAGGCAATACAGTATTGTACAATTTTGTCCTGTTGCAACTATTTACTGAGGGTATGGAAAGAAAAGCAAAATGTTCTTGTGAAAAGTCCATATTTAGTTTTAGATCGACGCCACGAGTCGGTCGGGTGGTCTGGTCGTCCGTGTCGATCGCCTCGGCCCCGGTGGTGGTGGTGCTTGTACCGGTGTTGTCGCCTCCAGGAGCCTTCCGGTTTCAGCTTGGGCTTTATTCTTGGTCGGTGCTGAGGGGAGGAGAACCGATCCTCCTGGGAAGGGGGCGGTCACGGGGTGCGGTGGTGGCAGGAAGGGGGGGGTTGGGTTGATGGTGTCGGGGGTGTGTGCGTGTTGCCGGCGGGCGCCAGATCCCGCAGGGAGACCGTGTCCTGTCGGCCGTCGGGGTACTCCACGTAGGCGTACTGGGGGTTCGCGTGGAGGAGGTGAACCCTTTCGACCAACGGGTCCGCCTTATGTGCCCGCACATGCTTTCGGAGCAGGATGGGTCCTGGGGCCGCCAGCCAGGTCGGCAGCGACGTTCCAGAGGAGGACCTCCTAGGGAAAACAAGGAGACGCTCATGAGGCGTCTGATTAGTGCTCGTACATAATAACGACCGGATGGAGTGGAGAGCGTCCGGGAGGACCTCCTGCCACCGTGAAACTGGGAGGTCCCTGGACCATAGGGCCAGGAGGACGGCCTTCCAGACCGTGCCGTTCTCCCTCTCTACTTGCCCGTTCCCCCGGGGGTTGTAGCTGGTCGTCCTGCTTGAGGCTATGCCCTTGCTGAGCAGGAACTGGCGCAGCTCGTCACTCATGAAAGAGGACCCCCTGTTGCTGTGGACGTATGCGGGGTAACCGAACAGTGTGAAGATGCTGTTCAGGGCTTTAATGACTGTGGCCACGGTCATGTCAGAACAGGGAATGGCAAAAGGGAAGCGGGAGTATTCGTCCACCACATTAAGAAAATATGCGTTGCGGTCGGTGGAGGGGAGGGGCCCTTTGAAATCGAGACTGAGGCGTTCAAAGGGGCGGGAAGCCTTAATCAGGTGCGCTCCATCCGGCCTGAAAAAATGCGGCTTGCATTCTGCGCAGATGTGGCAGTCACTTGTGACTGTACGGACCTCCTCTAAAGAGTATGGGAGATTGCGGGACTTGATGAAGTGGTAAAACCGAGTGACCCCCGGGTGGCAGAGGTCCTCGTGGAGGGTTTGGAGGCGGTTAATTTGTGCGTTGGCACATGTGCCGCGGGATAGGGCATCGGACGGCTCGTTCAGCTTTCCGGGACGATACAAAATCTCATAGTTGAAGGTGGAGAGCTCGATCCTCCACCTTAAGATCTTGTCGTTTTTGATCTTGTCTGCCTCGAAGGCTGTGTACTTGCGGTCACTTGGGCGGATGGGGAGCTGATGGTAGGCGGACTTGAGGTCCACGGTGGAGAAGACTTTATATTGGGCAATCCGGTTGACCATGTCGGATATGCGGGGGAGAGGGTACGCGTCTAGTTGTGTGTACCTGTTGATGGTCTGGCTATAGTCAATGACCATCCTTTGTTTCTCCCCTGTCTTCACTACTACCACCTGTGCTCTCCAGGGACTATTGCTGGCCTGGATTATGCCCTCCTTTAGTAGCCGCTGGACTTCGGACCGAATGAAGGTCCGGTCCTGGGCGCTGTACCGTCTGCTCCTAGTGGCGACGGGTTTGAAATCCGGGGTGAGGTTCGCAAACAAGGACGGGGGCTGCACCTTGAGGGTTGCGAGGCCGCAGATAGTGAGTGGGGGTATTGGGCCGCCGAATTTGAACGTAAGGCTCTGTAGATTGCATTGGAAATCTAATCCCAGCAAGGTGGGGGCACAGAGTTGGGGAAGGACGTTTAGTTTGTACTTTTTGAACTCCCTCCCCTGCACCATTAGGGTAACTATGCAGAATCCCTGGATCTGTACAGAGTGGGATCCTGCAGCTAGGGAAATCTTTTGTGCGCTGGGATAGATGGTCAAGGAACAGCGTCTTACCGTGTCGGGGTGTATGAAGCTCTCCGTGCTCCCGGAGTCGACTAGGCATGGCGTCTCGTGGCCGTTTATTAGCACCGTTGTCGTCGTCGTCTGGAGTGTTCGGGGCCGAGCTTGATCGAGCGTGATTGAAGCGAGACGTGGTTGTAGTAGTGGAGTGGGGTCCGTTGTTGCCGTCCAAGATGGCGTCGGGGATGGACAAAATGGCCGCCCCATACATCGCACGTGGCTGGGGGGTCACAAGATGGCGGCGGGGTGGACAAAATGGCCGCCCCACGCGTCGTACAGATCTGGGGCGGTCCAAGATGGCGGCGCCCCTCCTCCCCTCGTGGTGACCGGGACCCAAAATGGCAGCATCTGCGGGTCACACATGGTGTGCTGGGGGGGCTGGGGAGCGCTAGGACCGCGAGCGCTAGGACCGCGAGCGCTACGACCGCGCGGAGCTCCCTCACCGGGGACAGCGGTGGTCGGGGCCCAAGTAGGTGGCGCCGGCGGGTCAGGCGTGGGGCGCGGGGTGGGGGTTAGGGGGGGCGTTAGGGACGCGCAAAACTCCCTCCTCTCCGTGGAGAGTGTTGGCCGGGACCCAAAGCGGTAGCGCCGGCGGCGGGTCATACATGGGCTGCGGGGAGGGGGGTTGGGGGGCGTAAGCGGCGTGCAGGGCTCCCTGTTCTCCCGGGACCGCGGTGGTCGGGACCCAGAGCGGCTGCGCCTGCGGGTCGTACATGGCGTGCTGGGGGGTTTGGGGAGCGTAAACGGCTTGCAGGGCTCCCTGTTCTCCCGGGACAGCGGCGACCTCACGGGACCGGCACACAACCGCATAATGGCCCTTTTTCCCGCAGCTTTTGCAGATAGCTGCGCGGGCCGGGCAGCGCTGTCGGGGGTGTTTTGCCTGGCCGCAGAAATAACAGCGGGCGCCCCCGGTGCGACTCGGCGTTTGGACCGCGCAAGCCTGTGGGGTGTCCGGGGGGGGGTAGGGGGTTTGCCGCTCCGGGTACGTACGGGGCCCAATGGGCTGCCGCGCGGTTGGGGCCGTCGGCGCGGGTATTACGCGCGGCCACGTCTAGGGAGGCTGCTAGGGCCCGTGCCTCTGAGAGTCCTAGCGACTCTTTTTCTAGAAGTCTTTGGCGGATTTGGGAGGATTGCATACCTGCCACAAAAGCATCGCGCATTAACATGTCCGTGTGTTCGTTTGCGTTCACTGACGGGCAGCTGCAGGCTCGTCCCAAAATCAGCAGCGCGGCGTAGAATTCGTCCATCGATTCTCCAGGAGCTTGCCGTCTCGTCGCGAGCTGGTAGCGAGCGTAGATTTGGTTAACTGGGCGGACATAGAGACTTTTCAGTGCTGCGAACGCCGTCTGGAAATCCTCCGCGTCTTCGATGAGGGAGAAAATCTCCGTGCTCACCCTCGAGTGCAGGACCTGCAGTTTTTGGTCTTCTGTGACCCGGCCGGTGGTCGTTCTGAGGTAGGCCTCGAAGCAAGTCTGCCAGTGCTTGAAGGCTGCTGCCGCGTTCACTGCGTGGGGGCTGATCCTCAGGCATTCCGGAATGACCCTGAGCTCCATAGTCCTTTTTAGGCACGCTTAATAAATTGTAGCGCACAAAGACTCCGTGAGACGAATAGAGTGAAGTCGATGAGGCTTTATTAAGCGTGTCTGTTCCCCCGCAGCTCGATAGTAAACTGGCCTGCGGGGGAAGACTCCGGCTTCTTATACTCCGCCTTCAGGGCGGAGCTAGAGGTCAACGGCCAACCAGGACCCGGGATCTGTCAGCCAATGACATTAGGGCTTCCAGTCCCACATGACTCACTAACTTGATAGAGTTTTTCGAGGAGGTCACTAAGATGATTGATGCAGGTAGGGCAGTAGATGTTGTCTATATGGACTTCAGTAAGGCCTTTGACAAGGTCCCTCATGGTCGACTAGTACAAAAGGTGAAGTCACACGGGATCAGGGGTGAACTGGCAAGGTGGATACAGAACTGGCTAGGCCATAGAAGGCAGAGGGTAGCAATGGAGGGATGCTTTTCTAATTGGAGGGCTGTGACCAGTGGTGTTCCACAGGGATCAGTGCTGGGACCTTTGCTCTTTGTAGTATATATAAATGATTTGGAGGAAAATGTAACTGGTCTGATTAGTAAGTTTGCAGACGACACAAAGGTTGGTGGAATTGCGGATAGCGATGAGGACTGTCTGAGGATACAGCAGGATTTAGATTGCCTGGAGACTTGGGCGGAGAGATGGCAGATGGAGTTTAACCTGGACAAATGTGAGGTAATGCATTTTGGAAGGGCTAATGCAGGTAGGGAATATACAGTGAATGGTAGAACCCTCAAGAGTATTGAAAGTCAAAGAGACCTAGGAGTACAGGTCCACAGATCACTGAAAGGGGCTACACAGGTGGAGAAGGTAGTCAAGAAGGCATACGGCATGCTTGCCTTCATTGGCCGGGGCATTGAGTATAAGAATTGGCAAGTCATGTTGCAGCTGTATAGAACCTTAGTTAGGCCACACTTGGAGTATAGTGTTCAATTCTGGTCGCCACACTACCAGAAGGATGTGGAGGCTTTAGAGAGGGTGCAGAAGAGATTTACCAGAATGTTGCCTGGTATGGAGGGCATAAGCTATGAGGAGCGATTGAATAAACTCGGTTTGTTCTCACTGGAACGAAGGAGGTTGAGGGGCGACCTGATAGAGGTATACAAAATTATGAGGGGCATAGACAGAGTGGATAGTCAGAGGCTTTTCCCCAGGGTAGAGGGGTCAATTACTAGGGGGCATAGGTTTAAGGTGAGAGGGGCAAAGTTTAGAGTAGATGTACGAGGCAAGTTTTTTACGCAGAGGGTAGTGGGTGCCTGGAACTCACTACCGGAGGAGGTAGTGGAGGCAGGGACGATAGGGACATTTAAGGGGCATCTTGACAAATATATGAATAGGATGGGAATAGAAGGATACGGACCCAGGAAGTGTAGAAGATTGTAGTTTAGTCGGGCAGTATGGTCGGCACGGGCTTGGAGGGCCGAAGGGCCTGTTCCTGTGCTGTACATTTCTTTGTTCTTTGTTTGTTCTTTGTATGACCCCCAATACATACTACCACAAAAAGTTAAAAGGAAAAATAACTTCTGAGAGGTTACTGATAGAGGTGTTAAGATTTAAAACGGAGGTATGAAAGCCAACATAAGTGTAGGTTACCTGCATGCTCCTAGTATTCGGAATAAGAGTTGATGGCTCAAATCATCGTGAATGACTATGGTTTCGTGGCCATTACTGAAGCAAGGTTAAAGGATGGTCATGACTGGGAGTTAAATATCCAGGGGTATCAAACTATTCGGAAGGACAGAGTGGATGGTAAGGGAGGTGGTGTAGCTCTGTTATTTAAGGATGACATCCGGGCAATAGTAAGGGGTGACATCGGTGCTATGGAGGATAAGGTAGTTTTAGGGTAAGGGAGAATGAGAGTATAGAGGTCAGGAGCACAGATTTGACGTCGCAGGAGGGGGCCAGTGTTCAGGTAGGTGGTTTGAAGTGTGTCTACTTCAATGCCAGGAGTATAAGAAACAAGGTAGGGGAACTGGCAGCATGGGTTGGTACCTGGGACTTCGATGTTGTGGCCATTTCGGAGACATGGATAGAGCAGGGACAGGAATGGATGTTGCAGGTTCCGGGGTTTAGGTGTTTTAGTAAGCTCAGAGAAGGAGGCAAAAGAGGGGGAGGTGTGGCGCTGCTAATCAAGAGCAGTATTACGGTGGCGGAGAGGATGCTAGATGGGGACTCTTCTTCCGAGGTAGTATGGGCTGAAGTTAGAAACAGGAAAGGAGAGGTCACCCTGTTGGGAGTTTTTTATCGGCCTCCTAATAGTTCTAGGGATGTAGAGGAAAGGATGGCGAAGATGATCCTGGATAAGAGCGAAAGTAACAGGGTAGTTATTATGGGAGACTTTAACTTTCCAAATATTGACTGGAAAAGATATAGTTCGAGTACAATAGATGGGTCGTTTTTTGTACAGTGTGTGCAGGAGGGTTTCCTGAAACAATATGTTGACAGGCCAACAAGAGGCGAGGCCACGTTGGATTTGGTTTTGGGTAATGAACCAGGCCAGGTGTTGGATTTGGAGGTAGGAGAGCACTTTGGGGACAGTGACCACAATTCGGTGACGTTTACGTTAATGATGGAAAGGGATAAGTATACACCGCAGGGCAAGAGTTATAGCTGGGGGAAGGGCAATTATGATGCCATTAGACGTGACTTGGGGGGGGATAAGGTGGAGAAGTAGGCTGCAAGTGTTGGGCACACTGGATAAGTGGGGCTTGTTCAAGGATCAGCTACTGTGTGTTCTTGATAAGTATGTACCAGTCAGGCAGGGAGGAAGGCGTCGAGCGAGGGAACCGTGGTTTACCAAGGAAGTGGAATCTCTTGTTAAGAGGAAGAAGGAGGCCTATGTGAAGATGAGGTGTGAAGTTTCAGTTGGGGCGATGGATAGTTACAAGGTAGCGAGGAAGGATCTAAAGAGAGAGCTAAGACGAACAAGGAGGGGACATGAGAAGTATTTGGCAGGAAGGATCAAGGAAAACCCAAAAGCTTTCTATAGGTATGTCAGGAATAAGCGAACGACTAGAGAAAGAGTAGGACCAGTCAAGGACAGGGATGGGAAATTGTGTGTGGAGTCTGAAGAGATAGGCGAGATGCTAAATGAATATATTTCGTCAGTATTCACTCAGGAAAAAGATAATGTTGTGGAGGAGAATGCTGAGCCCCAGGCTAATAGACTAGATGGCATTGAGGTACGTAGGGAAGAGGTGTTGGCAATTCTGGACAGGCTTAAAATAGATAAGTCCCCAGGACCTGATGGGATTTATCCTAGGATTCTCTGGGAGGCCAGGGAAGAGATTGCTGGACCTTTGGCTTTGATTTTTATGTCATCATTGGCTACAGGAATAGTGCCAGAGGACTGGAGGACAGCAAATGTGGTCCCTTTGTTCAAAAAGGGGAGCAGAGACAACCCCGGCAACTATAGACCGATGAGCCTCACGTCTGTAGTGGGTAAAGTCTTGGAGGGGATTATAAGAGAAGATGTATAATCATCTAGATAGGAATAATATGATCAGGGATAGTCAGCATGGCTTTGTGAAGGGTAGGTCATGCCTCACAAACCTTATTGAGTTCTTTGAGAAGGTAACTGAACAGGTAGATGAGGGTAGAGCAGTTGATGTGGTGTATATGGATTTCAGCAAAGCGTTTGATAAGGTTCCCCACGGTAGGCTATTGCAGAAAATACGGAGGCTGGGGATTGAGGGTGATTTAGAGATGTGGATCAGAAATTGGCTAGCTGAAAGAAGACGGAGGGTGGTGGTTGATGGGAAATGTTCAGAATGGAGTACAGACACAAGTGGAGTACCACAAGGATCTGTTCTGGGGCCGTTGCTGTTTGTCATTTTTATCAATGACCTAGAGGAAGGCGCAGAAGGGTGGGTGAGTAAATTTGCAGACGATACTAAAGTCGGTGGTGTTGTCGATAGTGTGGAAGGATGTAGCAGGTTACAGAGGGATATAGATAAGCTGCAGAGCTGGGCTGAGAGGTGGCAAATGGAGTTTAATGTAGAGAAGTGTGAGGTGATTCACTTTGGAAGGAATAACAGGAATGCGGAATATTTGGCTAATGGTAAAGTTCTTGAAAGTGTGGATGAGCAGAGGGATCTAGGTGTCCATGTACATAGATACCTGAAAGTTGTCACCCAGGTTGATAGGATTGTGAAGAAGGCCTATGGAGTGTTGGCCTTTATTGGTAGAGGGATTGAGTTCCGGAGTCGGGAGGTCATGTTGCAGCTGTACAGAACTCTGGTACGGCCGCATTTGGAGTATTGCGTACAGTTCTGGTCACCGCATTATAGGAAGGACGTGGAGGCTTTGGAGCGGGTGCAGAGGAGGTTTACCAGGATGTTGCCTGGTATGGAGGGAAAATCTTATGAGGAAAGGCTGATGGACTTGAGGTTGTTTTCGTTGGAGAGAAGAAGGTTAAGAGGAGACTTAATAGAGGCATACAAAATGATCAGGGGGTTGGATAGGGTGGACAGTGAGAGCCTTCTCCCGCGGATGGAAATGGCTGGCACGAGGGGACATAACTTTAAACTGAGGGGTAATAGATATAGGACAGAGGTCAGAGGTAGGTTCTTTACGCAAAGAGTAGTGAGGCCGTGGAATGCCCTACCTGCTACAGTAGTGAACTCGCCAACATTGAGGGCATTTAAAAGTTTATTGGATAAACATATGGATGATAATGGCATAGTGTAGGTTAGATGGCTTTTGTTTCGGTGCAACATCGTGGGCCGAAGGGCCTGAACTGCGCTGTATTGTTCTATGTTCTATGTTCTAAGGTTGAATCCATTTGGGTGGAAATCAGGAATAGTAAGGCAAAAAAGTCACTGATAGGAGTAGTCTATAGGCCACCAAATAGTAACATTACAATGGGGCGGACAATAAATGAAGGAATAACTGATGCATGTAGAAATGGTACAGCAGTTATCATTTGATTCAGAAGGCAAATTGAGTTTTGTCCTTCATTGCTAGAGAGATGGAGTTTCAGACTAGGGAGGTTATGCTGCAACTGTATAAGGTGTTAGTGAGGCCACACCTGGAGTATTATGTTCAGTTTTTGTCTCCTTACCTGAGAAAGGACGTATTGGCGCTGAAGGGTGTGCAGAGGAGATTCACTAGGTTAATCCCAGAGTTGAGGGGGTTGGTTTACAAGGAGAGGTTGTGTCGACTGGGACTGTATTCGTTAGAATTTAGAAGGATGCGGAGGGATCTTAAAGAAACATATAAAATTATGGAGGAATAGCTAGGACAGATGCGGGCAGGTTGTTTCCACTGGCGGGTGAAAGCAGAACTAGGGGGGCATAGCCTCAAAATAAGGGGAAGTAGATTTAGGACTGAGTTTAGGAGGAACTTCTTCACCCAAAGGGTTGTGAATCTATGAAATTCCCTGCCCTTTCTGCAGTGCTTTATGGCTGCAGATCAGGTCAGTGTGGCACATGTCGGCTCCAAGTTGATGCCATTTCAGGGGGCTGGGCGAGCAGTTTGCCCTGTCTCCCTGCCCCCCAATGCTGCCCCTGTATTATTCTGCCCTGGGTTTCTTTACAATCAGTTTGGCGGACGTGAGAGACTGGGGTCAGACATCTGTGAGCAAGGACAGAAGATTTCCCTTCCTCAGGGACATAACTGATGGGTTTTAAATAACAATCTGGTATCTCCATCGTTACCATTACTGATTCTAACACTTAAAATAAAATCCCAAGTTTATTTAATGATCATAATTGAAAACCTCAAGCTTCCATGGAGAGATTTGAACTGACTTTGAACCAAATTTTCCCTTCCAGTCTACGATGTGTTTTGTGGTGGGCAGGACTGGAAAATCTGGAGAGAGGCTAAAATAATCGTAACCATGCCGGTGGGAAATGAGTTGAGCATTTTCCCTCCCTCACCAGAGTCATGGCAGGCGCAGTGCTTTGGATTTCCTGCTGATACAGGACAGGAACACAATTTGCTTCCGTCACTGTTACAACCCTGCAGGAGGCCCGGGGATCTGCAATATCAGAGTCCCTGTAGCCTCACGCTAATATGATCTACCCCCCTTTTCCCAGGACTGCTGGATGCCTGGGCCAGCGGCAGGAGACACTTCGGGGAGTAGAAGATCAACGACATCCACCGGGCCGCACGGGTGGGCTGGAATCGGCCGCCTGGCACCGCAGCCCAAATCACCAACGACCATGAGCCTGGCACTGCCCCCCCCAGCACCATACCCTGCCCCAGCCCGCTCATGTCCAGCTGTGCTGCCCCCATCACTTCAAATCCCTCCATCACTCCCACCCTTTCCACGCTTCCTTTCCCCCTCCTCGATGAATGAAACGTGCAGCTCACAACGCTGTATCCGCAGGAGAAATTGGCCTACAACAGTGGGCCCAAGTGAGCAGCGGGGTGCTAGACATCAGTGTCCTCACCCCATATGAAGAACGAGCACTGGAGGTTGCGAGGGTTGCATAGGACAGATCGATCACCGCCATAGAGGTTGGCATAGGGCGCACAGGTGAGAATCCACCTGCTGCCACCCAGATGACCCGTGAGTTGTTAAAACCATATAGAATGATCCATCCCTTCCACTGACCACATGTCCATTATCCCGCAGGATCCGAAGGTGCCGACCCATCCAGGGAGGTCCCCCACACTGCCTCCCATGAGAACTCCTCAGAGGGGAGTTCCAAGGAGACCCCCATATTTGCGGGCCAGCTGAAACCCCCACCCTCCAAATGGTCAGATATCACCTTGGTAGTGGACAGGCTTCTGGGTCACATTCTGGTGAGCACCTCACAGTTGCTGATGCACATCAGGTGGAGACAGGAATGCCCAGGCGAGACAGCAATCTGCTGAATCCCAGGACCCAGCTGGGTGCCAGTCAGATTCTGAGCCTCTGGACCAGGGTTACCCGGAGCTGATGCAGTCAATAAGGAAATAATAATATAGTAAACTTTATTAGTGTCACAATAGGCTTACATTAACAATTAAGTTACTGGGAAAATCTCCTCGTCGCCACACTCCAGCGCCTGTTCAGGTACACTGAGGGAGAATTCAGAATGTCCAATTCACCTAGCAGCACGTCTTTCGGGATTTTATGGGACGTAACTGGAGCACTCGGAGGAAACCCACGTAGACACAGGGAGAAGGTGCAAACTCCGCACAGACAGTGACCCAAGGCAGGAATCGAACGCGGGTCTCTGGCGCTGAGAAGCAACAGTGCTATTTACTGTTCTACCGTGCCGTATGCCCGTGATATTCAGAGGGGTATGTCAGGGACAATCCAGCAGGTCCATAGCCCATTGGAGGAGTGCCAGAGGCTACGGGCGCAGGAGATAGTGCTGGAAATGTGTGGCACCACGCCAACACTGCCAGCGTGTCAACCACAGTGGAGAGCCTGGTGCACGATGCCGGCAGCATGAGTGATGGCGTCCAAGGTGTGGCTCAGACAGTGACGGCCATGGCTGAGCACCTCAACAGCTTATCCGACTCGCTGAGGGACATGTCTCAGTCCAAGGTGGGACCTTTGTGAGGCACTGCGGAGATGGTCTCAGTCTGAGTTGAACATTACCGTGATGCTCCAGAGCATGTCCCAGTTACAAGTGTCCATTACTGGGAGGCTCCAGAGCATGTCCCAGTTACAGGTGGACATTACCGGGACGCTCCAGAGCATGTCCCAATTACAGGTGTCCATTACCGGGAGGCTCCAGACAATTGCAATTGCAGAAACACATCCTTACTTCTATACTGGAAATCTCTTGCAATGAAGGCCGACATACCATGAGCCTTCTTTATTGCCTGCTACACCTGCATGCTTACCTTCAGCGACTGGTGCACAAGGACACCCAGGTCCCACTGCACACTCCCCTCTCCCAATTTACAACCATTCAGGTAGTAATCTGCCTTCCTGTTTTTGCTTCCAAAATGAATAACCTCACACTTATCCAAACGATACTGCATCTGCCGTTGGTTTGCCCACTCGCCCAACCTGTCCAGATCTTGTTGTAGGATCCCTGCATTCTCGTCACAATTCATCCTCCCACCTAATTTGGTATCATCTGCAAACCTTGTGATGTTACATTTTGTGCTCTCATCCAAATCATTAATATGATGAACATCTGAGGTCCCGGCACTGATCCCTGTGGGATGCTCCAGAGCAAGTCCCAGTTACAGGTGTCCATTACCGGGAGGCTCCAGAGCATGTCTCAGTCTCAGGTGTACATTACCGGGAGGCTCCAGAGCATGTCTCAGTCTCAGGCGCACATTGCCGGGAAGCTCCAGAGCATGTCCCAGTCACTGAGGGGCATCGCAGTGGGGGTTGACACCATGTTGCAGACATTGGGGAGCCACCAGGTCTGGCACGGCCAGATGAAACAAGGGCAGCTGGAGCTCAATCCAGCTGCCCTTCCCTCCTGAGGTGACCCCATGGGTCACCATGATGCCCACCCCGAACCGCCCTACAGCGACGGCAGCCACCAGCTACCCCAAGTTCACCCCCTCCCTCCCCCACCCGACGATGGCGCATCTCAGAGTCAGCCCCCGGAACAGGGTGGGACGGCGAGGTATGTGGCGCCCGCAAGTGGGCCCCAGGAACCCAAGAGGCCGCCCGCCAAGGGCATTGAAGGCCATGTGATGCCATAAACAACAGGTTGCCTCCACCTCCGATGTGCATCCAGGGACACACCTAGACGCAAAAGGAGAGCATGGAAGGTCAAGGATCACTGAGGCACTAGGTGGAAGGGGTGAGGGGGGGTGAAAGGGGGAAATAGGGTGGGGTGAGGGGGGGAAGGGGTCAAGTGAGGAGCTTTGAGCGGTGGGGAAGGGGGCAGCACCATTGGGGGCTTGGGCAATTGAGGACACATATGTACAACATTAAAAAACTTTGCAGCCAAAAAATATGATGCCTTTGACACTTTCTTCCATTTTGCGGGTTGCCCACCAATGCGCTGCCCCAGCCTCCGGGACATGGCGGTCCTAGATTTTGCCCCACACCCAGGCACACCAAATGCGGGTGATGGGTGTGAGCGAGCAATCAGCAGACAGGCAGGAGTCGGACTATGGCATAGATGGAGGAACACCAGCGCTCAGCTGTCAGCAGGTTATCATCACCCCCTGCCCTCAACACTAGCCCATTGACATAATCGACACAGTCCCTTCACCCTGGGGTGATATCACACAGACCCTGCAGGGGTGGAACAGGGTGGGGGGAGGGGGGTAAATGGGTGGGAGGAAGATAGGGGGAGGGTATGAGATGATAGACGAAGCCACGTCCTATGTGAAGTGGCCGAGGATGAGGACCTCCCTGGCCTTCCGGACTTACCGGACCCTCACAGCAGCCGCCTGTCCTCCATCGTCCAGCTGATCCTACTGGTTTTGTTCTCCAGCCCCTCCTTGTCCGGTGCCTCCTCGTCCTCCTCCTCGGAGGTGGCTGCATGTTTGTCCTGCTACGTCTCCAGCACGTCGCCCCGCTGCTGTGCCAGCTTGTGGAGCAGACCACTAAGAAGCGGGCGACCTTCTTCACATAGTGCAAAAACCGTTTGCCTTTCGTACAGGTCCCACCCTTATTATCCCACTACTCTAACCTAAACTACTCCCCCGCCGCCCCCCCCACCCCCACCCCCTCCTCCTGCTGACGATTAATTTTCCGCAAGGAAGTGAACGAACGGTTGCCACCTCCGGGTGAACCCTAACAGTGACCCTCTCAAGGCGAACTTAATTTTCTCCATACAGAGAAAGCTAGCCATGTCCAATAGCCAGGCCTACGACTTCGGGGGCTTTGGGTCCCTCCAAGCTAATAGTATCCGTCTCCGGGCTACCAGGGAAGCAAAGACCAGAACATCTGCCTCTTTCTCCTCCTGGATTCCCGGATGTTCCAACACCCCGAAAATCGCCACCTCTAGACACAGCGCCACCCTTGTTTTTAACACCGTGGACATGACATCTGCAAACCCCTGCCAAAATCACCAAAGCTTTGGACATGTCCAAAACATGTGGATGTGGTTTGCTGGCCCTCCCGCACATTTTGTGCACCGGTCCTCCACCCCAAAGAATCTGCTCATCTGGGCCACTGTCATGTGAGCCCGGTGCACAACCTTAAATTGTATCAGGCTGAGCCTGGCACATGTTCAAAGATGTGCAGGTTAGGTGGATTGGCCATGATAAATTGCCCTTAGTGTCCAAAATTGTGCTCAGTGTTGGGTGGGGTTACTGGGTTATGGGGATAGGCTGGAGGTGTGGGCTTGGGTAGGGTGCTCTTTCCAAGAGCCAGTGCAGGCTCGATGGGCCGAATGGCCTCCTTCTGCATTGTAAATTCTATCTATCTATGTTGCAGACGCGTTGACTCTTCTCAATGCGTGTGCCCATAAACCATCCTCTATCTCACCTCCCAGCTCCTCCTCCCACTTACGCTTCAGCTCCACGGTCATCGTCTCCTCCGACCCCCCATAAGCTCCTTATCGATGTCCGAGATGCTACCCTCCCCTACCCACCCTCTGGAAATTACCCTATCCTGAATCCCCCTCAGTGGTAGGAGCGGGAAGGTTGCCACCTGTTTACGAAGGAAGTCCCGCACCTGCAGATTTCTGAATTTGTTTTTCCCTCGCCAGCCCAAACTTTTCCTCCAACGCCCTCATACTCGGAAAGCTCCCCTCTATGAACATATCCCCCATCCTTTCAATTCCCGCTCTCTGCCATAACCGGAACCCCCCCGTCCATATTCCCCGGGGCAAACCGGTGGTTATCACAAATTGCGGCCCAGACCGATGCTCCAACTGCTCCCACATGCCGCCTCCACTGGCCCCAAACTCTCAGGGCCGCCACCACCACCACTAGCTGGTGGAGTACTGTGCCGGCGGGAGGGCCAGAGGCACAGTTACCAATGCCCCCAGACTGGTGCTCTTACAAGAAGCCGCTTCCATACGAATCCATGCCGACCTCTCCCCCACCATCCACTTCCTGATCATGGCTATGTTAGCCGCCCAGTAATAGTTACTAAAAATTAGCAGCGCCAGCCCGCCCTCTCCCCAGCTCCGCTCGAGCATCACCCTCCTTACCCGCGGGGTCTTGCCCGCCCAGACGAAGCCCGTGATCACCCTGTGTAGCCACCTGAGTTGGCCACTTCCCGACTTAAAATGGAGAACCGCAAAGGTTGAAGGGAAATTCAGCCAACACAGGCAAAGACCAGCAAATACAGAAATCATGTGTATTGAGGCCTGTAAGGAACCAGACAGCACTGAAACCAGCAGCCACCTGCATAGTAATGAGCGATTCCAAGGCACAATGGCAACAGTTAAGGTGAATAAAGCCAAGCCAGACTCCTCGGCGCCAGCAGGAGCCAAGACAAAGGAAGGCCAACGGACACTTAGGGACCGCCCAGCGATCAGGGAAACGCTCCAGCATTGGAGAAATCGATCCAAGTGACCGGAAAGTAGTCCAATCACTTGGAACCAGGTACGGGGTCCGCCCAGAAGGGCGGGAAGCCCCTGGGGACTATAAAGTAAAGCCCCCAAGTTCAAATCGTCCTTCTTTGGCAGGGTCACTCAGCAACTTGAATCAACCCGTGAGAGTGACCTGTCTCAGCTGCCGCCAATCAAGTAAGTCTCAAGTCAACGCTCGCTATGAGATAGGTGCTCCTAGCTACCAGTCCATACCAGCTTTTGAATCTTGCAGACTCAGGACCTGAACGAAAGGCCATTTGTTCCCCTGACCTGGTGGGCCAGTCTGAAGCTAAGTATAGGCCTTTTAATGATAGGAATAGCCTAGAAAGTAGAGTTTATGCATGAGTAGTGATTTACTGTGTATAATAAATGTGTTTTGATTTGAATCTTACAAATTGGTGTGTTGAGTTATTGATCATTACTTGAACTTGAACCTCGTGGTGGTATCATAAAGATACCTGGAGACTCTAGAGCAAAGGTTATAAAACAGAGCAAATTACGAATTAAGAGCCAACCAAAAGTTAGCAACGTATTACTGGCGACATTGTGACGGGACCTGATCTAGAAGTGGCATAACCACTCCGGGAGAACCCAAAATTTGAATTAGAAATCCAATTGGGAACAGAAAAACCACAAGTGTTCAAGCAGTACATCCTCATAATTCGGAAGTGTGTTAATGCATGCGTAACTAACAGGGCTATAAGGCAAACTGATAGATTTTTGTTGCGACAAAACTGTCGGGAGTTTGTATTCCGGAAAATAGCGAAAGCCGTACCCGTAATTACAGCACCGCCTTAGTCCCCCTTGTTCCAAATTTTAAGAGATCATTCAGATAGGAAAGATGGCAATGCAGGCAATGCAATGCCTCATGAACCCCGAAGAATTCGTGGTCGCAGCGACCAGCAGTAGAGTAGGACAGTGTCCCGTTTGGGAAGAGAAATCATAAAGTACCTCAAAGGGAAAGGATGGCCCCTTTGGAGCGAATTCTGTGACAATGAGGAGACAGGACCAGGGAGTATAGGACATACTTGGTGGGAGAACCTGAGCGAAATCCATAAGAAAAGCTTGGGAAAAGCTCGCAAGCCGATGGCAACCGTGTCCTGTTTGGCACAATTGCGAGGCACAGAGGAGGTCGTTCGGACGCTACGTAAAGAAATAGAGGAGACACATCGAATGATAAGGTCGATGTAGGCGAGATAGAGAAAGAGAACCTAGAATTAAGAAGGAAGTTAGCAGCAAAGGAAGGAGAGGTGGATGATGCCAAAAGGCACACCAGTCTTGTCTGGCGCACCTAAGCAGCTTCCAGACACAGTATGAAAAGGCCTATCAGGACACGCAACGTGCAGTTCTGGTAAGAGAGGAAACAGAGAAACAGGTAGAGGCATTGCAAAGGCAGTGTAGCGACCTGAAAGCAGCATTAAGAGCACTCCATGCTACCACCATGGAGCACAGACAGAGCTCATTAGACCACGCAAAGTGCCAGAAGCAGATTGCAGAACTGCAGTCTTTACTTTCAGTTCAGAATGGATTCCAGAGCACCTTTGGATCCCAGTTAGATGCTGAAGACGGCCCGGATTGGGAAGAATTAAATGAGACCGCGCATAGATATGTTCAGGGAACATGTGCGCAAGGAAAGCCCCAGAAGAGAAAAGCGCCTCAACCCCCCACAGAGCAGATAGTTCAGGCACCAATGAATCCAGTAACCACCCACCGCAAAGTCACATCGGAAGGAGACACGGAATTCCTGTACACGACCCCCCTAACCATGACCCAATTACGGGACGCGTGTGAGAAAATCACACCGTTCCTCCCCACCTCAGACCCCCACCACTTCTTTGCTGGAGTAAAGCAGCAGGCGACCATGTACGGCCTGAACGAGCGAGAGCAAGTGAAGCTCACAGTTTTGAGTTTCCACCCTTCGGTCGTAGCAGCCCTTCTCGACCCACAGAATGTAGGAGGAGGCACCCTTGCAGTGATGCACGCAGCAATCCTAGACGCGATCGGCTACAACAGAGGTGACCCAGTAGAAGGCCTGAATAAGTGTAGGCAAAAAAAGACGGAACACCCCACAGCGTTTGCTGGACGCCTGTGGATTCACTTTACAGCTGTTTTTGGAAATTTAGAACGCGCCCATTTGTCCCAAGACGGTATGGCCAAATGGACCCGCACCCTTATCTCCCATGCCACAGAGGCAGGACAAAAACCCTGTACGAATTATGACCCCTCAGAGGAAGCCCACAATGAGCAATGGGTTTTAAAAAGATTGTCCCGCGCCTGGGAGCAGTCTGTACAAAACAAACCCGCAGTTAGGAAACCCGAGGAACAGCAGGCAGAAGCAGACATCCAAGCGGTGAAAACGCACCAAAGCCCCGCATGGGTGAACGAAGGCAGGAACAGCCCCCCACAAAAGCCACTGGAGCGTTACATAGAACATAGAACGATACAGCGCAGTACAGGCCCTTCGGCCCACGATGTTGCACCGAAACAAAAGCCATCTAACCTACACTATGCCATTATCATCCATATGTTTATCCAATAAACTTTTAAATGCCCTCAATGTTGGCGAGTTCACTACTGTAGCAGGTAGGGCATTCCACGGCCTCACTACTCTTTGCGTAAAGAACCTACCTCTGACCTCTGTCCTATATCTATTACCCCTCAGTTTAAAGCTATGTCCCCTCGTGCCAGCCATTTCCATCCGCGGGAGAAGGCTCTCACTGTCCACTGTTACAACTGTGGACAGTTAGGACACTTTGCACGAGAATGCAATGCCCCACGAAAGCCACAGAGAGCCCAGCAGGCAGGCACTCTGAATAAGAATAGGACAGAGCCCATACATAGTGTGAGCACCCGTTCAGACCAGACGGACCTGACCGGAACGGACTGACGGTGTTCGGGCTCCACCAGTTGGGTCTGTGACACCCTTTGGGATAGGTCCGGCCGACCAGTAGTTGCAGCAAAGATACGGTGACAGCCCATCGAATTTCTCTGGGACACAGGAGCACAATAAATTCCTCCACCATATTCCAGAAAGACACATGGCCCACTATAGCCACCATCACCCTCAGCGGCTTCACAGGCCACTCACAGCAGGGACACATCACAGTCCCTGTACCCATTCAAATCAACAACATCACCACCAAGCATCCCATAGTCTTCGTCGATCTACCCCACACAGCAGAACACATTTTGGGAATTGATTTTATGAATTCCCACAACCTGTCCTTTGATCCAGTCAACCAATGTGTTTGGAGAATGGCAAAATCCGCAAGAGCCCCCGTTACGCTCACAATAGGTGAATACGCAAACAAGATTAGCGCAGTCGGCGAATTTTGGTTTGACCCGACCACAAGTAGCACAGACAAGCAGGTTAGGACAGTTCTGCAGAAGCACAGGGCAGCATTCGCGACCCACAAACACGACTGTGGCTGGATGACTGGTTCCATTCAAATCACAGGACCTGACCCTAGACCCCAAAAGCAATACGGATTTCCCCAAGAGGCAGAGGGAGAAATCGCAAACGTTATCGACAGCTTATTAGAGCAGGGCGTACTTAGATCAGTAGCCTCCACTAATAATGCCCCGATTTGGCCAGTGAGAAAGCCCGATGGATCATGGCGACTGACCATCGATTACCGGGAACTCAACAAAGTCACCCCCGCAGCAGCCCCCACGGTAGCCACAAGTCCCGAGACCATGCTCAAACAGGGATTCAACTCACAATACTTTACGGTTTTGGACATCAGTAATGGATTCTGGTCCATTCAATTGGCAAAAGCGTGCCAATACAAATTTGCCTTCACTTTTTAAAAATCAGCAGTACACGTGGACATGCCTTCCACAAGGATTCCACAACTCCCCCTCCATTTTCCACAGACAGCTGGCAAATGGTTTGTCAAAATTTTCTCGCCCCGAATGTCTGGTCCAGTATGTGGATGACCTATTACTGCAGACAGACACGAAGGCAGAGCACATCGAGCTTCTGGCCGAACTCCCAGAACTCCTACAGAAAATTGGTTGTAAAGTAAACCCCAAAAAGGCCCAGATTTTGGAAAACAAAGTGATATATTTGGGTACAATTATCACGCATGGTAAACGCGAGTTCGAGCACAAAAGAATTGGCTCGATTGCCAAAATGCCCCTTCCCCAGAATGTTTCAGCCCTCCGGTCGTTTTTAGGACTGGTTGGCTACTGCCGAAACCACATTGACGGTTTCGCCAGCAAGGCAGCACCCCTCTCGGAACTCCTAAAGAAAGGAGCCCCTTGGGAATGGCTTCCGCAGCATACGGATGCTGTGGATGCTCTGAAAAGAGCCCTCATTGCAGCCCCCGCACTACAAGTTCCAGACCCGCTTTCCCCTTACGCTATAGAGATAGCTAGCACCAACCGCACCCTTTTGGCCGTGCTTCTCCAGGAACGGCACGAACAATTAAGACCCGTGGCTTACTCCTCCAGACTTTTAGATCCTGTGGAGCAGGGATTTTCGGCCTGTGAAAGGCACCTGCTCGCAGTTTTCTGGGCAGTTCAGTATTTTTTCTACGTAACCGGACTAAACCCCATCGCAATCCTCACAGAACACCCTCCCACCCAACTCCTACTTGACGGACGACTCAAGGACGGTACAGTTAGTCAAATTAGAGCAGCTAGATGGACCCTTCTTTTGCAGGGACGGGACATCACTGTTAAAAGGACCAAGACCCACACTTTCTTAGCCGATAACCTTCAGTACCCAGGCACCCCCCATGAATGTGAAATCATCTCACCGCACCACAACACAGGCCCCTTTATTGCGAAAACACCCCCCAGAAAGATAGGTAGTTCATCCCAGAGCCCCAAGCACACAGACACGTGTGCACCTTTAAGGATATATGTGGACGGTTCTTCCAGAGTATTAGACGGGAAGCGCATTACAGGATGCGGCATTTATGTCGAGGACGCGCAGGGACGCGCCCTAGAAGAAATATCACTAAAGCTACCAGGCCACTTAGGCGCGCAGGCGGCAGAACTAGCAGCCGTGTGTACATTGTGGATCACCCAGAATCCTTCCCCAGCCCAGCAGACATATACTCGGACAGCCTCTATGTCTGCAATAGCCTTACAGAATTCCTACTGCTGTGGAAAACAAGAGGATTTGTTTCCGCAGATGGAAAACCCCTCCCTTCAGCCCCATTGATCCGCCACATTTTAGAAAAAGCACAGAACAGGTCATTCGGAATCATTAAAGTTCGCAGTCACCACAGTTCCTCGCCACCTGGAAATGTAAAAGCCGTCGCACAGCAGGTTCCAGGCACGGATATTTTTGGACACCCCCTGAAAGCGCACCAGTGAATGCAGTTCAGGTCTCGCAGACTAATATCGAGGATTTAGTGCAGGCCCCAGAAGCAGGATAGCAATCTCAGGGAGATTTTGAAAGGAAAATTTACAGCACCCTATGATAGGTTTAAAAATGCACTGACCACACATGACGGTGTGGTGTTAAAAAACACCCTTTATGTGGTTCCTGAACAGGACAGGAATCAACTTATTTGTTTATTCCATGACAGTCATGGACATCAACGAATTGATCCCACTACAGCCCACCTCAGACAGCTCTGTTGGTGGCCAAGTTTAAAAGAAGATGTAACGCACTACGTTGAGAATTGCCTTATCCATGCCCAGAACAATCCGGACAGATACGCAAAGAAGCCTCAACTTAGTCACCGTTAACGGCCCCTGGACTAACCTCCAGATCGATTTTATAGGACCATTGCCCCATTGCAGGAATGGTTACAAATACGTATTAGATGTCATAGACATTTTTACGAAATGGGTAGAGGCATTCCCATCCAGAACGAACACGGCAAAGACCACAGCCAAGATCTTAACCCACCACATCTTTACAAGATGGGGACTCCCCCGCAGCATTGAATCCGACCAAGGTTCCCATTTTACGGGACGTGTCATGAAGAACGTCCTCACGATATTTGGCATTACCCAAAAATTCCACATCGCATACCACCCACAGTTGAGTGGTATCGTGGAGCGCATGAATCGGACCCTAAAAGCCACCCTCAGAAAAATGATCCAACAGAACAACACCATTTGGGATTCAGTCCTCCCTTTTGCGCTGATGTTTTTGAGAAATACTATCTCAACTTCCACAGGTTACACCCCACACACTCTCATGACCGGACGCCCCATGAAAGGCACAGAATTTTTATTAGGATTGGACTTGACCAGCCCCGAAGTGACGGCCCTCACACACGAGAAAGCAGTAAAGCAGTTAGTGGAAAATGTAAAAAACGGCTCAGCTAGCAGCCGCAGTAAGATTAGATACATGGAAGAAACAGAGCAAGGCCTGTTTCGACAAGACAATGCATGCGACTGAGTTTGAGGTAGGACAGCAGGTCACGCTCTCAATTGACAACCACAGCACATTCCTGTCACCGAAGTATTCAGGTCCGTACTCCATTGCGGACAAAGTAAGCCCCCCGTCTACAAAATCAAGTACCCAACAGAAAGACTGCGTGGTTAAGGCATATGGCCCACAGTCCAACCACGCACATCACGTCATGCTCGACCCAGCAGACCACACCCTGCCCACAGCCAACGTATCCCTACCTTCCCCCAACACGCCCATCACATCCACGGACTCGCCCTCGACTCCACCCCCGACCTCTAGACTCCGCCCCGGAACGGCCACAGACAGCAGCAGCAGCGACAGCGACTGTGACTCAGACAATAGCAACAGAACGCCTCCCTACTATCCCCATGCAACAGGACCCACACCCAGCGAATCTGACCACGATTCGAGTGATCCCTTCCTTATCACATTCCTCAACAAACCCCACCAAAGACCACCGCCCTACGATATCGATTCCGTCCCCACAGAACTAGACATCACCTTTTGGCACCGCGATAATTGATACAGGCTCGTCCGGAACGACGCGATGGACCCCAAATCGCACTATGCAGCCCTATCAGCCCTTATACATTCGAGAGTATGGCATCCGGGAGAAGATGACGACTTTGAGTCTGACTCCCAAAGCGAGAGCCCCTTTGCGACCCTGTTCGCAACTGATAATTGAGGTGTCCAGGTGATGTTTTAACAAGGAACCGCTTTCTGATGGAACCTGCAGCATGTTTAATGTTGTTTGTTAGTGTTATTGTTAAATGTTGGTTATAGGATCGGAATTTTTTTTTCCACAGCCCAGCGCCTTATTTGTCAGCCGAAACCTATGAGAACTTGCCCGCACGCTCATCGGCAGAAACCGCTGAGAACTTGCCAGACCCCCGTTCATAACTGCCCCTCTGGTTCCGAAGTATTCGGGTCGTACCCGAACTGGTATCAAAGGCAGAACCAATACGGCAATACCCAAATTGGTATCAAAGGCAGAACCAATACGGCAACCCCCCACGATGACTACATTTCTTACCCCACCATTCTTACCAGAATGTTGCCTGGTATGGAGGGCATTAGCTATGAGGAGCGGTTGAATAAACTCGGTTTGTTCTCACTGGAACGAAGGAGGTTGAGGGGAGACCTGATAGAGGTATACAAAATTATGAGGGGCATCGGCAGAGTGGATAGTCAGAGGCTTTTCCCCAGGGTAGAGGGGTCAATTACTAGGGGGCATAGGTTTAAGGTGAGAGGGGCAAGGTTTAGAGTAGATGTACGAGGCAAGTTTTTTACACAGAGGGTAGTGGGTGCCTGGAACTCGCTACCGGAGGAGGTGGTGGAAGCAGGGATGGTAGTGACATTTAAGGGGCATCTTGACAAATACATGAATAGGGTGGGAATAGAAGGATACGGACCCAGGAAGTGTAGAAGATTGTAGTTTAGTCGGGCAGCATGGTCGGCACGGGCTTGGAGGGCCGAAGGGCCTGTTCCTGTGCTGTACATTTCTTTGTTCTTTGTTCTTTGTTCTTGCCCGTCCTTGTCGGTTGCTCAGGCAGTGGAGAAAACCTCAAGTCCATCAGCCTTTCCTCATAAGATTTTCCCTCCATACCAGGCAACATCCTGGTAAATCTCCTCTGCACCCGCTCCAAAGCCTCCACGTCCTTCCTATAATACGGTGACCAGAACTGTACGCAATACTCCAAATGCGGCCGTACCAGAGTTCTGTACAGCTGCAAAATGACCTCCTGACTCCGGAACTCAATCCCTCTACCAATAAAGGCCAACACTCCATAGGCCTTCTTCACAACCCTATCAACCTGGGTGGCAACTTTCAGGGATCTATGTACATGGACACCTAGATCCCTCTGCTCATCCACACTTCCAAGAACTTTACCATTAGCCAAATATTCCGCATTCCTGTTATTCCTTCCAAAGTGAATCACCTCACACTTCTCTACATTAAACTCCATTTGCCACTTCTCAGCCCAGCTCTGCAGCTTATCTATATCCCTCTGTAACCTGCTACATTCTTCCACACTATCGACAACAGCACCGACTTTAGTATCATCTGCAAATTTACTCACCCACCCTTCTGCGCCTTCCTCTAGGTCATTGATAAAAATAACAAACAGCAACGGCCCCAGAACAGATCCTTGTGGTACTCCACTTGTGACTGTACTCCATTCTGAACATTTCCCATCAACCACCACCCTCTGTCTTCTTTCAGCTAGCCAATTTCTGATCCACATCTCTACATCACCCTCAATCCCCAGCCTCCGTATTTTCTGCAATAGCCTACCGTGGGGAACCTTATCAAACGCTTTGCTGAAATCCATATACACCACATCAACTGCTCTACCCTCGTCTACCTGTTCAGTCACCTTCTCAAAGAACTCGATAAGGTTTGTGAGGCATGACCTACCCTTCACAAAGCCATGCTGACTATCCCTGAAATATTGTACACCCCTGTGCTTGACTGCCAAGCCAGGAAAAATGTAAATGCTGCTATCATTTTGTATTGTTTAGGAAGTTAATATGACTGAATGTTTGAGTGAGTGTAGTTTATTGAGGACAGTTAGAGGTACCGTTTTTTTATTTTGTAATGCATGTCCCTGTTTTGACATAGCGCCAGTTAGAATGTTAGTTAAATTTTTTCTTGCATAGTTCTAGTCAGTGTAGAGGCCATAGAAGAGTGCTCGTCAGGTCAGGGAATGAAGACAACGCAGTTATGTGATCCTTCACGCTTCACAAGGAGGGTGTGTAGCCACCTGAGTTGGCCACTTCCCAACTTAAAATGGAGAACCGCAAAGGCTGAAGGGAAATTCAGCCAACACAGGCAAAGACTAGCAAATACAGAAATCATGTGTATTGAGACCTGTAAGGAACCAGACAGCACTGAAACCAGCAGCCACCTGCATAGTAATGCAGCAGCCATCTACATAGTAATGTGCGACTCCAAGGCACAATGGCAACAGTTAAGGTGAATAAAGCCAAGCCAGACTCCTCGGCGCCAGCAGGAGCCAAGACAAAGGAAGGCCAACGGACACTTAGGGACCGCCCAGCGATCAGGGAACCGCTCCAGCATTGGAGAAATCGATCCAAGTGACCGGAAAGTAGTCCAATTACTTGGAACCAGGTACGGGGTCCGCCCAGAAGGGCGGGAAGCCCCTGGGGACTATAAAGTAAAGCCCCCAAGTTCAAATCGTCCTTCTTTGGCAGGGTCACTCAGCAACTTGAATCAACCCGTGAGAGTGACCTGTCTCAGCTGCCGCCAATCAAGTAAGTCTCAAGTCAACGCTCGCTACGAGATAGGCACGCCTAGCTACCAGTCCATACGAGCTTTTGAATCTTGCAGACTCAGGACCTGAACGAAAGGCCATTTGTTCCCCTGACCTGGTGGGCTAAGTATAGGCCTTTTAGTGATAGGAATAGCCTAGAAAGTAGAATTTATGCATGAGTAGTGATTTACTGTGTATAATAAATGTGCTTTGATTTGAATCTTACTAATTGGTGTGTTGAGTTATTGATCATTACTTGAACTTGAACCTCGTGGCGGTATCATAAAGATACCTGGCGACTCTAGAGCAAAGGTTAAACAAACAGAGCAAATTACGAATTAAGAGCCAACCAAAAGTTAGCAACACCTGTTGACCCACTTAAAAAAGGACCGCGGAATAAAGATGGGGAGACGTTGAAATACAAATAGGAACCTCGGGAGGACCCTCATTTTCACCGTTTGTACCCTCCCGACCAGCGACAACGGGAGCGCATCCCATCTCCGGAAATCGTCCTTCATTTGGTCCACTAGACGGGCCAGATTCAACATATGCGGTCCCATTCCCGCGCCACTTGGATGGCCAAGTACCTAAAACTACCCCCTACTGGCCTAAACGGCAGCTCCCCCAGTCGCCCCTCCTGTCCCCTCGCCTGAACCACAAACATCTCACTCTTATCCATGTTTAGCTTATACCCCGAAAACCGGCCGATTTCCCCAGAAATCTTCATGATTTCCTCCATCCCCTCTACTGGGTCCGAAATGTATAGAAGCAGATCATCCGCATAGAGCTAAACCCTGTGCTCCACACCTCCCCGGACCAGTCCCCTCCAATCCCTTGAAGCTCTCAGAGCAATTGCCTACGGCTCTATAGCCAGCACAAACAACAGTGGGGAGAGGGGATATCCCTGTCTCGTCCCCCGGTGCAGTCTAAAATAGTCTGAAGTTGTCCTGTTCGTCCGCACATTTGCCACAGGAGCCTGATACAGTAACCTGACCCAGTCAATAAAGCCCCGCCCGAATCCGAACTGTTCCAGTATCTCCCTCAAATAATCCCATTCTACCCGATCAAAAGCCTTTTCTGCATCCATTGCGATCACTACCTCAACCTCCCTACCTTCCAGGGGCATCATGATCACATTTAACAGCCTTCTTACATTGGCCACCATTGCCTTCAACGAACCCTGTCTGGTCCTCCCCAATAATGTCCGGAACACAATCCTCGATCCTGGAGGACAAGATTTTGGCCAGCAACTTGGCATCCACATTCAGCAGGGAGATCGGTCAGTAGGACCCACACAGCTCTGGGTTCTTGTCCCGCTTAAGAATCAGTGAAATCATTGCCTGTGACATCGTCGGGGGCAGCACCCCTTGCCTCATTGAACATCCTCAACAACACTGGCCCCAGTATCCCCGAGAACATTTTATAAAACTCCACTGGGTACCCGTCCGGACCCGGGGCCTTACCCGTCTGCATGGCCTTCAAGCCCTCTACTATCTCTTCCAGCCCAATTGGGGCCCCCAGCCCATCTACCTGCTCTCCGTCCACCGTTGGGAAATTCAGCCCCTCCGAGAAGCACCTCATCCCCTCCGACCCCGTAGGGGGTTCCGACCTGTACATCCTGCTGTAAAAATCTCTAAACGCCTTATTCACCCCTACCGAATCACCAACCAGGTTCCCCTCACCGCCCTTTACTTTCCCTATCTCCCTAGCTGCCTCCCTCTTCCTAAGCTCCTGTGCAAGCTGATGTGTTAAGTGAGTTGGTTCAACATTGACTGCAACTGGATGAAGTGAAACTAGAAACAGGCTTCCAACACAGGAGATGGTCCAATACTGTTTTATTGAACTTTCTGATTGCTGTACATAATCTGCTGTGGGTTGACACTCTATTAATCTGATTGATAACCTCCTACTGGCTTGACCAGACTAGCTCTCTGCCACATGGAGATGGTGCTCACTGGCGTGTGCACTCTGACTGTCTCAGTAGCTGTGTCCTGTGAGAGAGAGAGTCTTAATGCCCCGTGGGCTTTATAGTGGTGGTGTCCTGTCTGGTGATTGGTTGTTCTGTGTCGTGTGTGTTCATTGGTTATCCTGTGTGTCAATCACTGCCTGTCTGCATCGCATTATATACACGAGTGGATATTATGACATCTCCCCTTTTTAAAATAAATTTTGGAACGTGGTGGTATATACATGCATGACTATGTACAAGTGGTGAATGAATGAACACATGTACATGGGAAGGTGTCTATCGTGCAGATACAGAGCAAACTGAACAAAATTTACAAGATTTAAGTCTATAGATTCAGTCTTTGTGGCGGGCGACAAATTCTTGTCGATCGCCTCAGAGGTGGAGGGGGGGACGCTGGCACTTGGACAGGCGGGATTGCTGCCATTTCGGTGGCCTCGTGGACAGGTGGGGTCGCTGCCAGATCGGTGGCCACGTTGGGCGAGATGTCCTGAGGTGGCATGATGACATGCGGAGAAGTGCGGTCAGGTGGGCAGCACGGTAGCCTTGTGGATAGCACAATTGCTTCACAGCTCCAGGGTCCCAGCTTCAATTCCGGCTTGGGTCACTGTCTGTGCGGAGTCTGCACATCCTCCCCGTGTGCGCGTGGGTTTCCTCCGGGTGCTCCGGTTTCCTCCCACAGTCCAAAGATGTTCAGGTTAGGAGGATTGGCCGTGATAAATTGTCCTTAGTGTCCAAAGTTGCCCTTAGTGTTGGGTGGGGTTACTGGGTTATGGGGATAGGGTGGAGGTGTTGACCTTGGGTAGGGTGCTCTTTCCAAGAGCCAGTACAGACTCGATGGGCCGAATGGCCTCCTTCTGCACTGTAAATTCTATGAAAATTATGTGGTGGGTAGGGAACTTTGCGCATCGCCCTACGCAATGGAGCCATCAGCCATTTGGACAATGAAAGACCTGGGGGCAGCCTGTCTGACGACAACAGCTAGGGCTGACCAGCCTCCCTCAGGCAATTGGATGTGAGCAACATCTTCTGGAGCCATCGCAGGCATATCCGTGGCATGAGCATCATACGGGATCTTCTGCTGGTCCCTGGATCGCTGCACTTTCTGCAGCACCGTGAGGTGGTCAAGGTCTGGAACATGGATGGCTGGAACAGTCGTCCTCAGGTTGCGGTTCATGAGCAGCTGCACCGGAGACAAACCAGTCGACAGAGGGGTTGCCCTGTATGCCAACAGCGCCAGGTTGAAATCCAAAGCTGAGTCTGCAGCCTTGCACAGCAACCGCTTGACAATATGGACCCCTTTTTCGGCCTTATCATTTGATTGCGGGTAATGGGGACCGGATGTGATATGCCTGAAATGGTGGGATCGTGCAAAGTCGGACCACTCTTGGCTGTAGAAACATGGACCGTTGTCACTCATTACTATGAGTGGTATGCCATGCCTGGCAAACGTCTCTTTGCAGGCTTTAATCACTGACTTGGACGTGAGGCCCGACAGTTTCACCACTTCCGGGTAGCTGGAGAAGTAGTCGACCAAGAGAACGTAATCATACCCATTTGCGTGAAAGAGGTCTATCCCCACCTTGGACCACGGAGAAGTCACGATCTCGTGCTGTTGCAGTGTTTCCTTGGGCTGAGCTGGTTGAAATTTCTGGCATGTGCAGTTGAGGACCGTGTTGGCAATGTCCTGGCTGATGCCAGGCCAGTAAACTGCTGCCGAACTCTGCGTCGACATTTCTCGACCCCAAGGTGACCCTCATGGATCTGTCTGAGCACCATGGTTTGCATGCTTTGGGGAATGTTAATTAGTCCTTAACGTTGAAGAACTGGGGGCACTGCCCCTTTTGCCAGCCATGGGCGAGGTGTTGCATCACGCGCTGCAGTAGAGGATCTTTGACAGGTTCTTCGCGTATTTGGACAACTCGTTCAGCAGTGGCTGGGAGGTTGCTGGCACACAACTGCACCTGTGCCTCAATGTGGCGAATGATGTCGCCCTGTTCACACGGCGTGGTGATGGATCGGAATAGGGCATCCGCGATGATCAGCTCCTTACCCGGTGTGTAGACGAGTTCGAAGTCATATCAGCGGAGATGAAGAAGAATTCACTGCAGCCGAGGTGTCGTGTCATTTAAATCCTTCTGGATTATGTGGACGAAAGGCCTGTGGTCTGTTTCCACCGTGAACTTTGGCAGACCATGGGCGTCATTCTCCGACCCCCCAGCGGGGGTCCGTGCCGGGGAGGAGGATGGGGGGTCCGTGCCGGGGAGGAGGATGGGGGGTCCGTGCCGGGGAGGAGGATGGGGGGTCCGTGCCAGGGAGGAGGATGGGAGGTCCGTGCCGGGGAGGAGGATGGGAGGTCCGTGCCGGGGAGGGGGATGGGGGGGTCCGTGCCGGGGAGGGGGATGGGGGGGTCCGTGCCGGGGAGGAGGATGGGGGGGGGGGTCCGTGCCGGGGAGGAGGATGGGGGGTCCGTGCCGGGGAGGAGGATGGGAGGTCCGTGCCGGGGAGGGGGATGGGGGGTCCGTGCCAGGGAGGAGGATGGGAGATCCGTGCCGGGGAGGAGGATGGGGGGTCCGTGCCGGGGAGGAGGATGGGGGGTCCGTGCCGGGGAGGAGGATGGGAGATCCGTGCCGGGGAGGAGGATGGGGGGGTCCGTGCCGGGGAGGAGTATGACGCTGCATGGCGTGAACCACGTGCGCAAGCGCGGATCCCGTCACGTCGCTGCTAGCCCATTTCGGGCCGGAGACTTTTCAACCATTTTTCCGGCGTGACGCAAGTCGGATTTGAGCCGTTTTTTGCGCCAATCGGCAGACTTTGCGCCGATAACGGAGAATTTCGCCCCATATACGTAGTCATGAAACTTGACTATTCCTGTCAGGAGACCCAAGCACTCCTTTTCGATCTGGGCATTCCGTTGTTCAGTCGGAGTCATGGCCCTGGAGGCATATGCCACTGGAGCTCAGGACGAGGAATCGTCTCGCTGGAGGAGCACCACCCCAATGCCGTCTTGGCCTTCGTCTGTGGATATCTTGGCATCCTTGGTTGGGTTAAAGAACGCCAGTATTGGGGCTGTGGGGAGCTTCGCCTTTTGCTCAAGCCACTCCGCTTGATGTGCGGGAAGCCACTGAAACACTGTCGACTTTTTAACGAGATGCCGGACGGCCGTGGTGTGGGATGCCATGTTGGGAATGAATTTTCCGAGAAGATTTACCATCCCGAGGAAACGGAGGACTGCCTTTTTGTCCTCTGGGGTCTTCATGGCATTGATTGCCAGCACCTTGTCGGCGTCAGGTTGCACACCCTGCTGTGAAATGTGGCCACCCAGAAACTTAGTAAGAAGTCTTACAACACCAGGTTAAAGTCCAACAGGTTTGTTTCGATGTCACTAGCTTTCGGAGCGCTGCTCCTTCCTCAGGTGAATGAAGAGGTATGTTCCAGAAACACATATATAGACAAATTCAAAGATGCAAGGCAATGCTTGGAATGCGAGCATTAGCAGGTGATTAAATCTTTACAGATCCAGAGATGGGGTAACCCCAGGTTAAAGAGGTGTGAATTGTGTCAAGCCAGGACAGTTGGTAGGATTTCGCAGGCCAGATGGTGGGGGATGAATGTAAGGCCTGTGGTCTGCTTCCACCGTGAACTTTGGCAGACCATGGGCGTCATTCTCCGACATGAATCCCAGGTCCCGGTTGAGGCCGCACTCATGTGTGCGGAACTTGGCTATAAGCCTCTGCTCGGCGATTCTGCGTTGTCGCGCGTCCAGAAGGCCGCCTTGGAGAACGCTTACCTGGAGATCAGAGGCTGAATGCCCTTGACTGCTGAAGTGTTCCCCGACTGGAAGGGAACATTCCTGCCTGGTGATTGTCGCGCGATGTCCGTTCATTCGTTGTCGCAGCGTCTGCATGGTCTCGCCAATGTACCACGCTTCGGGACATCCTTTCCTGCAGCGTATGAGGTAGACAACGTTGGCCGAGTCGCACGAGTACGTACCGCGTACCTGATGGGTGGTGTTCTCACGTATAATGGTGGTATCCATGTCGATGATCTGGCACGTCTTGCAGAGATTGCCATGGCAGGCTTGTGTGGTGTCGTGGTCACTGTTCTGAAGGCTGGGTAGTTTGCTGCAAACAATGGTTTGTTTGAGGTTGCGCGGTTGTTTGAAGGCAAGTAGTGGGGGTGTGGGGATGACCTTGGCAAGATGTTCATCTTCATCGATGATGTGTTGAAGGCTGTGAAGAAGATGTTGTAGTTTCTCCGCTCCGGGAAAGTACTGGACGACAAAGGGTACTCTGTCGGTTGTGTCCCATGTTTGTCCTCTGAGGAGGTCGGTGCGGCTTTTTGCTGTGGCGCGTTGGAACTGTCGATCGATGAGACGAGCGCCATATCCCGTTCATACGAGGGAATCTTTCAACATCTGTAGATGTCTGTTACGCTCCTCCTCGTCTGAGCAGATCCTGTGTATACGGAGAGCTTGTCCCAGAAACTTGTTAGCGGACCGACCAAATGAGCATTTGGCCCTGTTGAGCTGGAGGCCATTTTCATGAATCCTCTGGAAGACCTGTTTGATCCTCGGGCATCGTGGACCGGGTGATCACGTCCTCCACATTGACTTGCACCCCCTCGATGTCCTCCATCCTTTGCTCCTGGTACCATGATGTGTTAAGTGAGTTGGTTGAACGTTGACTACAACTGGATGCAGTGAAACTAGAAACAGGCTTCCGACACAGGAGATGATCCAATACTGTTTTATTGAACTTGCTGATTGCTGTACATAATCTGCTGTGGGTTGACACTCTATTAATCTAACTGATAACCTTCTACTGGCTTGACCAGACTAGCTCTCTACCTCATGGAGATGGTGCTCACTGGCTTGTGCACTCTGACTATCTCAGTAGCTGTGTCCTGTGAGCGAGAGTCTTAATGCCCTGTGTGCTTTATAGTGGTGGTGTCCTGTCTGGTGATTGGTTGTTATGTGTCGTGTGTGTTCATTGGTTATCCTGTGTGTCAATCACTGCCTGTCTGCATCTCATTATATACATGAGTGGATATTATGACACAAGCATTCTGCTGGCCTTCTCCCCATGTTCATAAATTGCCCCCCTCACCTTTCTCAGCTGCTCCACCGCCCTCCCTGTGGTCAGCAAGCTAAACTCCGCCTGTAGCCTCCGCCGTTCCCTCAGGAGCCCTGCCTCTGGGGTCTCCGCATACCTCCTATCGATCTGTAATATCTCCTTTACCAGTCTGTCTGTCTCTGCCCTGTTAATCTTTTCCCTATGAGCCCGGATCGAGATCAGCTCCCCCCTTACCACCGCCTTCAGTGCTTCCCAAACCACCGCTGCCGAAGTTTCCCCCGTGTCATTGGCCTGCAGGTAGCTCTGAATGCATTTCCTCAGCCGCTCGCACACCCCTTCACCCGCCAAAAGTCCCACATCCAACCTCCAGTGCGGGCGCTGGTTACTGTCTTTACTAACCTGCAGGTCAACCCAGTGCGGTGCATGGTCTGAGACTGTAATCGCCGAGTACCCCGTGTCCACTACCCCAGCCAGAAAGACCCTGCTCAAAATAAAGAAATCAATCCGGGAGTACACTTTATGCACGTGCGAGTAGAAGGAGAACTCCTTCGCCCCCAGCTGCCCAAACCTCCATGGATCCACGCCCCCCCCATCAGCTCCATGAACCCTCTTAGTTCCTTTGCCATTGCTGGCACCCTGCCTGTTTTCGAGCTTGACCGGTCTAAGCCCGGGTCCATAACTGTGTTGACGTCCCCTCCCATGACCAACCTGTGTGAGTCCAGGTCCAGTATCTTCCCCAGAATCCTCTTTATAAACTCCACATCACCCCAATTTGGCGCATATACATTCACTAATACCACCTGCACCCTCTCCAGCTTCCCACTGACCATAATATACCGACCTCCCACGTCCGAGACTATTCTACCCGCCTCAAACACCACCTGCTAATAAGGATCGCGACCCCACTAGTCTTTGAATCTAGTCCCGAGTGAAAGACCTGACTGACCCAGCCTCTCCTCAGTCTAACCTGGTCCGTTACTCTAAGGTACGTCTCCTGCAACATTACCACATCCACCTTCAATCCCCGAAGCTGCGCGAACACACGTGCCCTTTTGACCGTCCCATTTAACCCTCAAACATTCCAGGTGATCAGCCTAGTTGGGGGGCTTATTGCCACTCCCTCCCCCCTCCGTTCGATCAGTCATCCCCTTTTTTTTAGGCCCGCCATCAGCCCGTGATCCGCGCCTACTCCATCCCCAGGCAGCCCCCGCCCCCGACCTCCTCTCTGTCCCTCAGCGGAACTGCATTTTAATAAGTCCGATGCACTGCTCAATCACAGGCCGCACGGGCCTCGTTGTTTCGAGTTTCCGCATAGGTCACCGGGCTCCGTACTGGCGTCATTAGCCAGGTCGTCATCGGGTACCCCTTATCCCCCATCAGCTAACTGGCCATCCTGGGGTGCTCCTCGAAGAGGCCAGAGATGTTTGACTGCCGCAGGATGTAACAGTCGTGCACACTCCTGAGAAGCGTGCACACATGTGCATGATCTTGAGGTGGTGGTCGCACATAAGCTGGACGTTTAGGGAGTGGAGACCCTTCCTATTGATGTTGGGCACTCCCTGACGGCCTGGTGCACACAAGGTGACATGAGTGCCATCTAGTATCTCTGCACCTGGGATTTCCTGTCAATGGTGGAAAATCCTGCTGCCCCGGAATCTTGTTGGGCCTGGTCCATGTCAAAGTTTATATAGTTTGCTGCCCGGGCAAACAGGACATCTGTGACGTCACGGATACACTTGTGGGCTGTAGCTTGTGAGATGCTGCACAAGTCCCCGCTCGAGTTCTGGAATGATCCTGAGGTATATACATTCAGGACTCTAGTGACCTTGACAGCCACCCGGAGCGGCAACCCCTTCCTCAACGTGTTGCGAAGTCCGCAGGACATGGCACAGGCACCACACCATCCCCTCGTTGAGGCAGAGTTTCCTGCAGTACATGCTGTCGGTCACCTGTTTGAAAGACCAGCGACACTTGTACACCTTGGGCTGTTTCCTTCCTCCCCAATCCAGGTGCCCCGCCCTCCTGAGGTGACCCCATGACCAGTGAATGAAACAACATCTGGATAACCTGCTCCTTCGTAAGGTTCCTTATGAGCGACCTGTCCTGGATCATCCAGACCCCATGGCGGACCAGCCTGTTGTGGGTGTTTCGACGCTGACATGCCTCTTTGGATTGGAACGTGGAAAGACAGGCTTCTTAAGTTTCTGATGCGGATTCCACGGTGCAGCTGTTCCCAGCCTGCCTGCCGCGGCGTTTCTGTACGAAACGGTGTTCCCCTTCTTAGTACATGCTACGGTACACGCTTTGAGGTGGTGGTCTGGTGGTTTAGTGGTGGTGTTGAGGAGGTGATGAGGTGTTGCTGAGGTATTGTCGAGATGGTGTTGAGGTGGTGTGGAGGTGGTGTTGAGGTGATGTTGAGGTGGTGTTGAGGTGATGTTGAGGTGGTGTTGAGGTGATGTTGAGGTGATGTTGAGGAGGTTTTGAGGTGGAGATGAGGTGGTGTTGAGGTGGTGTTGAGGTGGTGTTGAGGTGGTGATGAGGTGGTGTTGAGGTGGATTTAAGGTGGTGATGAGGTGGTGTTGAGGTGGTGATGAGGTGGTGATGAGGTGTTGTTGAGGTGGTGTTGAGGTGGTGTTGAGGTGGTGATGAGGTGGTTTTGAGGTGGTGATGGGGTGGTGTTGAGGTGGTGATGAGGTGGTTTTGAGGTGGTGTTGAGGTGGTGATGAGGTGGTGTTGAGTTGGTGTTGAGGTGTTGTTGAGGTGGTGATGAGGTGTTGTTGAGGTGGTGTTGAGCTGGTGATGAGGTGGTGTTGAGGTGGTGCTGAGGTGGTGATGAGGTGGTGATGAGGTGGTGTTGAGGTGGTGTTGAGGCGGTGTTGAGGTGGTGATGAGGTGGTTTTGAGGTGGTGATGGGGTGGTGTTGAGGTGGTGATGAGGTGGTTCTGAGGTGGTGTTGAGGTGGTGATGAGGTGGTGTTGAGGTGGTGTTGAGGTGTTGTTGAGTGGTGATGAGCTGGTGTTGAGGTGGTGTTGAGGTGGTAATGAGGTGGTGTTGAGGTGGTGATGAGGTGGTTTTGAGGTGGTGTTGAGGTGGTGATGAGGTGGTTTTGAGGTGGTGTTGAGGTGGTGATGAGGTGGTGTTGAGCTGGTGTTGAGGTGGTGATGAGGTGTTGTTGAGGTGGTTTTGTGGTGGTGTTGAGGTGGTGTTGAGGTGGTTTTGAGGTGGTGTTGAGGTGGTGATGAGGTGGTTTTGAGGTGGTGATGAGGTGGTGATGAGGTGGTGTTGAGCTGGTGTTGAGGTGGTGATGAGGTGTTGTTGAGGTGGTTTTGTGGTGGTGTTGAGGTGGTGTTGAGGTGGTTTGAGGTGGTGTTGAGGTGGTGATAAGATGATGATGAGGTGTTGTTGAGGTGGTGTTGAGGTGGTGTTGAGGTGGTTTTGAGGTGGTGATGGGGTGGTGTTGAGGTGGTGATGAGGTGGTTTTGAGGTGGTGTTGAGGTGGTGATGAGGTGGTGTTGAGCTGGTGTTGAGGTGGTGATGAGGTGTTGTTGAGGTGGTGTTGAGGTGGTGATGAGGTGTTGCTGAGGTGGTTTTGTGGTGGTGTTGAGGTGGTGTTGAGGTGGTGATGAGGTGGTGATGAGGTGTTGTTGAGGTGGTGTTGAGGTGGTGTTGAGGTGGTTTTGAGGTGGTGTTGAGGTGGTGATGAGGTGGTGATGAGGTGTTGTTGAGGTCGTGTTGAGGTCGTGTTGAGGTGGTTTTGAGGTGGTGATGGGGTGGTGTTGAGGTGGTTTTGAGGTGGTGTTGAGATGGTGATGAGGTGGTGTTGAGGTGGTGTTGAGGTGTTGTTGAGGTGGTGTTGAGGTGGTGTTGAGGTGGTTTTGTGGTGGTGTTGAGGTGGTGTTGAGGTGGTGATGAGGTGGTGATGAGGTGTTGTTGATGTGGTGTTGAGGTGGTGCTGAGGTGGTGTTGAGGTGGTGTTGAGGTGGTGATGAGGTGGTTCTGAGGTGGTGATGAGGTGGTTTTGTGGTGGTGCTGAGGTGGTGATGAGGTGGTGTTGTGGTGGTGTTGAGGGGGGTGATGAGGTGTTGTTGAGGTGCTGTTGATGTGGTGTTGAGATGGTGTTGAGGTGGTTTTGAGGTGGTGATGAGGTGGCGATGAGGTGGTGTTGAGGTGGTGATGAGGTGTAGTTGAGGTGGTGTTGAGGTGGTGTTGAGGTGGTGATGAGGTGGTGATGAGGTGTTGTTGAGGTGGTGATGAGGTGGTGATGAGGTGGTGTGGAGGTGGCGATGAGGTGGTGTTGAGGTGGTGATGAGGTGGTGTTGTGGTGGTGATGAGGTGGTGTTGAGGTGGTGATGAGGTGGTGTGGAGGTGGTGATGAGGTGGTGATGAGGTGGTGTGGAGGTGGTGTGGAGGTGGTGTTGAGGTGTTGTTGAGGTGGTGTTGAGGTGGTGATGAGGTGTTGTTGAGGTGGTGTTGAGGTGGTGATGAGGTGGTGTGGAGGTGGTGATGAGGTGGTGTTGAGGTGGTGTGGAGGTGGTGATGAGGTGGCGATGAGGTGGTGTGGAGGTGGTGATGAGGTGGTGTTGAGGTGGTGTTGAGGTGATGATGAGGTGGTGTTGAGGAGGTGTTGTGGTGGTGATGAGGTGGTTTTGAGGTGGTGTGGAGGTGGTGATGAGGTGGTGTGTAGGTGGTGATGAGGTGGTGTTGAGGTGGTGTTGAGGTGATGATGAGATGGTGTTGAGGAGGTGTTGAGGTGATGTTCAGGTGGTGATGAGGTGGTGTATAGGTGGTGCTGAGGTGGTGTTGAGGTGGTGTTGAGGTGGTGTTGTGGTGGTGATGAGGTGGTGTGTAGGTGGTGATGAGGTGGTGTTGAGGTGGTGTCGAGGTGATGATGAGATGGTGTTGAGGAGGTGTTGAGGTGATGTTCAGGTGGACTTGAGGTGGTGTTGAGGTGGTTTTAAGGTGGTGTTGAGATGGTGTTGAGGTGGTGATGATGTGTTGTTGAGGTGGTGTTGAGGTGGTGTTGAGGTGGTGTTGAGTTGGTGATGATGTGTTGTTGAGGTGATGGTGAGGTGGTGTTGAGTTGATTTTGAACATAGAACATAGAAAAATACAGCACAGAACAAGCCCTTCGGCCCACGATGTTGTGCCGAACCTTTGTCCTAGATTAATCATAGATTATCATAGAATTTACAGTGCAGAAGGAGGCCATTCAGCCCATTGAGTCTGCACCGGCTCTTGGAAAGAGCACCCCACCCAAGGTCAACACCTCCACCCAACACGAAGGGCAATTTCTCATGGCCAGTCCACCTAACCTGCACATCTTTGGACTGTGGGAGGAAACCGCAGCCCCCGGAGGAAACCCACGCACACACATAGAACATAGAACATAGAACAATACAGCGCAGTACAGGCCCTTCGGCCCACGATGTTGCACCGGAACAAAAGCCATCTAACCTACACTATGCCATTATCATCCATATGTTTATCCAATAAACTTTTAAATGCCCTCAATGTTGGCGAGTTCACTACTGTAGCAGGTAGGGCATTCCACGGCCTCACTACTCTTTGCGTAAAGAACCTACCTCTGACCTCTGTCCGATATCTATTACCCCTCAGTTTAAAGTTATGTCCCCTCGTGCCAGCCATTTCCATCCGCGGGAGAAGGCTCTCACTGTCCACCCTATCCAACCCCCTGATCATTTTGTATGCCTCTATTAAGTCTCCACTTAACCTTCTTCTCTCCAATGAAAACAACCTCAAGTCCATCAGCCTTTCCTCATAAGATCTTCCCTCCATACCAGGCAACATCCTGGTAAATCTCCTCTGCACCCGCTCCAAAGCCTCCACGTCCTTCCTATAATGCGGTGACCAGAACTGTACGCAATACTACAAATGCGGCCGTACCAGAGTTCTGTACAGCTGCAACATGACCTCCCGACTCCGGAACTCAATCCCTCTACCAATAAAGGCCAACACTCCATAGGCCTTCTTCACAACCCGATCAACCTGGGTGGCAACTTTCAGGGATCTATGTACATGGACACCTAGATCCCTCTGCTCATCCACACTTTTAAGAACTTTACCATTAGCCAAATATTCCGCATTCCTGTTATTCCTTCCAAAGTGAATCACCTCACACTTCTCTACATTAAACTCCATTTGCCACCTCTCAGCCCAGCTCTGCAGCTTATCTATATCCCTCTGTAACCTGCGACATCCTTCCACACTATCGACAACAGCACTTTGGTGCAGGCGGGAGGGATTCAGATTTCTGGATACCTGGGGCTCTTCTGGGGAAGGTGGGACCTCTACAGACATCTGAACCTGAGGGGCACAAATATCCTGGGGGGGAGATTTGCAAGTGCTCTTTGGGGGGGTTCAAACTAATGCAGCAGGGGCATGGGAACCTGGATTGTACTTTTAGGGTACGAGAGATTGAGAGTATAGATGACAGGAGCACAGATTTGACTTCGCAGGAGGGGGCCAGTGTTCAGGTAGGTGGTTTGAAGTGTGTCTACTTCAATGCCAGGAGTATACGAAATAAGGTAGGGGAACTGGCAGCATGGGTTGGTACCTGGGACTTCGATGTTGTGGCCATTTCGGAGACATGGATAGAGCAGGGACAGCAATGGTTGTTGCAGGTTCCGGGGTTTAGGTGTTTTAGTAAGCTCAGAGAAGGAGGCAAAAGAGGGGGAGGTGTGGCGCTGCTAGTCAAGAGCAGTATTACGGTGGCGGAGAGGATGCTAGATGGGGACACTTCTTCCGAGGTAGTATGGACTGAGGTTAGAAACAGGAAAGGAGAGGTCACCCTGTTGGGAGTTTTCTATAGGCCTCCAAATAGTTCTAGGGATGTAGAGGAAAGGTGGCGAAGATGATTCTGGATAAGAGCGAAAGTAACAGGGTAGTTATTATGGGAGACTTTAACTTTCCAAATATTGATTGGAAAAGATATAGTTCGAGTACATTAGATGAGTCGTTTTTTGTACAATGTGTGCAGGAGGGTTTCCTGACACAATATGTTGACAGGCCAACAAGAGGAGAGGCCACATTGGATTTGGTTTTGGGTAATGAACCAGGCCAGGTGCTAGATTTGGAGGTAGGTGAGCACTTTGGGGACAGTGACCACAATTCGGTGACGTTTACGTTAGTGATGGAAAGGGATAAGTATACACCGCAGGGCAAGAGTTATAGATGGGGGAAGGGCAATTATGATGCCATTAGACATGACTTGGGGGGGATAGGTTGGAGAAGTAGGCTGCAAGTGTTGGGCACACTGGATATGTGGAGCTTGTTCAAGGAACAGCTACTGCGTGTTCTTGATAAGTACGTACCGGTCAGGCAGGGAGGAAGGCGTCGAGCGAGGAACCGTGGTTTACCAAAGAAGTGGAATCTCTTGTTAAGAGGAAGAAGGAGGCCTATGTGAAGATGATGTGTGAAGTTTCAGTTGGGGCGCTTGATAGTTACAAGGTAGCGAGGAAGGATCTAAAGAGAGAGCTAAGACGAGCAAGGAGGGGACATGAGAAGTATTTGGCAGGTAGGATCAAGGAAAACCCAAAAGCTTTCTATAGGTATGTCAGGAATAAAAGAATGACTAGGGTAAGAGTAGGGCCAGTCAAGGACAGGGATGGGAAGTTGTGTGTGGAGTCTAAAGAGATAGGCGAGATACTAAATGAAAATTTTCGTCAGTATTCACTCAGGAAAAAGAGAATGTTGTGGAGGAGAATGCTGAGACCCAGGCTATTAGAATAGATGGCATTGAGGTACGTAGGGAAGTGGTGTTGGCAATTCTGGACAGGCTGAAAATAGATGAGTCCCCGGGGCCTGATGGGATTTATACTAGGATTCTCTGGGAAGCCAGGGAAGAGATTGCTGAGCCTTTGTCTTTGATTTTTATGTCATCATTGGCTACAGGAATAGTGCCAGAGGACTGGAGGATAGCAAATGTGGTCCCTTTGTTCAAGAAGGGGAGTAGAGACAACCCCGGCAACTATAGACCGGTGAGCCTCACGTCTGTTGTGGGTAAAGTCTTGGAGGGGATTATAAGAGACAAGATTTATAATCATCTAGATAGTAATAATATGATAAGGGATAGTCAGCATGGCTTTGTGAAGGGTAGGTCATGCCTCACAAACCTTATCGAGTTCTTTGAGAAGGTGACTGAGCAGGTAGACGAGGGTAGAGATGTTGATGTGGTGTATATGGATTTCAGTAAAGCGTTTGATAAGGTTCCCCACGGTAGGCTATTGCAGAAAATACGGAGGCTGGGGATTGAGGGTGATTTAGAGACGTGGATCAGAAATTGGCTAGCTGAAAGAAGACAGAGGGTGGTGGTTGATGGGAAATGTTCAGAATGGAGTTCAGTTACAAGTGGCGTACCACAAGGATCTGTTCTGGGGCCGTTGCTGTTTGTTATTTTTATCAATGACCTAGAGGAGGGCGCAGAAGGGTGGGTGAGTAAATTTGCAGACGACACTAAAGTTGGTGGTGTTGTCGACAGTGCGGAAAGATGTTGCAGGTTACAGAGGGACATAGATAAGCTGCAGAGCTGGGCTGAGAGGTGGCAAATGGAGTTTAATGTAGAGAAGTGTGAGGTGATTCACTTTGGAAGGAATAACAGGAATGCGGAATATTTGGCTAATGGTAAAGTTCTTGGAAGTGTGGATGAGCAGAGGGATCTCGGTGTGCATGTACATAGATCCCTGAAAGTTGCCACCCAGGTTGATAGTTTTGTGAAGAAGGCCTATGGAGTGTTGGCCTTTATTGGTAGAGGGATTGAGTTCCGGAGTCATGAGGTCATGTTGCAGCTGTACAAAACTCTGGTACGGCCGCATTTGGAGTATTGCGTACAGTTCTGATCACCTCATTATAGGAAGGACGTGGAAGCTTTGGAGCGGGTGCAGAGGAGATTTACCAGGATGTTGCCTGGTATGGAGGGAAAATCTTACGAGGAAAGGCTGATTGTCTTGAGGTTGTTTTCGTTGGAGAGAAGAAGGTTAAGAGGAGACTTAATAGAGGCATACAAAATGATCAGGGGGTTAGATAGGGTGGACAGTGAGAGCCTTCTCCCGCGGATGGAAATGGCTAGCACGAGGGGACATAGCCTTAAACTGAGGGGTAATAGATATAGGACAGAGGTAGGTTATTTACGCAAAGAGTGGTGAGGCCGTGGAATGCACTACCTGCAACAGTAGTGAACTCGCCAACATTGAGGGCATTTAAAAGTTTATTGGATAAGCATATGGATGATAATGGCATAGTGTAGGTTAGATGGCTTTTGTTTATTGACTTCCCATGTCGGTGCAACATCGTGGGCCGAAGGGCCTGTACTGCGCTGTATCGTTCTATGTTCTATGTAATGCGTCCTACACGCCTGCACAAACTTCCTATATGCTTGCCCACGTTCCCTACGTGGCCGCTACCTCCCAGCAACAACCCCTGCAAGTCACGGCCCACCAGCCACACCAGCAGTAAAAATAAGGCCTGGGCCCCAGTGTTACTTTTGTGGCCAGGCAAAACACCCCAGGAAACGCTGCCCTGCTAGAGATGCTACCTGTTCAGCCTGTGGCAAGAAAGGCCATTTTGCAAACGTCTGCCGCTCCACTGCTGCCTCGGGGTCCAACACCGCGGCCTGCTACTCCTGGGTGCCGCCATCCTCCGTTCCCGGCTCGATATTCGACATGTGCGACGCAAGGGCGCCGCCTTCTTTGATTATCCCCGGCCCGGCTTCCTTCACTTCCGGTCCGCCGCACGTCACTTCCGGTCCGCCGCCGATCGTCGCTTCCGGGTCCGCCCCGCTGCCGATCGTCACTTTCGGACCTGCGCACTCGACCTCTGCCCCCCCCCTCCATGTGGTCTGCATGGGCGCCGCCCGGAACCCCGGCTTACGTCACTTCCGGTCCAACGCCGATCGACACTTCCGGCCCTGCGCACTCGACCAAAATGCTGCAAACAACTGAGATGCAGCCAGCGACAGCAACCTGCCCTCCAACAGCAGCCTACGACGCCTGGGCGCCGCCACCTTCTTCCGCAGGCCGCTCCCCGGATCCGGCACCCTTCTCCAATAGCTCCACCATCGCATCCATCGTCCTCGACCAGGACCGACCGCATCAGCTCGCCAGATCCACCATGGAGGTTCAGGTAAATCGTTTCACTGTTACCTGCCTCTTCGACAGCGGCAGCACGGAGAGCTTCCTCCACCTGGACACCGTGCGCCGCTGCTCCCTCAAGGTACTACCCACGCGCAGGCATATTTCCATGGCCTCCAACTCCCAGTCGGCCGAGGTTTCGGGCTACTGCGGCGTCACCCTCTCAGTGAACGGCGCGGTGTTCCAGGATTTCAAATTCATGGTCCTCCCTCACCTCTGCGCCGCCGCGATCCTCGGCCTGGATTTCCAATGCCACCTGCGCAGCCTCACCTTGCATTTTAACGGCCCCCTCCCCCCCTCTCACGGTCCCCAACCCACAGTACGCGTACATAGTGTACCCCGACGGGCGTGAGGAGACCGTCTCCATCAAGGACCTGGCCCCCACTGGGGCTCCTGCCGCACCCGCCCTGCAACCTCCACCCCGCTCCCTCTCTGCTCCCGTCGATCCCTCGGCCTGTTACTACTCCGTGCCAGCCGCTGTCATCCCGCAGTTTCGCCTCGAGCCAGCCAAAGTGGTGGGGGACGTCATGCCGCCTCGCGACCCAGCACCACCAACCGCACGGATACCGCCGGACACTACCTCAGCGCCGCAGCTCCGACGTTCAAAGAGATCGACCAAACCCATCGTTCGTCTCGACCTCTGACGACACGGAACCTCCTGATGGACTCTGTTCGTTACTCCCTGTTTGTTCATTGTGTTTGCTACTCCATATTTTCACCCCGGACTTCCTTCTAAACAAGGGGTAAATGTGGTGATGCACCACTGTACTTCCCTAGCATTGTACATAGTTATATAATAGTTGTGTGTAACGTGGCCCTGTAATCCTGTGTATGGTACTGTGTATTGTACTGTAGCTCTGTAGAGGTTCGGTCACCTGTATGTCACCTGACCTGGCCACGGAGAGCTCCGCCTTAGCCACTCCCCCGGGAGTTAAGTATAAGACCCAACTTCTGAGACCGGACCCATTTTGTCTGGGGTCGTCTGAGTTGGGTAAGCTTCCTATGTAGTATATTAAAGCCTTAGCTAAAGTCTCACATGTCTTTGTGGTTCTTGACGCTTAGTGCATCACTGTCTACTCTATCTATCCCCCTGATCATCTTATAAACCTCTATCAAGTCACCCCTCATCCTTCTCCGTTCTAATGAGAAAAGGCCTAGCACCCTCAACCTTTCTGCGTAAGACCTACTCTCCATTCCAGACAACATCCTGGTAAATCTCCTTTGCACCTTTTCCACTGCTTCCACATCCTTCCTAAAATAGGCGACCAGTACTCCAAATGTGGCCTTACACAGTACTCCAAATGTGGCCTTACCAAAGTTTTGTACAGCTGCATCATCACCTCACGGCTCTTAAATTCAATCCCTCTGTTAATGAACGCTAGCACACCATAAGCCTTCTTCACAGCTCTATCCACTTGAGTGGCAACTTTCAAAGATGTATGAACATAGACCCCAAGATCTCTCTGCTCCTCCACATTGCCAAGAACTCTACCGTTAACCCTGTATTCCGCATTCATATTTGTCCTTCCAAAATGGACAACCTCACACTTTTCAGGGTTAAACTCCATCTGCCACTTCTCAGCCCAGCTCTGCATCCTATCTATGTCTCTTTGCAGCCGACAACAGCCCTCCTCACTATCCCCAACTCCACCAATCTTCGTATCGTCTGCAAATTTACTAACCTACCCTTCAACTCCCTCATCCAAGTCATTAATGAAAATCACAAACAGCAGAGGGCCCAGAACTGATCCCTGCGGTACGCCACTGGTAACTGGGATCCAGGCTGAATATTTGCCATCCACCACCACTCTCTGACTTCTATCGTTTAGCCAGTTCGTTATCCAACTGGCCAAATTTCCCACTATCCTATGCCTCCTTACTTTCTGCATAATACCTGATCCTTGAACAAGTTCCACATTTCACTTGTGTCCTTCCCTGACAGCCTATGTTCCCAACTTATGCACTTCAATTCTTGTCTGACAACATCGTATTTAACCCTTCCCCCAATTGTAAACCTTGCCCTGTTGCACGCACCTATCCCTCTCCATTACTAAAGTGAAAGTCACAGAATTGTGGTCACTATCTCCAAAATGCTCCCCCACTAACAAATCTATCACTTGCCCTGGTTCATTACCAAGTATCAAATCCAATATTGCCTCCTCTCTGGTCGGACAATCTACATACTGTGTTAGAAAAGCTTCCTGGACACACTGCACAAACATCACCCCATCCAAACTATTTGATCTAAAGAGTTTCCACTCAATGTTTGGGAAGTTAAAGTCACTCATGGCTACTACCCTGTGACTTCTGCACCTTTCCAAAATCTGTTTCCCAATCTGTTCCTCCACATCTCTGCTACTATTGGGGGGCCTATAGAAAACTCCTAACAAGGTGACTGCTCCTTTCCAATTTCTGACTTCAACCCATACTACCTCAGTAGGCAGATACTCCTCGAACTGTCTTTCTGCAGCTGTTGTACTATCTTGAATTAACAATGCTACCCCCCACCTCTTTTACCACCCTCCCTAATCTTATTGAAACATCTATCACCAGGAACCTCCAACAACCATTTCTGCCCCTCTTCTATCCATGTTTCCGTGATGGGGTATTGAAGTGGTTTTCAGGTGTTGTTGAGGTGGTGTTGAGGAAGTGTTACGGTGGGATTGAGGTGGTGTTGAGGTGATGATGAGGTATTGTTGAGGTGGTTATGAGGTGGTGCTGAGGTGGTTTTGATGGGGTATTGAAGTGTTTTTTGTCATAATATACACCAGCATATCATGGTGCAGACACACACACTGATGGACACACAGCAAGACCAATCAACACACACAACACCGCAGCCAATCACCAGTTAGAGCACACTCACTATATAGACAGAGGGCATCAGAGTCCCCGCTCATTCGGGATGCAGCCTCCGACAAGGACAGAGCTTACAGCTTACAGCACAGATCCTCACCATGTGCTGAGTGCATAGACTGGTTAGGACAGGCATAGGTCTTTAGTTTAATGTAACATCGTGTTAACCCACAGTGAAAGTATGTTCAACAGTTTCTAACTTAATAAAATAGTGTTGTACTATTTTAAGTGTTGGTGGCCTGTTTGTGTTCCACGGATCCAGAGCACCCAACACATCATGATACCAGGAGTTGAGGGATGTTAGAATTTCTTAGACCCACCTGCAAGTGATCTGCCTTCCACCAGCATATCGTCATCCTGCAAATTGGACAGCGTCCGCCCGCCGCCGCCGCTCCGCATCACCGGTAACCTAGGGGCCAACTGGAAGATATTCAAACAACGCTTCCAGCTCTACCTTGAAGCCACAGACCGGGAAGCTGCCTCAGATACCAGGAAGATCGCTCCCTTCCTATCCACGGCCGGGGAACATGCCATCCACATTTTCAATTCTCTCACCTTTGCTGGTGGTGAAGATAAATCAAAATTCAAGACGGTCCTCCTCAAGTTTGACACTCACTGCAACATAGAGTTGAATGAAATTTTCGAGCGCTATGTATTCCAACAGCGTTTGCAGGGTAAGGATCATAGATCATAGATCATAGAATTTACAGTGCAGAAGGAGGCCATTCAGCCCATCGAGTCTGCACCGGCTCTTGGAAAGAGAACCCCACCAAAGGTCAACACCTCCACCCTATCTCCATAACCCAGCAACCCCACCTAACACTAAGGGCAACTTTGGACACTAAGGGCAATTTATCATGGCCAATCCACCTAACCTGCACATATTTGGACTGTGGGAGGAAACCGGAGCACCCGGAGGAAACCCACGCACACACGGGGAGGATGTGCAGACTCCACACAGACAGTGACCCAAGCTGGAATCGAACCTGGGACCCTGGAGCTGTGAAGCAATTGTGATATCCACAATGCTACCTTGCATCGGACCCCCTACGCCAGCAGCTCCTCAATGTAAAGCAACTCACCCTAGAGATTGCCATCGAGACCTGCGTGCTACATGAACACGCCATTAGTTGGTATTCCTGCATCCAAGCGGCTGAAACAGCATGGTCCCCACGAGGCAGAACGGGTCCAAGCAATCGAGCAACTCCAGGGCCTCAGACTGGATGAGCGCGGCCATTTTGCGCACTTTTCGAGGACTCCTGCGCTTGTGTGCACCGAACGAGGGGGTGGCGACGTCAACGAACGTTGTAGCCACCTGGGTTGGCCAAGTCCTGATTTAAAATGGAGAACAGCAAAGGCTGAAGGGAAATTCAGGTGCCAGTTACTGTGTATTAAACTCTGCAAAAGCCCAGACAGCATCGATACAAACAGCCATCTGCATAATAATGTAGCAGCCATCTGCATACTAATGAGCGATCCCCGGGAACAATCGCAACATTTGGGACAAACAAAGCTCAGCCAGACTCCCCGGCGCCAGCAGGAGCCAACACAAAAGAGGTTAACGGACACCTCAAGACCGCCCATCGATCAGGGAACCGCTCCAGTATTGGAGAAATCGAACCAAGCGATTGGAACGAAGTCCAATCACTTGGAACCAGGTACAGGGTCCGCCCTGAAAGGCGGGAAGCCCCTGGGGATTATAAAGTTAAGCACCCAAGTTCAAATCGTTCTTCTTGACCGGGTCACTCAGCAACACGAACCAACCTTGACAGTGACCGGTGCAGCTGCAGCCGATATCCAGTAAGTCTTAAGTCAACGCTCGCTATGAGATAGGCGCTCCTCGCTATCAATCCGTACCAACTTCGAATCCCGCAGACTCAGAACCCGAACGAAAGGCCATTTGTTCCCCTGACCTGGTGGACCAGTCCGAAGCTAAGTATAGGCCTGTTAGTTGTAGAAGTAGCTTAGACGTAGAATTTGTGCATGAGTAGCGATTACTGTGTATAATAAATGTGCTTTGATTTGAATCTTACTAATCGGTGTATTGAGTTATTGATCATTACTTGAACTTGAACCTCGTGTCAGTATCATAAAGATACCTGGCGACTCGAGAGCAAAGGTTATAAAACAGAGCCAATTGAACCAACCAAAAGTTAGCAACAACATACTGCGCATGCGCGCACCATGTACGACCGCACCGCGCATGCGCGGTGGCGCAGCGAACGTACTGACGCTACAACATGTGGCAACTGTGGCTCCGCCCACTTAAAGCGGCAATGTCCTGCCAAATCCCAACGATGCCTGCGATGTGGTAAACTTGGCCACCATGCTGTTTTTTGCAGATCAGCTCAGCCTGCCAACTCTCGTCGCTCCAGCCAGCCTCGCAGGAATTTCCGGGCCATTCAACCCACGGTCCCCGGGCCCGATTCGGACCTGCTACCCAATATTGACACCGAGGACCTGAAGGCGCCTTTTCGAGTCGGTATCATTACAAAAAACAGGGTGTCCCCGAAGCAAAGAATCCAGCCTCTATCGGTATACAACATCGATCCGGACCCTTATGGTCAACCGGTCCCAAATACGATTCCGCCTGGACACTGCTGCCTCCGCCAACCTCATTGCCTTCAAAGCCTTTGGGTCAAACCAGCCATCCTGCCATCAGCCTGCCAGCTATTAGATTACAATGGCAATGCCATTGCTGCCAGCGGCTCGTGCCAACTTGAAGTGACGCACAGGTCACGCAAAGCCACCCTTCCCTTTGAAATCGTGGGCTCCTCGAAAGCCTCCCTGCTTGGCGCGCAGGCATGCAAGCGGTTGAACCTAGTTCAGAGAGTTCACTCTCTCTCTCCTGATGACGCGTCTGCCTTTCAGGACACTGACTTCAGGGCGCAGCTCAACGCCATTATCAACCAGTACCACAACGTCTTTGAGGGCATGGGCACGCTCCCGTACACCTACAAGATTTTATTAAAACCGAATGCCACGCCTGTGGTGCACGCACCTCGCAGGGTACCAGCACCGCCTCAAGCAGCAGCTGCAGGACCTCCAGAACCAAGGAGTGATTTCCAAAGTCACGGAACCGACCAACTGGGTCAGTTCCATGGTATGTGTGAAAAAGCCTTCCGCCAAATTGAGAATTTGCATTGATCCCAAAGATCTAAATCGCAATATTATGAGAGAGCATCATCCAATTCACAAGCCGAAGAGCTCACATGTGAGATGGCTCGCGCCGAGCTCTTCACCAAACTCGACGCCTCAAAAGGATTCTGGCAAATCCATCTCTTTAAATCCAGCAGGAAACTCTGCACATTTAACACCCCCTTTGGAAGATATTGGGCGCAATTCTCCCATCGAGAGTCTAACTGCCGACGTCGGAGTGAAAACCGGAGTGTTTCACTCTGGCGTCGGTGGCCGCTCCCAGCCCCCTATTCTCCCGCCCCTGGGGGGCTAGGAGCGGCGTCGCGTCATTTACGCGCGCCAGGCATTGGCGCCGGGTAAAAGCGGCGCCGCGTAGACGATGTGGACGGCGCCGGGTAAACGACGCGGACGGTGCCGCGTAACTGGCGTCACCCGCGCATGCACGATTGCCGTCCTCCCCGAGGCCGCCCCGCAAGAAGATGTCGGATGGATCTTGCGGGGCGGCGGAGGAAAGGAGGTCCACCTTCAGAGAGGCTGGCCCGCCGATCGGTGGGCACCGATCGCGGGCCAGACCCCATTTGAGGCCCCCCCCGGTGCAGGAACCCCCCTCCCCATCCCACAGGCCCCCCCCCCAGCGTTCCCATGCTGTTACCGCCGGCAGCGACCTGGGGCGAAATTCTCCGGAAACGGCGCGATGTCCGCCGACTGGCGCCCAAAACGGCGCAAATCAGACGGGCATCGTGCCACCCCAAAGGTGCGGAATGCTCCGCATCTTTGGGGGCCGAGCCCCAACCTTAAGGGGCTAGGTTGGCGCCGGACGAATTTCCGCCCCGCCAGCTGGCGGAAAAGGCCTTTGGTGCCCTGCCAGCTGGCGCGGAAATGACACCTCCGGGCGGCGCATGCGCGGGAGCGTCAACGGCCGCTGACAGCTTCCCACGCATGCGCAGTGGAGGGAGTCTCTTCTGCCTCCGCCATGGTGGAGACCGTGGCGGAGGCGGAAGGGAAAGAGTGCCCCACGGCACATGCCCGCCCGCGGATCGGTGGGCCCCGATCGCGGGCCAGGCCACCGTGGGGGCACCCGCTGGAGCCCACCGCACCGCCTTGTCCCCCCGGTAAGGTAGGTGGTTTAATTTACGCCGGCAGGACAGGCATTTTAGCGGCGGGACTTCGGCCCATCCGGGCCGGAGAATCGGCACTTGTCCGTTGCAAACAGCGAGCGGCGATTCTCCCAGCGGCCATGCGTGATTCTCGCCACGCCGGTTTGGGGGGTGTGGGAGAATCGCGTGCGGCGTCGGGGTGGTGTGGTGGGACACGCGCGGCACCCCGGCAATTCTCCCACAGGATGCCATTTGGGATCATCTCTGCATCAGAAGTGTTCCATAGGATTATGGAACAAATGATGGAAGGCATTGAAGGTGTTCGCGTCTAAGTCGATGACATAATCATTTGGTCCACCACCCCGCAGGAGCATGTTAGTCGCCTCCAGCGCGCATTCAGACGTATACATGAGCAAGGCCTCCGCCTCAAAAGGGCCAAATGCTCTTTTGGTCAGACAGAACTTAAGTTCCTCGGGGACCACATCTCCCAATTGGGTGTGCAGCCGGATGGGGACAAGGTAGCTGCCATCACAGCTATGAAAACACCAGAGGACAAGAAGGCGGTCCTCCGATTTCTGGGCATGGTCAATTTTTTAGGGAAATTCATCCCTAACCTCGCATCTCATACCACGGCTCTCAGGAACCTGGTCAGGAAGACGACAGACTTCCAATGGCTTCCTGCCCACGAGCGCGAATGGAGAGAACTCAAGGCAAAGCTGACCACTGCCCCGGTCTTAGCTTTCTTTGATCCAGCAAAAGAGACCAAAATTTCGACTGATGCCAGTCAATCCGTCATTGGGGCAGTGCTCCTGCAACGTGATGAGGCCTCATCATGGGCCCCCGTTGCATATGCGTCACGTGCGATAACCCCCACGGAGCAGCGCCACGCGCAGATAGAAAAGGACTGCCTGGGCCTTCTGATCGGTGTTGTTAAGTTTCACGATTATGTCTACGGACTTCCTCAATTCACCGTCGAGACCGATCATCGCCCGCTGGTCAATATAATACAGAAAGACTTGAGAGACATGACGCCTCGTCTCCAGCATATTCTTCTCAAGCTCCGGCGATACGACTTCCAGCTGGTATACACCCCAGGCAAGGACCTCATCATTGCTGACGCTCTCGCCAGGGCGTTCAACACTCCATGTGACCCAGCAGGATTTGTCTTCCAGGTTGACGCACATGTGGCATTCGTGGCCTCCAATCTACCTGCCTCGGATGAACGCCTCGTCCAAATTTGCCGCGAGACAGCGGCTGACCCTTTGCTACAGCGTGTCATGCGCCACCTAACAGACGGGTGGCTCAAGGGTCATTGCCATTAGTTCTATAACGTCAGAGATGATCTGGCGGTAGTAGACGGGGTTCTTCTAAAACTGGACCGCATTGTCATCCCGCATAGCATGCGCCAGCCTGTCCTGGAACAACTACCCGAGGGCCACCTTGGCGTGGAAAAGTGCCGCCGACGGGCCCCGAGAGGCAGTGTACTGGCCCGGCATTAATGAGGACATCGCCAACACAGAGCTCAACTGCCCCACTTGTCAGCGCTTCCAGCCGGCCCAACCACGTGAGACCCTGCAGCCCCATGAGTTGGTCACGTCACCATGGACGAAGGTGGGCATCGACCTGTTCCACGCGCTGGGTAGAGACTATGTCCTGATCGTGGACTACTTTTCGAATTACCCAGAGGTGATACGGTTGCACGACCTCACCTCGTCTGCAGTCATTCGTGCATGTAAAGAAACCTTTGCTCGACACGGCATCCCGCTCACGGTTATGTCGGACAATGGCCCCTGCTTCGCCAGCCAAGAATGGTCCAACTTTGCCAGGCGGTACAACTTTGTCCATGTGACGTCCAGTCCCCTGTACCCCCAATCCAACGGCAAAGCAGAGAAGGGAGTACATATAGTCAAACGGCTCCTATGCAAGGCTGCCGATGCTGGGTCTGATTTCTACCTTGCCTTGCTGGCCTATCGCTCCGCCACACTGTCTACTGGCCTGTCGCCAGCCCAGTTTCTCATGAGTCGTACCCCGAGGACGATGGTGCCGTCCATCCATGTCCCAGACTTCGACCACGTTCCGGTCCTTCGCCGGCTGCAGCTGTCTCGTGCACAGCACAAGGCGGCTCATGACTCCCGTGCAGCTGATCTCCCTGCTCTGGCTCCAGATGACAATGTCCGCATCCATCTTCCAGATGGGGGCTGGTCTGCAACTGCTGTTGTCCTTTGGCAGGTGGCCCCCCGCTCGTTCCTGGTTCATCTACCGGATGGCTCTATTCTGCGCCGCAATCGACGCGCCCTTCGTCTCGTTCCACGCTCGCTACGTGATCCTCCAGTGTCGCTTCGCCCTCCTGCTGACCCTGCCATGGACTATGCAGAGCTCCCTGTCGCTCTGCATCCCCCTGACTCTGATACAGTCCAGCCCTCTCCTGAACCGGAGGCTCTCGACCCACCCTTGAGGCGGTCAACCAGAATTCGTCGCCCACCTCAGAGACTTGATTTATGAACTTTTTGAATTTATGGACTCTCTGAATTGTTTTGTTGCTTTGTTTGATCGTTTCTCTGGTTCGTATAGAGTGTTGATCTCGTTACTCTTGTTGCATACTGCTTCTCTGCACCAGGCACCTTCCCATGTAAATAGCTTAGTTCTCATGTTTGTAGTCCTGTAAATATGTCTTCGCACCCCACACGTAGTTAGGAACATTTTCACCACACATTATTTATTGCCACACACATACATTTTTTATAAAAGGGGGGATGTCATAATACACACCAGTATATCATGGTGCAGACACACACACTGATGAACACACAGTAAGACCAATCAACACACACAACACCGCAGCCAATCACCAGTTAGAGCACACTCACTATAAAGACAGAGGGCATCAGAGTTCCCGCTCATTCGGGATGCAGCCTCTCAGAAGGACGGAGCTTACAGCTTACAGCACAGATCCTCACCATGTGCTGAGTGCATAGACTGGTTCGGACAGGCATAGGTCTTTAGTTTAATCTAACATTGTGTTAACCCACAGTGAAAGTATGTTCAACAGTTTCTAACTTAATAAAATAGTGTTGCAGTATTTTACGTGTTGGTGGCCTGTATGTGTTCCATGGATCCAGAGCACCCAACACATCAGTTTTCAGGTGTTGTTGAGGTGGGGTTGAGGTGGTTTTGAGGTGGTTATGAGGTGGTGTTGAGGTGGTTTTGATGGGGTGCTGAAGTGGTTTTCAGGAGGTGTTGAGGTGATGTTTCAGTGGTTTTGAGTGGTGATGAGGTCGTGTTGAGGTAGTTTTGATACGGTGATGAGATAGTTTTTAGGTGGTGTTGCGGTGGTGCCGAATTGGTGTTGAGATGGTGCTGCACTTTCGGATGAGATATTTGGATGAGATAGGCTCCGTCTGCCCTTTTTGATAGATCGGCAGCACGGTGGTGAGCACTGCTGCCTCACAGCGCCAAGGACCCGGGTTCAATTCAGAATTTTGGTGACTGTCGGTGTGGAGTTTGCACTTTCTCCCCGTGTCTCCGCGTGCTCTGGTTTCCTCCCACAGTCCAACGATGTGCAGGTTAAACATAGAACATACAGTGCAGAAGGAGGCCATTCAGCCTATCGAGTCTGCACCGAAAAGCACCAATCAAACCGTTAATTGGATTGAACACGCTAAATTGCTCCTTCATGTACAAAGATGTGCAGGTTAGGTAGGGTTGCAGGGACAGGGTGCTGGCCGAGGTAGGGTGCTTCATCAGAGGGCCAGTGCAGACTCGATGGCCAAACAGTCTCCTTCTGCACAGCAGGGTTTCTATGCACTGGGTCGAGGATTATCAGCGCAGGAAGGAATGTGGAGGCGGGGCCACAATCAGATCTTATTGAATGGTGGAGAAGGATGACTGGCCTACTGTTCCTATTTCTTGTGTTCTCTCTATTTTTAAAAAGTGGATGACAATTCTCCCTGCTGTCCTGGTCAATAATTACCCTTCAAACAACACCTAAAATAGATTATCAAGTCATTATCACGTTGCTGCTTATGGGATCTTGCTGTGCACAATTTGGCAGCATGCCTGTCTCACACACCCTGTGACAGCAGCCACTTACACAGTGGGTCTAGCAGATGACTTGGCAGATATTCGACTTGTCACTTATAAGGCTGGGTATGTGGCACAGAGACACTGTGACAAAATAGATCTGGTCACCGCCAAAGAATTGGAGGAATGTTATCCAGTTGCTTGAACATTTAATCCATGTCATCAATCTTTGAACCATCTAGACATGAGACCAAAATCCTATCAAACACTGCTTCCTCTATCTATTCCTGAATAGATCCAGCAGTGTTAATGATTGTAAGGCTTTATCACCAGCTTTTTATAACACAGTCTCAGTTAGCACTCAGGTTTGGAGCCAGCTGCTGCTGCTCATCACAAACTGATCACAATTTTAACTAATCCAGCTGTAGAAATAATAGTGAATACAGTGCGGTAGTGACAGCCAAATCATTCTAAATACAGCTTCCAAACAATGGCACATATTTATCAGATTAGTCATAACATAGAACATACAGTGCAGAAGGAGGTCATTCGGCCCATCGAGTCTGCACCGAACCACTCAAGCCCTCACTTTCACCCTATCCCCGTAACCCAATAAGCCCTCCTAACCTTTTTGGTCACTAAGGGCAATTTATCATGGCCAATCCACCTAACCTGCACGTCTTTGGACTGTGGGAGGAAACCGGAGCACCCGGAGAAAACCCACGCACACACGGGGAGGATGTGCAGCCTCCGCACAGACAGTGACCCAGCGGGGAATCGAACCTGGGACCCTGGCGCTGTGAAGCCACAGTGCTATCCACTGTGCTACCGTGCTGCCCTGTGTATACTCTGTGCATTAAGCTATTATCAGATCTCCTCTTACGATCAGCAGCAAATCATTCAGCTATGACACTGAACACGAGCAGTACAACAGAAATAATGTGTTGCATTCCTCCCCTGACCTCCACTGTTACCTTTCCTTATCTTCTCCAGTCTGAGTGGAGTCTGAGCTGCAATCAATACGGTTGTTTCTGCTGACCCTTATGTTCACACAGTCTGGGAATGTTTCATTCTTACCCCACCCATTAGCAATAACCGCGAAATCTACCCCTGAGGGAATAACTGCAGAGAAAAGACCATCAGAGCCAAGATTCAGAGGACAGTTCACACGGAGGAGGTTTACCTGAATGGTTCCAGGGATGTGGGAGTGCACTCGCAAGGTTAAGGCAAGGTTAAGGTTGGAGAAGCTGAGTTTCTTCTCCTTGGAGTGAAGGAGATTGAGAGAAGATTTGATAGAGGTGGACAAAGTTGGAAACATTGACTCGGGGATAGAGTTGGAAGATTTTGAGCAAGAGATACAGGACAAGAGTGTGGGGGTGTGAGGAAGAACTTCTTTACACAGAGAGTGTGAATGATCTGGAATTCGGTGTGTATGAGGGTAATGGAAGCGGAGAAAAAAAAATTAATTCAGAAGAAATTTGGATAGTCACTTAAAGAAAACCAGTTTGAAAATGAAATGAAATGAAAATCGCTTATTGTCACAAGTTGGCTTCAAATGAAGTTACTGTGAGAAGCCCCTAGTCGCCACATTCAGCGCCTGTTCGGGGAGGCTAGTACGGGAATTGAACCCCTGCTGCTGGCCTGCCTTGGTCTGCTTTAACAGCCAGCTATTTAGCCCAGTGTGCTAAACGAACCCTGCACATTGCAGGAATACTGGGTCAGACCGGGAGAACGGAACTGGAGTGCTCGACAGGGACACGATGGGCTAGGACCTCCGGGGACGGGGATGTGCTGATCAGATGCAGGGAAGGTCGCTCTCCTCCAGGAAATTTTAAATTTGGCACTTTTAGCCCAGAAATAGGCCAGTAAACCTGCAAAAAAAAACCTCCATCCTCCTCCAAAATCACCACAGCCACCAAGACATGCCCGTAAATAATTCTAAGAGCTGAAGGGACATCAGGATCAGCAAGAACATAGAACATAGAACATTACAGCCCTTCGGCCCTCGATGTTGCGCCGACCTGTGAAACCACTCTAAAGCCCATCTACACTATTCCCTTATCGTCCATATGTTTATCCAATGACCATTTGAATGCCCTTCGTGTTGGCGAGTCCACTACTGTTGCAGGTAGGGCATTCCACACCCTTACTACTCTCTGAGTAAAGAACCTACCTCTGACATCTGTCTTATATCTATCTCCCCTCAATTTAAAGCTATGTCCCCTCGTGCTAGACATCACCATCTGAGGAAAAAGGCTCTCACTGTCCACCCTATCCAATCCTCTGATCATCTTCAATTAAGTCACCTCTTAACCTTCTTCTCTCTCACGAAAACAGCCTCAAGTCCCTCAGCATTTCCTCATAACATCTTCCCTCCATACCAGGCAACATTGTGGTAAATCTCCTCTGCACCCTTTCCAATGCTTCCACATCCTTTCTATAATGCGGCGACCAGAATTGCACGCAATACTCCAAATGCGGCCGCATCAGAGTTTTGTACAGCTGCAACATGACCTCATTGCTCCGAAACTCAATCCCTCTACCAATAAAAGCTAACACACCGTATGCCTTCTTAACAACCCTCTCCACCTGGGTGGCAACTTTCAGGGATCTATGTACATGGACACCGAGATCCCTCTGCTCATCCACACTGCCAAGAATCTTACCATTAGCCCAGTACTCTGTCTTCCTGTTATTCCTTCCAAAAGGAATCACCTCACACTTTTCTGCATTAAACTCCATTTGCCACCTCTCAGCCCAGCGCTGCAGCTTATCTGTGTCCCTCTGTAACTTGGAACATCCTTCCGCACTGTCCACAACTCCACCAACTTCAGTGTCATCTGCAAATTTACTCACCCATCCTTCTACGCCCTCCTCCAGGTCATTTATAAAAATGACAAACAGCAGTGACCCCAAAACAGATCCTTGTGGTACACCACTAGTGGACTCCAGTCTGAACATTTCCCGTCAACCACCACCCTTTGTCTTCTTCCAGCTAGCCAATTTCTAATCCAAACTGCTAAATCACCCTGAATCCCATGCCTCCGTATTTTCTGCAAGAGTCTGGAAAAGAAGAATGAGATGATGACGAAAACACGGAGTGAGTCGGAACTGTTCGCAGCCGAACAGGCCGGGCCGCCGAGGTATGTCCAGACTACTCACCGATAAACCAGTGGATGGAACTCCTAAAGCACAGAGATAATGGTAACAGTGAAGGAGGCTATCACGGTTGACCTGGCTCCCTCCAAGGTGGCGTTGGAAAAGATGGAGCAACGGCTGTAGGTGCAGAAAGCAATGATCAGGGAGCTGGAGAACGCAGCGACCGATCAGAGTGACCGGATCACCTCATTGGAAACGGAGATGGCAAGGTTGGTGGCGACTCAAGAAACGCTTGCAGGGAAGGTCAAGGAGAATTTGTTGTGCCGCCAAAACCGCTGCATTGTGGGCTTAGGGGAGGATCGAGGGCAGAAACCACAGAGACTACGTGGCTCAGATGCTGGGCTAGCTGGTCGGGGGGAGAACTTTCCCAAACTTCTCGAGGTAGACTGAGCCCACAGGTCACTCCAGCTGATGCCAAAACAGGAGAGCAGGCGTGGGCCATCATCACAAAGCTGTACCAGTGCCAGAACAAGAAGAAGATCCTGAATTGGGTGAGGCACACACAATCCTGTAAGTGGGAGGGACACTCGATCCATGTGTACCAGGACGTCCCGGAGGACTGGAGAATAGCCAATTTTGTTCCTTTGTTTAAGAAGGGAGCAAGGATAATCCAGGGAACGACAGGAGAGAATTCTTCGAGACAGGATCGACTCCCATTTGGAAGCAAATGGACGTATTAGTGAGAGGCAGCACGGTTTTGTGAAGGGGAGGTCGTGTCTCACTAACTTGATAGAGTTTTTCAAGGAGGTCACAAAGATGATTGATGCAGGTAAGGCAGTGGATATTGTTGACATGGGCTTCAGTAAGGTCTTTGACAAGGTCCCTCGTGGTAGATTGGTACAAAAGGTGAAGTCGCACGGGATCAGGGGTGAGCTGGCAAGGTGGATACAGAACTGGCTAGATCATAGAAGGCAGAGAGTAGCAATGGAAGGGTGCTTTTCTAATTGGAGGGCTGTGACTAGTGGTGTTCTGCAGGGATCAGTGCTGGGACCTTTGCTGTTCGTAATATATATAAATGATTTGGAGGAAAATGTAACTGGTCTGATTAAGTTTGCGGACGACACAAAGGTTGGTGGAATTGCGGATAGCGATGAGGACTGTCTGAGGATACAGCAGGATTTAGATCGTTTGGAGACTTGGGCGGAGAGATGGCAGATGGAGTTTAATCCGGACAAATGTGAGGTAATGCATTTTGGAAGGTCTAATACAGGTAGGGAATATACAGTGAATGGTAGAACCCTCGAGTATTGACAGTCAGAGAGATCTAGGTGTACAGGTCCAAGGTCACTGAAAGGGGCAACACTATAGAGAGATACGGACCCCAGAAGTGCAGAAGATTGTAGTTTAGACTGGCAGCATGGTCGGCACAGGCTTGGAGGGCCGAAGGGCCTGTTCCTGTGCTGTACTTTTCTTTGTTCTTTGTTCTTTGACATTGGGGCAAATCTGGCCAAGCGCCAGGCTGAATTCAACACAGCCAAGGTGGCTCTCTGGAACAAGGTGTAGTTTGGGATGTTTTACCCGGCCAAGCTCCAGGGAAAGGAATATTGCTTCATCGCACTGGTCGAAGCGGATGAATTCGGGTGAGGCAGCAGCAGTGAACACAAACCTTTACACAAAAAAACGACAAATGTGCGGGATAGAACTACCTCATTTTCAGTCTGTGAGGAGTCCCAGGAAGGAGGGGGTGAGAGCGGTGTGCAGAAACAAGGGCGGGTGGGGGAGGGGGGGGGGGGGGGGAACGGCGCGATGCTCCGCAATGCTCCGCGATGCTCCGCCTCCACCGAGAGGAATTACCAACAGAGTGTTTCCCTTGTGATTTCAAAAATCGTGGCCAATGAGGGAGCGAGGTGCAACTGTGGGCTGCCAGTCCTGCCATTGGCAGTGCTGGCTGGGGCGGTGGAGTGGGGGTGGGGGGTGGGGGGAACATCTTCCAGGCCCAGGAGTGGGCAACAGGGGCTGATGGGGGGTGACCAGTGGTGATCGGTGTGCCCCCGCATGGGACCGGGGCGCCGAGGCATAAACATGGTTGTGCAGAGTGAGACCGGCCATATGGGTCCACCTCACCACTTCCCACACATACCACCCTCCACCCCACCATACCCGCGTTCCAACTGCACCAACATTCTATCCCCTGCCCCCGCCAACAGGATGCCACCCACCAGCAGGGCAATATGCAACCTACCTCAGGGGAATGCCCACAATAGCCCCGACAGAAGGGTGCCAGTCGATGGCCATGGAGCATACTGCTGGCATGGGTAGTCCCAGCCAATGGTACCCCTGGCAGCAGGGATGGGCACCAGGGCCAGAGGCCTCCATGATGCCGGGCATCGACGATGCCAACGGTGAGGACGGCAGAGTGGCAGGGTGAATAGCCAGGTGTGGGGATGGGGGGTGGCAGGAGGGGGACATGCAGGGGCAGGCTCTGCAGTGTAGACCAGGGCCATCGTGTAGCCCATTAGACACGGGGGATAGGCACCATGCTAATATGTCTGCCTTTCACTGCTGCAGACTCTTCAGAATCCAACCAGGAATGGTGGCCGTCATCCTAGTTGCCGCAGCCTAGGGGGATGCTTTGAGGCTGTACGAGCAGGAGGACCCTGCAGCAGTGGAGCCTGGCCCAGAGGAACTGGAGGCAGCCGGTGAGGATGGAGAGCCGGTTACCGAACAGGCCAAGGATAAGGTGGGAAGGAGGCACCGCATCAGGGGCGAAATTCTCCGGAAACGGTGCGATGTCCGCTGACTGGCGCCCAAAACGGCCACGGTCCACTGACTGGCGCCCAAAACGGCGCCAATCAGACGGGCATCGCGCCGCCCCAAAGGTGCGGAATGCTCCGCATCTTTGGGGGCCGAGCCCCAACATTGAGGGGCTAGGCCGACGCCGGAGGAATTTCCGCCCCGCCAGCTGGCGGAAACGGCCTTTGTTGCCCCGCCAGCTGGCGCGGAAATGACATCTCCGGGCGGCGCATGCGCGGGAGCGTCAGCGGCTGCTGACAGTTTCCCACGCATGCGCAGTGGAGGGAGTCTCTTCTGCCTCCGCCATGGTGGAGACCGTGGCGGAGGCGGAAGGGAAAGAGTGCCCCCACGGCACAGGCCCGCCCACGGATCGGTGGGCCCCGATCGCGGGCCAGGTCACCATGGGGGCACCACCCGGGGTCAGATCGCCCCGCGCCCCCCCCCAGGACCCCGGAGCCCGCCCACGCCGCCTTGTCCCGCCGGTAAGGTAGGTGATTTAATTTACGCCGGCGGGACAGGCAATTTATCTGCGGGACTTCGGCCCATCCGGGCCGGAGAATCAGGTGGGGGGGGCCCGCCAACTGGCGCGGCGCGATTCCCACCCCTGCCGAATATCTGGTGCCGGAGACTTCGGCAACCAGCGGGGGCGGGATTCACGCCAGCCCCCGGTGATTCTCCGACCCGGTGATGGTCGCCCTGAACCTTTACATCATGGGGTCCTTTCAGGCACCGAGTGGGGACCTGTCAGGAATCTCACAGAGCTTGGTGTACAGAGGCCCGATATGCCCGGTCGGTGCAATATATCAAATTCACCAGGATGCCTGGACAGCGGGGTTCGCTGCCATCGCTGAGATACCCCAGGTTGATCTACGAGATGCATGATGGACCAGTCTTCACAAATCAAAAGGGGTTCTACTCAATGAGCATGCAGCTGGTGTGTGACCATGATCTGCACATCGTGCACGTCTGCGCCCGATACCAAGGCAGTGTGCACAACGCTTCATCCTGGACCACTCAGCGGCTTCTGACATCTTCAAGGCTCACTCCTGGCTGAGGGGTTGGCTCCTGGCTGGCACGGGTTATCCGCTGCGGTCATGGCTGATAATGCTTATCCGTGGCCACACACCGATGCGGAGCCAAGCTCCAACAACGCCCATACAGCGGCCATATAACATAGAACATAATGTGTGGCCTCCTGCGCCTGCCGCAGCGGATAACCCGTGCCAGCCAGGAGCCAACCCCTCAGCCAGGAGTGAGCCTTGAAGATGTCAGAAGCCGCTGAGTGGTCCAGGATGAAGCGTTGTGCACACTGCCTTGGTATCGGGCGCAGACGTGCACGATGTGCAGATCATGGTCACACACCAGCTGCATGTTCATTGAGTAGAACCCCTTTTGATTTGTGAAGACTGGTCCATCATACATAGAACATTACAGCGCAGTACAGGCCCTTCGGCCCTCGATGTTGCGCCGACCTGTGAAACCATTCTAAAGCCCATCTACACTATTCCCTTTTTGTGTGAATAAGCAGGGGTGTGAATAAGCAGTGCATCAGCATCCTGACGATGCAGTTCATGTGCCTAGATGGCTCTGGAGTGGCCCTCCCGTATAGTGCGAGGAGAGTCTCCCGCATCGTGTCCCCTGTTACATCCTCCACAACATCGCGCAGCACAGAGGCGATGTGTTGGAGGTGGAGAATGGCCCTGCCTTGTCTGACAAGGAGGATGCAGAGGAGGGTGAGAATGGGCAAGATATGAGGTCCAGGCAGGCGCAGGAGGCCACACATTGTGTGTGCCTGGGCCGGCGTGCCGGGGATGCTCTGTTCACTTCCAGGTTCACCGACTAGGGGTCCTGGCCAGCGGCACGAACACCCGTCCACCCCCACACACCCCCAGCCGGCCGCCCGCTCCCATGAACACCCTTCCTGCATCACCCACCCCCCACTCCTTGCAACGCCCCCCGTGATTCCTACCTACCTCGCCACAGGCTGCGGGCCCTGGGACGGAGGATGATGATGACCCGCTCTGCGGTAACACTTACCACCATCTGGCTAGGTGATCCCTGCATGCATGCTAGCCATTCCTTCACATGGTCCCTCCGTGGCTGAGGTCAGGACCGTGGGGTGTGGTGAGGTGGGGGGGGGGGGCAGAGGGAGGGTGGGGTTGGTATGGTGTGGAGAGGAATGGGGTGGGGCAACGGAGCGATGAGTGCTGACTGAACTGGGGTCTCCACCCTGCTCCATATGTCGGCACGCATACGGCCACCATGGTCCGGTACCATGGCCGCAGAAACCACCAGCTACCAACCCCCTAGACTTCATGTGTTGAACGTCTAACACTGTCACTTTCTGTTCTCCCCAGGAGAAGGTCACCCATAACCACCGGGATAACCATCTGGCTTGCAGGTCCACAGATCTTTGAAAGTGGCAACATAAGTGGACAAGGTAGCCAAGAAAGCAAACGGAATGCTTGCCTTTATTGGATGGGGCATCGAGTATAAAAACTGGCAAGTCATGCTACAGTTGGATAGAACCTTGGTAAGGCCGCACTTGGAATATTGCCCACAATTCTGGTCACCATACTACCAGAAGGATGTGGAGGCTTTGGAGAGGGTGCCGAGGAGGTTTACCAGGATGTTGCCTGGTCTGGAGGGTGTTAGCTATGTGGAGAGGCTGAATAGACTCGGACTGTTTTCATTAGAACGATGGAGGTTGAGAGGTGACCTGATAGAGATCTACAAGATTATGATGGGCATGGATAGAGTGGATGATGACGTCGCAGGAGGGGGCCAGTGTTCAGGTAGGTGGTTTGAAGTGTGTCTACTTCAATGTCAGGAGTATACAAAATAAGGTAGGGGAACTGGCAGCATGGGTTGGTACCTGGGACTTTGATGTTGTGGCCATTTCGGAGACATGGATAGAGCAGGGACAGGAATGGATGTTGCAGGTTCCGGGGTTTAGGTGTTTTAGTAAGCTCAGAGAAGGAGGCAAAAGAGGGGGAGGTGTGGCGCTGCTAGTCAAGAGCAGCATTACGGTGGCGGAGAGGATGCTAGATGGGGACTCATCTTCCGAGGTAGTATGGGCTGAGGTTAGAAACAGGAAAGCAGAGGTCACCCTGTTGGGAGTTTTCTATAGGCCTCCTAATAGTTCTAGGGATGTAGAGGAAAGGATGGCGAAGATGATTCTGGATAAGAGCGAAAGTAACAGGGTAGTTATTATGGGAGACTTTAACTTTCCAAATATTGACTGGAAAATATATAGTTCGAGTACATTAGATGGGTCGTTTTTTGTACAGTGTGTGCAGGAGGGTTTCCTGACACAATGTGTTGACAGGCCAACAAGAGGCGAGGCCACGTTGGATTTGGTTTTGGGTAATGAACCAGGCCAGGTGTTGGATTTGGAGGTAGGAGAGCACGTTAGGGCCAGTGACCACAATTCGGTGACATTTACGTTAATGATGGAAAGGGATAAGTATACACCGCAGGGCAAGAGTTATAGCTGGGGTAAGGGCAATTATGATGCCATTAGACGTGACTTGGGGGGCACAGGTTGGAGAAGTAGGCTGCAAGTGTTGGGCACACTGGATAAGTGGAGCTTGTTCAAGGATCAGCTACTGCGTGTTCTTGATAAGTATGTACCGGTCAGGCAGGGAGGAAGGCGTAGAGCGAGGGAACCGTGGTTTACCAAAGAAGTGGAATCTCTTGTTAAGAGGAAGAAAGAGGCCTATGTGAAGATGAGGTGTGAAGTTTCAGTTGGGGCGATGGATAGTTACAAGGTAGCGAGGAAGGATCTAAAGAGAGAGCTAAGACGAGCAAGGAGGGGACATGAGAAGTATTTGGCAGGTAGGATCAAGGAAAACCCAAAAGCTTTCTATAGGTATGTCAGGAATAAGCGAATGACTAGGTTAAGAGTAGGACCAGTCAAGGACAGGGATGGGAAGTTGTGTGTGGAGTCTAAAGAGATAGGCGAGATACTAAATGAAAATTTTCGGCAGTATTCACTCAGGAAAAAGATAATGTTGTGGAGGAGAATGCTGAGACCCAGGCTATTAGAATAGATGTGATGTGGAGATGCCGGCGTTTGACTGGGGTGAGCACAGTACGAAGTCTTACAACACCAGGTTAAAGTCCAACAGGTTTGTTTCGATGTCACTAGCTTTCGGAGCGCTGCTCCTTCCTCAGGTGAATGAAGAGGTCTGTTCCAGAAACACATATATAGACAAATTCAAAGATGCCAAACAATGCTTGGAATGCGAGCATTAGCAGGTGATTAAATCTTTACAGATCCAGAGATGGGGTAACCCCAGGTTAAAGAGGTGTGAATTGTACCAAGCCAGGACAGTTAAAATAGATGGCATGGAGGTACGTAGGGAAGAGGTGTTGGCAATTCTGGACAGGCTGAAAATAGATAAGTCCCCGGGGCCTGATGGGGTTTATCCTAGGATTCTCTGGGAGGCCAGGGAAGAGATTGCTGGACTTTTGGCTTTGATTTTTATGTCATCATTGGCTACAGGAATATTGCCAGAGGACTGGAGGATAGCAAATGTGGTCCCTTTGTTCAAAAAGGGGAGCAGAGACAACCCCGGCAACTATAGACCGGTGAGCCTCACGCCTGTAGTGGGTAAAGTCTTGGAGGGGATTATAAGAGACAAGATTTATAATCATCTAGATAGGAATAATATGATCAGGGATAGTCAGCATGGCTTTGTGAAGGGTAGGTCATGCCTCACAAACCTTATCGAGTTCTTTGAGAAGGTGACTGAACAGGTAGACGAGGGTAGAGCAGTTGATGTGGTGTATATGGATTTCAGCAAAGCGTTTGATAAGGTTCCCCACGGTAGGCTATTGCAGAAAATACGGAGGCTGGGGATTGAGTGTGATTTTGAGATGTGGATCAGAAATTGGCTAGCTGAAAGAAGACAGAGGGTGGTGGTTGATGGGAAATGTTCAGAATGGAGTTCAGTTACAAGTGGCGTACCACAAGGATCTGTTCTGGGGCCGTTGCTGTTTGTCATTTTTATCAATGACCTAGAGGAAGGCGCAGAAGGGTGGGTGAGTAAATTTGCAGACGACACTAAAGTCGGTGGTGTTGTCGACAGTGTGGAAGGATGTAGCAGGTTACAGAGGGACATAGATAAGCTGCAGAGCTGGGCTGAGAGGTGGCAAATGGAGTTTAATGTAGAGAAGTGTGAGGTGATTCACTTTGGAAGGAATAACAGGAATGCGGAATATTTGGCTAATGGTAAAGTTCTTGGAAGTGTGGATGAGCAGCGGGATCTAGGCGTCCATGTACATAGATCCCTGAAAGTTGCCACCCAGGTTGATAGGGTTGTGAAGAAGGCCTATGGAGTGTTTGCCTTTATTGGTAGAGGGATTGAGTTCCGGAGTCAGGAGGTCATGTTGCAGCTGTACAAAACTCTGGTACGGCCGCATTTGGAGTATTGCGTACAGTTCTGGTCTCGTAGCCATTCACTAGGACTGTAGTGGTTGCAGTCTGGAGCGTCCGGGGTCGCGACTGGTCGAAGGTCGTCGAAGCCAGACGTGGTTGTTGAAGTTGAGCATTGTAATCAGGCAGTATGTGGCCGTCTGTGTCGGGGTCCTTCAGCCAAGATGGCGGCGTCCACGGATCGAGCGCGGTCGGGGGTGGACAAAATGGCGGCGCCCATCTCTCCCTCGTGGTGTCCAGGGTCCAAAATGGCGGCGTCCATTGGTCACACGTGGATCGCTGGGGGGGCTGGGTCTGTGGTCCCGTTTCTTCCCCGGAGATAGCGGCGACCCCGCGGGACTTGCACACCATCGCGTAGTGGCCCTTCTTCCCGCAGCTTTTGCAGGTAGCCGCGCGGGCCGGGCATCGCTGCCGAGGGTGTTTCGGCTGGCCGCAATAATAGCAGCGGGGCCCCCCCGGTTGGTCTGGTGTTTTGGCCGCGCAGGTTTGCGGGGGTGGGGGGGTGTCGGAGAGTCGACCGCAGCGGGGGTCCATGGAGCCCAAGGGGCTGTCGTGTGGTCGGGGGCGTAGGCACGGGCGTTACGCGAGGCCACAACGTGGGATGTCGGCAGGGCCCGAGCTTCTGTACGTCCCAGAGATTCTTTCTCCAGAAGCCTCTGGCGGATCTGGGAAGAGGCCAAACCTGCCACATACGCATCGCGGACCAGGAGCTCTGTGTGTTCACTCGCTGTTACCGCTGGGCAGTTGCAGTTTCGACCCAGGATCTGCAGGGTGTTATAAAACACGTCCAGCGATTCCCCCGGAAAATGCCGTCGTGTAGCGAGCTGGTAGCGAGCAAAAACCTGGTTGGCGGGCCGGATGTAGATATCCTTCAGCGCGGCGATGGCACCGGTGAAACCATCCTCGTCCTCGATAAGGGAGTAGACGTCAGGACTCACCCTGGAATAGAGGACCTGCGTCTGTTGTTCGTCAGTCGGTGTGCCGGGGGCTGTTCGGAGGTAGCCCTCAAAGCATGCCATCCAGTGTTTGAAGATAGAGACCGAGTTAGCTGCTTGGGGTGCAATGCGCAGGCACTCCGGGGTGATTCGGAGCTCCATGTTCCCACGTCGTTTTCTTCAATTTAAATTCTGCTTAATAAAGCCTTCAATTGACATTAGCTCAACCTGCCTCGCGTCATATTGACGGTGCTACAATACTGTGTGCAATTCACATTATAGGAAGGATGTAATTGCACTGGAGAGGGTGCAGAGAAGATTCACCAGAATGTTGCCTGAGATGGAACATTTAAGTTATGAAGAGAGGTTGGGTTGTTTTCTCTGGAGCAGAGAAGACTGAGGGGTGACCTGATTGAGGTGTATAAGATTATGAGGGGCATGGACAGGATGGATAGGGAGCAGCTGTTCCCCTTAATTGAAAGGTCAGTTACAAGGGGACACAAGTTGAAAGTGAGGGGTGGGAGGTTTTGGGGGATGTGAGGAAAAGCTTTTTTACCCAGAGGGTGGTGACGGTCTGGAATGCATTGCGTGGGAGGGTGGGAGAGGCGGGTTGCCTCACATCCTTTGAAAGGTAACTGGATGAGTACTTGCAGCAATAATATTCAAGTCTATGGGCCAAGTGCTGACAAGTGGGATGAAGTTGGCAGGTCAAGCCCTTTCATGCATCGATGGGCTGAAAGGCCTATTCTGCACCATATTATTATGTGATTCTGTAATCATGCATCTTGTCTTGTGGCCTGTTGGTGATGGGGTGGGTCCACCTGGTGTCCCTCGCCCCCAGCCAGTGCAACAGCCGGAGCCGCCCCGAAAGATGAGCAGTGAGGAGAGCAGGTCGGACGGCAGCCATCGACCCGAGACTCAGGACATCCCGGAGCTCAAGTCCGATGTTGACACAGATTTCCCATCACAGATGTCTCCAACATCCTCCACCATCCCAGAGATGCTCACCTCGGTTGGGCACTTTAGTAAAGAGGCTCCTGGGACACTCTCTAATGCGCTCCACACAGTTGACACGGTACAGCAGGTGGAGGTAGGGACACCCGAGGGGTGGACGGTTGGAGGGCAGCCCGACCCCAGGAACTAGCTGCCGTCCAGACAGGTATTGGGCTTCTGGAACGGATGGCCCCATCGATTGCGGAGATGCAGTCGCAGGGCCAGAGACTAATGAGGCGTTGCTGGCGAACATCCAGCACCTGCAAGCGAAGGTTGAGGAGTGCAACCGTGTGCAGCAGCAGGAGGTGGTGCCGAACATGCATGTCACCCAGGCCATCACCGCACGGGTGGCACACGGTGGAGGCATTGGGGATGAAGGTTTTGGCTATGGATCAGCATGTCCAAGGCCAGGGGCATTCTGTGCAGGCGCTGGCCGAGGCCCAGGACAGAGCTGCCGCCTCACAGGCAACCATGTGCCAGAGCCACCTGGAAATTGCAGCGGTGCTCCAGAGCGTGGCCCAGTCACAGCAGGCCATGGCTGCACATCTTTGGATTGTGGGAGGAAACCGAAGCACCCGGAAGAAACCCACGCACACACGGGGAGGATGTGCAGACTCCGCACAGACAGTGACCCAAGCCGGGAATCAAACCTGGGAGCCTGGAGCTGTGAAGCAACAGTGCTGACCACTGTGCTACCGTGCTGCCACAATGGATTCCCCAATGAACGCATCCGATTTCAGCTCTGTAGTCCTGCCACATACAGCCATGAATGGTGGTGGATAATTAAACAACTCACTGGAGGAGGAGGCTCCACAAATATCCCCATCCTCAATGATGGAGGAGCCCAGCACGTATGTGCAAAAGACAGTGCTGAGGCATTCACAACAATCTTCAGCCAGAAGTGCTGAGTGGATTGATCCATCTCAGTCTCCTCCGGAGGTCCCCAGCATCACAGGTGTCAGTCTTCAGCCAATACAATTCACTCCACGTGGTTTCAAGAAATGGCTGAAGACACTGGATACTGCAAGGCTATGGGTCCTGACATTATCCCGGTAATAGTACTGAAGACTTGTGCTCCAGAACTTGCCACACCCCTAGGCAAGCTGTTCCAGTACAGCTACAACACTGGCATCTACCCGGCAAAGTAGGAAATTGCCCAGGTGTCAAGAAACAGGAAAAATCCAACCCAGCCCTATCAGTCTACTGTCCATCATCAGAAAAGTGATGGAAGAAGTCATCAATAGTGCTATCAAGCAGCACTTACTCAGCAATAACCTCCTGACGGACACTCAGTTTGGGTTCCACCAGGGTCACCGAGCTCCTGACCTCATTACCGCCTTGGTTCAAACATGGAAAAATTTGGTAAACCACTGTTACTGCATTATATATATTGTGGTAAACCACTGTTACTGTATTGCATATATTGTGGTAAACCACTGTTACTGTATTGTATATATTGTGGTAAACCACTGTTACTGTATTGTATATATTGTGGTAAACCACTGTTACTGTGTTGTATATATTGTGGTAAACCACTGTTACTGTGTTGTATATATTGTGGTAAACCACTGTTACTGTATTGTATATATTGTTTGTTGTCTCTGCTGGCTCCACCTGTGGCTGCTTCCCTCAGGCTCTGCATAAAGGTGGCCGACCTCTGACCCTGCCCCAGTTCGGGATCAGTGCCAGCAGGTTCTCGTTTAGCTTATTAAGGCTACAGTTTCGTTCCACAACTCACCTTTGTTAGAATTGATGGCACATCAATTTAATAAGCTAAACGCTTAAGATGGATGCATCACTCAAGCCTGATCGCCTGGAACTGGACCCCCAAGCAGCCGACGCCACTGCGACATTCGAGCACTGGCTAAGCTGCTTCGAAGCTTACCTCGAATCTGCTGCCGACGCCATCCCGGACATCCACAAGCTTCGGGTCCTCAACGCCCGGGTAAGCCCGCAGGTTTTCCTCCTTATCTGGGCTGCTGCCTTGTACGCGGAGGCGATAACGCTGCTGAAGGGGTAGTATGTAAAAGCAGTAAATGAGATGTACGCTAGGCGTCTCCTTGCCACGAGGCGTCAACGCCCCGGAGAATCGCAGGCCGAATTCCTGCACGCCTTGCGGGTACTCGGCCGGAACTGTAGTTGTCAGGCAGTATCGGCTGTCCAGCACACAGAGCTGCTGATCAGGGACGCCGATGTCACTGGCATAAAATCTAAAATCCGCCAACTCCAGAGGCCCGAGATGCTGCTTCTGTGGCCAGGATAAGCACCCCAGACAACGTTACCCAGCAGTGAGCGTGATCTGCAATGGATGCGGAAAGGTTCGCCAAGTCTGCCAGGCCCGACCTGTTCCTAAAGATTCCAGACCCAGCAGCAGCTGTGTGTTGCCTGTCGGGATTGCCCCCACCTACCAGGTCATCCGCCACATGCAACCCGTGGGGACAACCATCTTGGAATCAGCCCGCCGCATCCCGGAACTCCTGCTCACCCAGTCGTACGCTGGCCTGCTCTACTCTCGGCCAGCCCACCCACCTTCCGAAGCTCGCCTCCATCACCCTCGACCAGTCTCGACCTCATCACCTCACTAAATCCATGATGGCTGACCGGATTAATGGGCACAAGACGACCTGCCTCTTCGACTCCGGGAGAACTGACAGCTTCATCCACCCAGATACGGTAAGGCGCTGCTCCCTCCCAATTTTACCCACGACCCAGAAAATCTCCCTGGCTTCCGGATCACATTCCATGGAGATCCGGGGTTACTGTGTCGCAACCCTTTCAGTACAGGGCGTAGAGTACGCTAATTTCAAGCTCTACGTCCTCCCTCATCTCTGCGCTGCCCTATTACTGGGTCTTGATTTTCAGTGCCACCTCCGAAGCCTTACCTTGAAGTTCGGTGGACCCCTGCCCCCCCTCACTGTCTGTAGCCTCGCGACCCTTAAGGTCGCTCCACCCTCACTCTTCGCTAACCTCACCCCGGATTGTAAGCCCGTCGCCACTAGGAGCAGACAATGGAGTGCCCGGGATAAGGCCTTTATCAGGTCAGAGGTCCAGCGACTCCTGCAGGAAGGGATCATCGAGGCCAGTACCAGCCCCTGGAGAGCCCAAGTGGTGGTCGTCAAGACTGGGGAGAAGCACCGGATGGTCATCGACTACAGTCAGACGATCAACCGGTACACGCAGCTCAATGCTTACCCCCTTCCCCGCATATCTGATATGGTCAATCAGATTGTGCAGTATCGAACCTTCTCCACTGTTGACTTGAAGTCCGCGTACCAACAGCTCCCCATCTTCAAGGCAGATGGCCGCCTCTGCCACTTCCTCAGGGTCCCGTTCGGCATCACCAATGGGGTCTCAGTCTTCCAACGAGCGATGGACCGAATGGTTGACCAGTACGGGCTGCGGGCCACGTTCCCATATCTGGATAATGTCACCATCTGCGGCCATGACCAGCAGGACCATGAAGCCAACCTCCGACATTTCCTCCACACCGCTAAGCTCCTTAACCTCACCTATAATAAGGAGAAATGCGTTTTCCGTACAACCCGCCTAGCCATCCTTGGCTACATGGTGGAAAACGGGGTCCTAGGGCCCGGCGCCGACCGCATGCGCCCCCTCCTGGAACTTCCCCTCCCCCACTGCCCCAAGGCCCTGAAGAGATGCCTGGGGTTCTTCTCCTCTTATGCCCAGTGGGTTCCCAATTATGCGGACAAGGCCCGTCCACTTATTAAATTCACCCTTTTTCCCCTGACGGCTAGGGCACACCTGGCCTTCAACCGCATCAAGGCAGATATTGCCAAAGCCGCAATGCACGCAGTAGAGAGTCCATCCCGTTCCAGGTGGAGAGCGATGCGTCTGACTTTGCCCTGGCCGCTACCCTCAACCAGGCGGGCAGGCCCGTGGCTTTCTTCTCCCGTACCCTCCAGGCCTCCGAAATTCGACACTCCTCCGTCGAAAAGGAAGCCCAAGCCATTGTGGAAGCTTGCGACATTGGAGGCATTACCTGGCCGGCAGGTGATTCACTCTCCTCACTGACCAATGGTCGGTTGCCTTCATGTTTAATAACACACAGCGGGGCAAGATCATGAACGACAAGATTCTGAGGTGGAGAATCGAACTCTCCGCCTACAATTACGATATCTTGGGCGGAATTTTCCGATCCCCCGCCGGGTCGGAGAATCGCCGGGGGTTGGCGTGAATCCCACCCCCGCCGTGTCCCGAATTCTCTGCCACCAGAGATTCGGCGGGGGCGGGAATCGCGCCGCGCCTGTCGGCGGGCTCCCCCCGGCGATTTTCCAGCCCGCGATGGGCCGAAGTCCCGCCGCTGTCAACCCTCTCCCGCCGGCGTGGATTAAACCACCTACCTTACCGGCGGGAGCAGGTGGTGCGGGCGGGCTCCGGGATCCTGGGGGGGGCATGGGGCGATCTGGCCCTGGGGGGTACCCTCACGGTGGCCTGGCCCGTGATTGGGGCCCACCGATCCGTGGGCGGGCCTGTGCCATGGGGGCACTCTTTTTCTTCCGCCTCCCTTTAGGACGGCCCGACACCGGAGTGGTTCCCGCCACTCCATCACGCGGGCCCCCCCCCCCCGCCCCGCTGGGTAGGGGAGAATCTGTATTGACCTGGGAAGCTCAATTAGCCCCCAGATGCCCTATCCCGCGGTACATGTGCCAGTGCACAAGTTGACCAACTTCGGGTCCTCCACAATGACCTCTGTCACCCGTTTTTTTCATTTCATCAAGGCCCGCAACCTGCCTTACTCCATCGAGGTCAGGGTCAGGACCATGACCAGGGACTGCCAGGTCTGCGCGGAGTGCAAACCACACCTCTATCGGCGAGACAGAGCGCATCTGGTGAAGGCTTCCCTCCCCTTTGAGCGCCTTAGCATCGAATTCAAAGAGCCCCTCCCCTCCACTGACTGTAACGTGTACTTCCTCAACATTATTAATGAGTACTCACATTTCCCTTTCGCCATCCTATGCCCTGACATGAATCTCTGCCACTGTCATCAAGGCCCTGCACAGTCTCTTCACCTTATTCGGTTTCCCCACCTACATCCATAGCGATCGGGGTTCCTCTTTCATGAGTGACGAGTTGCGTCAGTTCCTGCTTACCAAGGGCATCGCCTCAAGCAGGACTACCAGCTACAACCCCCAGGGAAACAGACGGGTGGAGAGGGAGAACACGACGGCCTGGAAGGCCATCCATCTTGCCCTACGGTCTCCCAGCCTCCAGTTGGCAGGAGCTCCTTCCCGATGCGCTCTACTCCATCCGCTCATGTGCACTGCCACCAATGAGACCCCTCACGAACGAATGTTTGTCTTCCCCAGGAAGTCCACCTCCGGGGTCTCGCTCCCGTCCTGGCTGACAGTCCCAGGGCCCGTCCTCCTCTGGAAGCATGCGAGGAGTCATAAATCGGATCCCCTGATCGTAAGGGTTCTTATCCTCCATGCCAACCCACAATATGCCTACGTGGCACACCATGACGGGCGGCAGGACACAGTCTCCCTTCGGGATTTGGCACCCGCAGGTTCCCCAGTGACCATCACCACCACCCCCGACCCTACACCGTCTCCCTCCACTGCTACTCGGCTACTTCGGAATTTGGCACCCGCAGGCCCCCCAGCGACCATCAGCATCACCCCCGCCCCTACACCATTTCCCTCTCCACCGACTCAACTACTGGACGAAGAAGACAACGACACGCTCCTGGACACGCAGGTCTCGACATCAGTGCCCACACCACAGCCGGGACTGAGGCGTTCCTGGCGGAAGGTCAAAGCCCCTGACAGACTCGATCTTTAAATCCACTTCACTCCCGCCGGACTCTTTTTTTTTAAACAGGGGGTGAATGTGGTAAACCACTGTTACTGTATTATATATATTGTGGTAAACCACTGTTACTGTATTATAAATATTGCGGTAAACCACTGATACTGTATTGTATATATTGTTTGTTGTCTCTGCTGGCTCCGCATGTGGCTCCTCCCCTCAGGCTCTGTAAAAAGGTGGCCGACCTCTGGCCCCGCCCCAGTTCGGGATCAGTTGCCAGCAGGTTCTCGTTTAGCTTGTTAAAGCCACAGTTTCATTCCACAACTCGTCTTTGTTATAATTGATGGCACATCAACAAATGAGCTGAATGTCAGAGATGAGGGGAGAGTGGTTGCCCTTGACATCAAGGCAGCATTTGACCGAATATGGCATCAAGGAGCCCTAACTAAACTGAAATCAATGGGAATAAGGGAGAAAACTCTCTGCTGGTTGGAGTCATACCTGGCACAAAGGAAGATGGTTGTGGTGGTTGGAGGTCAATCATCTCAACTACAGGAGTTCCTCAGGGTAGTTGGGCCTTGTGTCCTAGGCCCAACCATCTTCAGCTGTTTCATCAATGACCTACCTTCCATCAGAAGGTCAGAAGTGGGGATATTTGCAGATGACTGTAAGGTTTGCGCACGGTGAAGTCAAGACAGCCTGAGTGAGAGAGAGCCCGAGTGAGGATTGGAACTGGGTAATTTGGAGCAGGGTGGTAATTCGGTGCAGAGTGGGGGAGGTGCTTTTTCCCTTGCGTTTTGTTTTCTTTCTTCTGGCTTTTCAGGAGCCAAGCGGAGACGAGTGGTTGTACCAATGGCACCTTGGGAAGGTAAGTGGGTAAATGGTGAATCTGAGGTTTAGACTGGGGAGAAACTGAAGAGTGACGTCACAGGAGGGCTGTGTTTAGGGGTGGCATGTGGCGCAGGGCTAGCACTGGGACTGTGGTGCTGAGAACCCGGATTCGAATCCCGGGCCTGGGTCACTGTCCGTGTGGAGTTTGCACATTCTCCCCGTGTCTGCATGGGTTTCACCCCCACAACCCAAAGATGTGCAAATTAGGTGGATTGACCATGCTACATTGCCCCATAATTGGAAAAAAAACATAACAATTGGGTACTCTAAATTTATAAAAAAAGAAAAAAAAGAGGGCTGTGATTAGATTGGCCAAGAGGGGCCCTGCTAAATTTGAATCTATCGGGTAAGTACTGGTGACTGGTAAGTAGGTTTTCTTTTCATTTGTCTATTTTTCTGTTTTTCTTTTGTGTTTTGGCCTTGTAGTTGTGTAAGTTAACCTAAGGTCAAAGACATGGCAGGAGATCCCAGACCTGTGTCATGCTCCTCGTGTGCGATGTGGGAGCTCAGGGACACGTCCACCTACCCAGGTTCCTTCAAGTATAAGAAGTGTGTCCAGCTGTAGCTCCTGTTAGACTGCTTGATGGCTCCGGGTGGACTCACTTTGGAGCATCTGCGATGCGGAGGACGTCGTGGATAGCACGTTCGCTGAGTTGGTCACACCGCAGGTGAAAATTACTGAGGGAGATAGAAAATGGGTGACCAAAAGACAGAGCAAGAGTAGGAAGGCAGTGCAGGTGTCCTCTGCGGTCATCTCGCTGCAAAATGGGTATACCGCTTTGGATACTGTTGAGGGAGATGGCTCACCAGGGGAAGCAGCAGCAGCCAGGTTCATGGCACCGTGGCTGGCTCTGCTGCGCAGGTGGGCAAGAGGAAGAATGGCAGGGCTATAGTGATAGGGGACTCAATCGTAAGGGGAATAGACAGGCGGTTCTGTGGATGCAATCGAGACTCCAGGATGGTATGTTGCCTCCTTAGTGCAAGGTTCAAGGATGTCTCGGAGCGGCTGCAGGGGGGGGGGGGGGGTGAACAGCCAGCTGTCGTGATGCATATAGGCACTAACGATATAGGTAAAAATTGGGATGAGGTCCTACAAGCTGAATTCAGGGAGTTAGGAGTTGCACTAAAAAGGACCTCAAATGTAGTAATCTCACGATTGCTACCAGTGCCATGAGCTAGTCAGAGTAGGAATGTCAGGACAGATAGGATGAAGCGTGGCTCGAGAGATTGTGCAAGAGGGAGGGATTCAAATTCCTCGGGCATTGGAACTGGGGGAGGTGGGACGAGTACAAACCAGAAGGTCTGCACCTGGGCAGGACCGGAACAAGAACAAAGAACAAAGAAAAGTACAGCACAGGGACAGGCCCTTCGGCCCTCCAAGTCTGCGCCAACCATGCTACCCATCTAAACTAAAATCTACTACAGTTCCGGGGTCCGTATCTCTCTATTCTCATCCTATTTATTCCTTTTGTCAAGATGCCTCTTAAACGTCACTATCATCCCTCTTTCCACCACCTCCTCCGGCAGCGAGTTGCAGGTACCCACTACCCTGTGTGTAAAAAAACTTGCCTCGTACCTCTCCTCTAAACCTTGCCCCTCGCACCTTAAACCTATACCCCCTAGTAATTGACCCCGCTACCCTGGGAAAAAGTCTCTGACTATCCATTCTCTCTATGCCCCTCATAATTTTGTAGACCTCGGTCAGGTCGCCCCTCAATCTCCTTTATTCCAGTGAGAACAAACCGAGTTTATTCAACCTCTCCTCTCCCACAATGTCCGAGTGTTTGCTAGTGCTGTTGGGGAGGGTTTAAAATAATGTGGCAGGGAGATGGGAACCGATGTAGGAAGTCAGAGGGAAGTAAAACGGACACAGAAACAAAATGCAGTAAGGGGGAAAACGCAAGGCAGAGAAGCCATAGTCAAAAATCAAAAATCATCAAGGTCCAGTGACTGAGGGAAGCTCAGTGAATAGGCCCAGTAATACTAAAAGGAATAAAATGGGAAGCAAAAACATAAATGGAAAGCGATGAGGCAGGTTGTTACATGAAGATATGGGTTCAACGATAAGGAAAACTGGGAGAAACGTTAAAAGGAAAAATAACTTAGGAGAGGTGACTGACAGAGGTGTTAAGATTCAAAACAGAGGTATAAAAGGCAACGTAAGGGTACTTTACCTGAATGCTCGTAGTATTCGGAATAAGGTAAATGAGTTGATGGCACAAATCATCGTGAATGACTATGATTTAGTGGCCATTATTGAAACATGGTTAAAGGATGGTCATGACTGGGAGTTAAATATCCAAGGGTATCAAACTATTCGGAAGGACAGGGTGGATGGTAAAGGAGGTGGTGTAGCTCTGTTATTTAAGGATGACATCTGGGGAATAGTAAGGGATGACATCGGTGCTATGGAGGATAAGGTTGAATCCATTTGGGTGGAAATCAGGATTAGTAAGGCGTAAAAGTCACCGATAGGAGTAGTCTATAGGCCACCAAATTGTAACATTACAGTGAGGTGGGCAATACACAAAGAAATAACTGATGCATGTAGAAATGGTGCAGCAGTTATCATGGGGGATTTTAATCTACATGTCAATTGGTTTAACCAGGTCGGTCAAGGCAGCCTTGAGGAGGAGTTTATAGAATGTATCCGCGATAGTTTCCTCGAACAGTATGTAACGGAACCTACGAGGTAACAAGCGATCCTAGATCTGGTCCTCTGTAATGAGACAAGATTGATTAATAAACTCATAGTTAGGGATCCTCTCAGAAGGAGCGATCACAATATGGTGGAAATTAAAATACAGATGGAGGGTGAGAAGGGAAAATCAAACACTAGTGTTTTGTGCTTAAACAAAGGAGATTAACCAAGGTCCACCACACTAAGAAAACAAAAAGGGACGGTCAATAGAGAATTAAAGGTGCTATATTTAAATGCGCGCCGTGTACGGAACAAGGTAGATGAGCTTGTGGCCCAGATTGTGACTGGCAGGTATGATGTGGTAGGCATCAGAGAGACATGGTTGCAGGGGGTTCAGGACTGGCATTTAAACATCCAGGGATTCACAACCTATCGAAAAGACAGAGAGGTGGGCAGAGGGGGCGGGGTTGCCTTGTTAATTAGGAATGAAATTAAATCAATAGCACTAAATGACATAGGGTCAGATGATGTGGAGCCTGTGTGGGTAGAGTTGAGGAACCACAAAGGCAAAAAAAACATAATGGGAGTTATGTACAGGCCTCCTAACAGTGGTCAGGACCGGGGGCACAAAATGCACCACAAAATAGAAAGTGCATGTCAGAAAGGCAAGGTCACAGTGATCATGGGGGACTTCAATATGCAGGTGGACTGGGTAAATAATGCTGCCAGTGGACCCAAGGAAAGGGAATTCATTGAATGTTTACAGGAGGGCTTTTTGGAACAGCTTGTGATGGAGCCCACGAGGGAACAGGCCATTCTGGACTTAGTGTTATGTAATGAGCCAGACTTGATTAAAGATCTTAAAGTAAGGGAGCACTTAGGAGGCAGTGATCATAATATGGTCGAATTCAATCTCCAATTTGAAAGAAAGAAGGTCGAATCAGATGTAAAGGTGTTACAGTCAAATAAAGGTAACTACAGGGGCATGAGGGAGGAACTGACGAAAATCAACTGGGAGCAGAGCCTAGTGGGAAAGACAGTAGAACAGCAATGGCAGGAGTTTCTGGGAGTAATTGAGGACACAGTACAGAGGTTCATCCCAAAGAAAAGAAAGGTTATCAGAGGGGGGATTAGGCAGCCATGGCTAACAAAGGAAGTTGGGGAATGCATCAAAGCAAAAGAGAAAGCCTATAATGTGGCAAAGAGTAGTGGGAAGTCAAAAGATTGGGAAGACTACAAAAACAAACAGAGGATAACAAAGAGAGAAATAAGGAAAGAGAGGATCAAATTTGAAGGTAGGCTAGCCAGTAACATTAGGAATGATAGTAAAAGTTTCTTTAAATACATTAAAAACAAACGGGAGGCAATAGTTGACATTGGGCCGCTCCAAAATGACGCTGGTAATTTTGTGATGGGAGACAAGGAAATAGCTGAGGAACTGAATAAGTACTTTGCGTCAGTCTTCACAGTAGAAGACATGAGTAATATCCCAACAATTCCGGAGAGTCAGGGGGCAGAGTTGAATATGGTAGCCATCACAAAGGAGAAAGTGCGAGAGAAACTAAGAGGTCTAAAAATTGATAAATCCCTGGGCCCAGATGGGCTACATCCTAGAGTTCTAAAGGAGATAGCTGAAGAAATAGTGGAGGCGTTAGTTATGATCTTTCAAAAATCACTGGAGTCAGGGAAAGTCCCAGAGGATTGGAAAATCGCTGTTGTAACCCCCCTGTTCAAGAAGGGAACAAGGAAAAAGATGGAAAATTATAGGCCAATTAGCCTAACCTCGGTTGTTGGCAAGATTCTTGAATCCATTGTTAAGGATGAGATTTCTAAATTCTTGGAAGTGCAGGGTCGGATTAGGACAAGTCAGCATGGATTTAGTAAGGGGAGGTCGTGCCTGACAAACCTGTTAGAGTTCTTTGAAGAAATAACAAATAGGTTAGACCAAGGAGAGCCAATGGATGTTATCTATCTTGACTTCCAAAAGGACTTTGATAAGGTGCCTCACGGGAACCTGCTGAGTAAAATAAGGGCCCATGGTATTCGAGGCAAGGTACTAACATGGATTGACGATTGGCTGTCAGGCAGAAGGCAGAGAGTTGGGATAAAAGGTTCTTTTTCGGAATGGCAACCGGTGACGAGTGGTGTCCCGCAGGGTTCAGTGTTGGGGCCACAGCTGTTCTCTTTATATATTAACGATCTAGATGACGGGACTGGGGGCATTCTGGCTAAGTTTGCCGATGATACAAAGATAGGTGGAGGGGCAGGTAGAAGCTGTGGCCCCAACACTGAACCCTGCGGGACACCACTCGTCACCGGTTGCCATTCCGAAAAAGAACCTTTTATCCCAACTCTCTGCCACGTCAATCCATGTTAGTACCTTGCCTCGAATACCATGGGCCCTTATTTTACTCAGCAGGTTCCCGTGAGGCACCTTATCAAAGTCCTTTTGGAAGTCAAGATAGATAACATCCATTGGCTCTCCTTGGTCTAACCTATTTGTTATTTCTTCAAAGAACTCTAGGAGGAGGTGGGGAGGCTGCAGAAAGATTTAGACAGTTTAGGAGAGTGGTCCAAGAAATGGCTGATGAAATTCAACGTGGGCAAGTGCGAGGTCTTGCACTTTGGAAAAAAGAATAGAGGCATGGACTATTTTCTAAACGGTGACAAAATTCATAATGCTGAAGTGCAAAGGGACTTGGGAGTCCTAGTCCAGGATTCTCTAAAGGTAAACTTGCAGGTTGAGTCCGTAATTAAGAAAGCAAATGCAATGTTGTCATTCATCCCAAGAGGCTTGGAATATAAAAGCAGGGATGTACTTCTGAAGCTTTATAAAGCATTAGCTAGGCCCCATTTAGAATACTGTGAGCAATTTTGGGCCCCACACCTCAGGAAGGACATACTGGCACTGGAGCGGGTCCAGCGGAGATTCACACGGATGATCCCAGGAATGGTAGGCCTAACATACGATGAACGTCTGAGGATCCTGGGATTATATTCATTGGAGTTTAGGAGGTTGAGGGGACATCTAATAGAAACTTACAAGATAATGAATGGCTTAGATAGGGTGGACGTAGGGAAGTTGTTTCCATTAGCAGGGGAGACTAGGACCCGGGGGCACAGCCTTAGAATAAAAGGGAGTCACTTTAGAACAGAGATGAGGAGAAATTTCTTCAGCCAGAGAGTGGTGGGTCTATGGAATTCATTGCCACAGAGGGCGGTGGAGGCCGGGACGTTGAGTGTCTTTATGACAGAAGTTGATAAATTCTTGATTTCTCGAGGAATTAAGGGCTATGGAGAGAGAGCGGGTAAATGTAGTTGAAATCAGCCATGATTGAATGGTGGAGTGGACTAGATGGGCCGAATGGCCTTACTTCCACTCCTATGTCTTGTGGTCTTATTACAATGGGATGAGAGAAGAGCTTGCTAAGGTAGACTGGGAGCAAAGACTTTATGGTGAAACAGTTGAGGAACAGTGGAGAACCTTCCAAGCAATTATTCACAGTGCTCAGCAAAAGTTTATACCAACGAAAAGGAAGGACGGTAGAAAGAGGGAAAATCGACCGTGGATATCTAAGAAAATAAGGGAGAGTATCAAATTGAAGGAAACAGCATACAAAGTGGCAAAGATTAGTGGGAGATTAGAGGATTGGGATATCTTTAGGGGGCATCAGAAAGCTACCAAAAACGCTATAAAGAAGAGTAAGATAGATTATGAGAGCAAACTTGCTCAGAATATAAAAACAGTTAGTAAAAGTTTCTACAAATATATAAAACAAAAAAGAGTGGCTAATGTATATATTGGTTCTTTAGAGGATGAGAAGGGAGATTTAATAATGGGAGATGAGGAAATGGCTGAGGAACTGAACAGGTTTTTTGGGTCGGTCTTCACAGTGGAAGACACAAATAACATGCCAGTGACTGATGGAAATGAGGCTATGACAGATGAGGACCTTGAGATGATTGTTATCACTAAGGAAGTAGTGATGGGCAAGCTAATGGGGCTAAAGGTAGACAAGTCTCCTGGCCCTGATGGAATGCATCCCAGGGTAAAAAAGATGGCTACAGAAATTGCAAATGCGCTAGTGATAATTTACCAAAATTCACTAGACTCTGGGGTGGTCCCAGCGGATAGCAAATGTGACACCGCTGTTTAAAAAAGGAGATAGGCAGAAAGCAGGTAAGATCCTGGGTATTGATAGGATGGATGTGTAGAGGATTCTTCCTCTTGTGGGAGAATCTGGGATTTGGGATCACCATTTAAAAATAAGGGGTCGCCCATTTAAAACGGAGATGAGGGTTACACTCTTCCTGAAAGGCAATGGAAGCAGAATCTTTGAATATATTTGAGGCAGAGGTGGATATATTCTTGATTAACAAGGGGGTGGTAGGTTATTGGGGAAGGCAGGATGCAGATTTGGGTTCACTATTAGATTTAAAAATTTTTTTTAGAGTACTCAAATTTTCTATCCATCAGTCATGATTTTATTAAATGGCCAAACAGACTCAAGGGGCTGAATGGCTTCCTCCTGTTCCTTATTCATAAGTTAATAATATAAGAGGTAATTAAGTACATATAGCAGCCTGCCTGTCTCCAAGAATAATCTCGAAAACTACAGGCCGGTGAGCCTTATGTCACTGGTTGGGAAATAATTCTTCAAGATGAAATTCTCCCATTTGGAAGCAAGTGGACGTATTAGTGACAGGCAGCATGGCTTTGTGAAGAGGAGGTCATGTCTCATTAACTTGATCGAGTTTTTCGAGGAAGTGATGAAGATGATCGATGAAGGTAGGGCAATGGATGCTATCCACATGGACTTCAGTGAGGCCTTTGACAAGGTCCCTCATGGAAGATTGGTACAGAAGGTGAAGTCACATGGGATCAGGGGTGAGCTGGCAAGGTGGATACAGAACTGGCTAGGTCATAGAAGGCAGAGAGTAGCAATGGAAGGATGCTTTTCGAGTTGGAGGGCTGTGACGAGTGGTGCTCCACAGGGATCAGTGCTGGGACCTTTGCTGTTTGTAATGTATATAAGTGATTTGGAGAAAAATGTAACTGGTCTGATTGGCAAGTTTGCGGATGACACAAAGGTTGGTGAAATTGTGGATAGCGATGAGGACTGTCAGAGGATAGAGCAGGACAAATGTGAGGAAGTATACAGTAAATGGCAGAACCCTTTAGAGTATTGACAGGCAGAGAGATCTAGATGTACAGGTCCACAGGTCACTGATTGTGGCAACACAGGTGGAGAATGTAGTCAGGAAGGCAAACGGCATGCTTGCCTTCATCGGACGGGGCACTGAGTATAAAAACTGGCAAGTCATGCTGCAGCTGTATAGAACCTTAGTTGGGCCACACTTGGAATATAGTCGCCACGCTACCAGAAGAATGTGGAGGCTTTGGAGAGGGTACAGAAGAGGTTTACCAGGATCTTGCCTGGTATGGAGGGCATTAGGTATGAGGGGAGGTTGGAACAAACTCGGTTTGTTCTCACTGGAACGGCAGAGATTGAGGGGCGGCCTGACAGAAGTCTACAAAATTAGGGCAGCACGGTGGGGCGGTTGTTAGCACTGCTGCCTCACAACTCTGAGGACCCGGGTTTGATCCGGTGTCACTGTCCATGTGGAGTTTGCACATTCTCCCTGTGTCTACATGGGCCTCACTCCCCCAGCCAAAAGATTGTGCAGAGTAGATGGATTGGCCACGCTAAATTGCCCCTTAATTGGAAAAAGAGAATTGGGTACTCTAACTTTTATAAAAAAACTCGACAAAATTATGAGGGGCATGGACAGAATGGATAATCAGAAGCTTTTTCCCCAGAATGGAAGAGTCAATTACTTGGGGACATAGGTTTAAGGTGCGAGGGGCAAAGTTTAGAGGAGATGTGTGCGGGGCGTTTTTTTACGCAGTGTGTAGCAGTTGCCTGGAATTCACTGATTCAGGAGGTGGTGGTGGTGGAAGCAGGTAGTGATGGCTTGACAAATACATGATAAGAGGGATACATGATAAGTAGGGATAAGAGAGATACGGACCATGGAAGTGTGTAAGGTTTTAGGTTAGATGGGCAGTATGGTTGGCACAGGCTTAGAGGACCGAAGGGCCTGTTTCCGTGGTGTATTTTTTTTGTTCTTTGTTCTTTAGAAGTGGGTCCAGATTAGATGGAAGAAAGAAAATGCCAGTCACTGTGACTGCGGGAGAATCATTGTAGACAATCAGTGAGCATTTATACAGCACCCTGAAGACATTGCGATGTACATCACAGGCAACAAATTTGATAGGAAATGCAGTCGTGCTCATGTCATTTATACGCAGCAGTCAATTTGTACACCGGAAGATCCCATAAACAACATCAGCCATACGTCATCAGCCATTTAATGTAAACATTAAACCACCTTACTTCAATGCCAGCAGCAGAATGATTAGAAATATCTTTAATTTTGTGGCTTGTTAAAAAATCCATCAGGAAATCTAGATAAGAAATATGGTAGTTGCATTGCTGAACATTACCATGTTAAACAACCTCAGTGCAATATATGTGGGTGTTGTTTACAAACCACAATGGTTGACAAGGTCTCCTACATCTCCAACCAGACATAGATAATAATGTAACAGTGTATATATAAATGAAATTAATACTACATAAGTACAGAGAATGATCAGCAAACCAAATATGCATACTGAATACTGCTTGTCGTGGGAATTTAATGCATTTAAAATACATTTTAACGATCCATTTAAAATACATTATAAAACTGGTTATGGATCAACACATACAATAGGGGCAAAGATCAACACATCTGGATGGACATCTGTAAAAGTTACTTTATATTTTTAGTTAGATTTTGCATATATCAATGGGAGGGACTTTGCTGGAAAGTTTTTTGAATTTTTTGCATTTAGGCACGGTTGTCGATATCAAGCAATTCCAGGTGAAACAGAATGGAGTGAAACCTCATTGGCACATCTTCTATATTCCATTCTGTCATTTCTCTAAGTGACATTTCACCCCAATTCACCCCAACTTCGGGAAGTTTTGTGCAATAAATCAATGTCTAATAATCCCCATGTGTCAACCATAAAGCCTACAGATGGTCTATACATTAACCTGCACATGGGACTCGCTATATTGAAGTTTCTTAATATCGGTTACATTGGATTGTGTTGTACTTGTAATTACACCTAAAAAATATGAGCTAATTATAAAGAAAATTAAACTGCAAAAGACTAATGCAAACCTACATCTATAATATTGTATATATATTTTAAATTTTCCAAATACACACCAGCTGTTAAAGCATGTAATATAAGGATTGTATATGAGGATTCATAGTGATATAACACCTGATTGAATTAAAAAGGTTTAAACAATATAATTTTCAGTCGAAAACAGGGAAACATTTTCTTCTATATGATCAGAAAACATCTTTCCAAATATTGGGGGTGGGATTCTCCATTTTGCCGGTGCCCAGGGGTTTCCCGACGGCGTGGGGCTGCCCCACAATGGAAAACCCCATTGACCGGCCAGCGTAACGGGCAGAAAAGTGGCACGGCGGGTTGGAGAATCCAGTCCTTGGTGTTTAGGTTTTAATGGAAAGATCTGTTTAAAAGTGCAGCATTTTATTCTGTTGATCTACTTTGGACAAATTGAAAACCTTGTGTTCTCCATCCACGAGAAAAAATTAGGTACAATTTTATCTTGATACTAAAGAAATTAAGAAAATACCCTGGTGGGCTTTGCTGATGGGATAGAGTACTAATGTGGGTGGAATGTCCAGATAGCCACCTACTTTCTCATCCACACAAGTTTCTAATCAGGTTGGGCGGCACAATGCTTAGCACTACTGCCTCACGCCCAGAGGACCCGGGATCGATCCTGGCCCCGGGTCACTGTCCCTGTGGAGTTTGCACATTCTCCTTGTGTCTGCGTGGGTGAGTATCACATCCCACAACCCAAAGATCTGCGGGGTAGGTGGATTGGCCACACTAAATTGCCCATTGTATGGAAAAAAAGTAATTAAAAAAGAAAGGTTATCAAGTGGATCTTGAAAATCCTAGCTAGAGTGTTCGATTGTGAACATGTGCTTAAGATCACATTGGCAATTTCGCTGGATTCTCGCCAGGACACTATCTCAGCTAATACCTATTCTCATTATCGGGATCTCCTCTTGCTTTTAACCTGAGTATTTGAAAGTAAAGTTTACAATGTGTGCCTAGTTGTATTTTCATTCTACATTTGAACTGAGTTTTGTTTGTAACTCTGTTCATTGCATGGAAATTCCCCTCTCTCTGTCTACTATGCAGAGGAAGAGGATGAACAAGGTCAAACAAGTCTGGGCCACAGACATGAGAAGTGAAGTTTGGATCAGAAAGATGTACATGAGTAGGAATGTCTGAAGATACCTGATCCACAGGCTGTATTTCACTGTAGACAGTGTCAATATTATTCGGTGCAGCCGGATCCCCGAAACCCCCAACATTTAGCAGTTGGGTGGATCCATGACTTGAGGCAACACCAGCCCATTTTTGTTGGGTTTTGGATTTTTGAACCTTTGCTCTCACCCTGGCAAGTATATGTTGCAAGTGACACATTTTTAATTTGAATTTTAATCCGATTATTTGGTTTGAACTCCTCATGCACTGCTTATTACGATTGTAAATTAAACACGGAGGCTGATGCTGTGATAGCACTGCTACATGCTTAAAGGAATGTGATCTGTAGGTGGTTTATGGAGAAGTCAATAGAAAAGGGTCTTTGATCCAGTTAGCCGAACAAACACAAAACATCCATTCGGACAACTGGTCTGCTGATCAACTGTTCTGTACATCACACTGTTTTAACTCCTTTCTCAACCCAGCAGTGGATGCAAATTCTCTTGTAAATAAGTTGAGGATTTATTTTGTTATTTAAGTGAAATATGAAGACATTCTAAACACATTCTAAACAGGGCGGCATGGTGGCATTGCTGCCTCACAGCACCAGGGACCTAGGTTCAATTCAGCCTTGGGACACTGGGTGGAGTTTGCATATTCTCCCCGTGTCTACGTGGGTTTCCTCCGGGTTCCTCCCACAGTGCAAAGGTGTGCAGGTTAGGTGGACTGTTCATGTGAAATTGTCCTGTAGTGGCCAGGGCTGTATAGGTGGGGTTACAGGGATGGGGCGGAGGAATGGACCTGGGTTGGGTGCTCATTCATAGGGTCATTGCAGACTTGATGGACTGAATGGCCTCCTTCTGCACTGTAGGAATTCTATGATTCCAGATATGTTACAATTGAAAACACAATGAGCAGATTACCCCACACCACTCATCTTGGCCACATCATCTAAGGATGCTTAATGAATAGCTAAAACCAGTTACAATGAAATGATACACAGGAGAATTTATATTGAAGATAGACCAGTGTTGTTCATTCACAGAACTTTACAACTTACAGCCTTCCTCCTGAAACAGTCTGCCATAAGTCAGCTATTCTGGAACACTTCTGGAACGCAGGCGTGTTTGAGGCAAAAAACATAAGTCAGAAAATAAAGGTCAGTTAGCTTTGAGTGAAGGGATGACCTCAGGTTTAAGATGCGAAGCCCTCATTGAATCTGGAAGCTGACAAAACGTTAACTTCTTTGCTCCCATCAGAGATAGTAACCAATGATCTTTTCGTCCTCACTGTCAACAGGGGTGGTACCAGGGGATTGGAGAGTGGCGAATGTCGTGCCCCTGTTCAAAAAAGGGACTAGGGATAACCCTGGAAATTACAGGCCAGTTAGTCTTACTTCGGTGGGAGGCAAAGTCATGGAAAGGGTACTGAAGGATAGGATTTCTGAGCATCTGGAAAGACACTGCTTGATTAGGGATAGTCAGCACGGATTTGTGAGGGGTAGGTCTTGCCTTACAAGTCTTATTGAATTCTTTGAGGAGGTGACCAAGCATGTGGATGAAGGTACAGCAGTGGATGTAGTGTACATGGATTTTAGTAAGGCGCCAGGCAGAGGGTGGGTGGGACCACTCAACTGAGGCGGAAGGGCAAATGGGGACAGAAGCAGGGGAAAGAGGGACAAAGGAGGGACATACAGGAGAGTGGGAGAAAGGGGGAGCATGTGGATGAAGGTAAAGCAGTGGATGTAGTGTACATGGATTTTAGTAAGGCATTTGATCAGGTTCCCCATGGTAGGCTTATGCAGAAAGTAAGGAGGCATGGGATAGTGGGAAATTTGGCCAGTTGGATAACGAACTGGCTAACCGATAGAAGTCAGAGAGTGGTGGTGGATGGCAAATATTCAGCCTGGATCCCAGTTACCAGTGGCGTACCGTAGGGATCAGTTCTGGGTCCTCTGCTGTTTGTGATTTTCATTAATGACTTGGATGAGGGAGTTGAAGGGTGGGTCAGTAAATTTGCAGACGATACGAAGATTGGTGGAGTTGTGGATAGTGAGGAGGGCTGTTGTCAGCTGCAAAGAGACATAGATAGGATGCAGAGCTGGGCTGAGAAGTGGCAGATGGAGTTTAACCCTGAAAAGTGTGAGGTTGTCCATTTTGGAAGGACAAATATGAATGCGGAATACAGGGTTAACGGTAGAGTTCTTAGAAATGTGGAGGAACAGAGAGATAACAAAGAAAAAAGAAATGTACAGCACAGGAACAGGCCCTTCGGCCCTCCAAGCCCGTGCCGACCATGCTGCCCGACTAAACTACAATCTTCTACACTTCCTGGGTCCGTATCCCTCTATTCCCATCCTATTCATGTATTTGTCAAGATGCCCCTTAAATGTCACTATCGTCCCTACTTCCACCACCTCCTCCGGTAGCGAGTTCCAGGCACCCACTACCCTCTGCGTACAAAACTTGCCTCGTACATCTACTCTAAACCTTGCCCCTCTCACCTTAAACCTATGCCCCCTAGTAATTGACCCCTCTACCCCGGGGAAAAGCCTCTGACTATCCACTCTGTCTATGTCCGTCATAATTTTGTAGACCTCTATCAGGTCGCCCCTCAACCTCCTTCGTTCCAGTGAGAACAAACCAACTATTCAACCGCTCCTCATAGCTAATGCTCGCCATACCAGGCAACATTCTGGTAAATCTCTTCTGCACCCTCTCTAAAGCTTTAATCCTTCTGGTAGTGTGGCGACCAGAATTGAACACTATACTCCAAGTGTGGCCTAACTAAGGTTCTATACGGCTGCAACATGACTTGCCAATTCTTATACTCAATGCCCCGGCCAATGAAGGCAAGCATGCCGTATGCCTTCTTGACTATCTTCTCCACCTGTGTTGCCCCTTTCAGTGACCTGTGGACCTGTACTCCTAGATCTCTTTGACTTTCAATACTCTTGAGGGTTCTACCATTCACTGTATATTCCCTATCTGCATTAGACCTTCCAAAATGCATTACCTCACATTTGTCCAGATTAAACTCCATCTGCCATCTCTCCGCCCAAGTCTCCAAACAATCTAAATCCTGCTGTATCCTCTGACAGTCCTCATCGCTATCCGCAATTCCACCAACCTTTGTGTCGTCTGCAAACTTACTAATCAGACCAGTTACATTTTCCTCCAAATCATTTATATATACTATAAAGAGCAAAGGTCCCAGCACTGATCCCTGTGGAACACCACTGGTCACAGCCCTCCAACTCGAAAAGCATCCTTCCATTGCTACTCTCTGCCTTCTATGACCTAGCCAGTTCTGTATCCACCTTGCCAGCTCACCCCTGATCCCGTGTGACTTCACCTTTGATACTAGTCTACCATGAGGGACCTTGTCAAAGGCCTTACTGAAGTCCATATAGACAACATCCACTGCCCTACCTGCATCAATCATCTTAGTGACCTCCTCGAAAAACTCTATCAAGTTAGCGAGACACGACCTCCCCTTCACAAAACCATGCTGCCTCTCACTAATACGTCCATTTGCTTCCAAATGGGAGTAGATCCTGTCTCGAAGAATTCTCTCCAGTAATTTCCCTACCACTGAAGTAAGGCTCACCGGCCTGTAGTTCCCTGGATTATCCTTGCTACCCTTGGGATCTTGGGATCTATGTTCATACATCTTTGAAAGTTGCCACTCAAGTGAATGGAGCTGTGAAGAAGGCCTATGGTGTGCTAATGTTCATTAACAGAGGGATTGAATTTAAGAGCCGTGAGGTGATGATGCAGCTGTACAAAACTTTGGTAAGGCCACATTTGGAGTACTGTGTACAGTTCTGGTCACCTCATTTTAGGAAGGATGTGGAAGCTTTGGAAAAGGTGCAAAGGAGATTTACCAGGATGTTGCCTGGAATGGAGAGTAGGTCTTACGAGAAAAGGTTGAGGTTTCTAGGCATTTTCTCATTAGAACGGAGAAGGATGAGGGGCGACTTGCTAGAGGTTTATAAGATGATCAGGGGAATAGATAGAGTAGACAGTCAGAGACTTTTCCCCCGGGTGGAACAAACCATTACAAGGGGACATAAATTTAAGGTGAATGGTGGAAGATATAGGGGGGATGTCAGAGGTAAGTTCTTTACCCAGAGAGTAGTGGGGGCATGGAATGCACTGCCTGTGGAAGTAGTTGAGTCGGAAACATTAGGGACCTTCAAGCAGCTATTGGATAGGTACATGGATTACGGTAGAATGATATAGTGTAGATTAATTTGTTCTTAAGGGCAGCACGGTAGCATTGTGGATAGCACAATTGCCTCACAGCTCCAGGGTCCCAGGTTCGATTCCGGCTTGGGTCACTGTCTGTGCGGAGTCTGCACATCCTCCCCGTGTGTGCATGGGTTTCTTCTAGGTGCTCCGGTTTCCTTCCACAGTCCAAAGATGTGCAGGTTAGGTGGATTGGCCGTGATAAATTGCCCTTCGTGTCCAAAATTGCCCTTAGTGTTGGGTGGGGCTACTGGGTTATGGGGATAGAGTGGAGATGTTGACCTTGGGTAGGGTGCTCTTTCCAAGAGCCGGTGCAGACTCGATGGGCCGAATGGCCTCCTTCTGCACTGTAAATTCTATGATAATCTATGATTAATCTAGGACAAAGGTTCTGCACAACATCGTGGGCCGAAGGGCCTGTTCTGTGCTGTATTTTTCTATGTTCTATGTAACCCACCGAGTGTTGACAGCATTTTTTGTTTTGGCAGCATCTGCTGTGTTTTGGCTTTTTGAACTCCCCTTTAGAAGTCAATTCAATGCGGTCTCTCAAGTCAGTGTAGGCCAACCAATGCTGCACCTTTAACCATCAGATAAGCATATATTCCTATAGTTTCTCCAGCCTCTGTCCTTCCCTTCCCTTTCTGCCTCTAATTCTGCTTCTGTTCCTGGCCAGCCAGCAGTGCAGAAAGTGTGCGATGTTCTTCCCTCTTGATCTTTCCTTTCGGCAGCAAGGCTTCAAATCCTGATCCAGATTCCAGTGTTGCGGAGGTAGCTGCATCTGCAAAAATAGCATTGGGTAATTTGTGAGGCAACACTAATCATCGCCCTGGGTTTCAATGCGGTACATTTGTGTATTTCCAATATCTTTTGTTTAAATTTCACATTGGCCCATTTGACATGCTCTTCCCATGTTCTGAGGGTGTATTCATCACGCAATATAAATTCCCGGAGTGGGTGCTGAGGAAATTGTGATTCCCAGATTGGCCAATAAATACTATTTCCATTCAGCCCATTAAGCCTATTTTGTTACAAACATGCAAATTAGGAGGAGTAGTCCATTCGGCCCTTCAAACCAGCTTCTCCATTTTATAAGTTCATGGTTGATCTGACTGCGGCCTCAACTCTACTTTCTTGCATACCCCCTTTGACTCCCTCGTCAATCAAGAATCTATCAAATCCAGCCTTAAATATATTCAGTGAGCCAGCCACTAATGCTCTCAGAGGAAGAGAGTTCCACAGACAAACAACCCTCTGAAAGAAACAATCTCTTTTCATTTACATTAAATGGGACCCTTATTTTTAAACTGTGTCTCTATTTCTAGTCTCTCCCACATGGGGAATTCAGAGTCCTCACACCCTGTGAGGAACAGGCCCTGAAAGTTATGGAGGTGACTGAGGACAGATCGGTCATGCGATTCGACTTCCGGCGGCGGCGGGGAGCAGTCGCACACAGAGGAGCTCCGGAGGGGGGGAACATAATCGCGTCCCGTTCCCCCCATGAAGAACGCGCAACCGGGTGCGCGAGCCAGGCCGACTGGGCCCCCGCACGGCGGGAGAGAAAGAAGAGGAACCACCCGAACTCCGAGGCGGAGATGGACCGGAAACCCGGGCGCTCGGGAACGGAGAGCCTCCCCGGGGAGAAGGAGAGGAGGCCGCAGGGAGCCGGAGGGAGGAAAGGCATGCGGGAGGAGCCGGGGACCGGAGACCAGGAAGCAACCGGAGAGAGTCACGCCTCCCCCGCCCCCCGAACGGAGACGACACAGTGGAGCGCGGGCCTGTGAGTCAGCCCGACCGAGCACCCCCCCCCCGCACAGCAGAACGCGGGCGGCAATGGGGCACGGGACAACAAAGCGGGGCAACGAAGCGTGGGGCAGGAAGAGCGGCGGCCTGAGCCAAAGCTGTTCAAGTGAAGACAAGCAGTAGAGCGGAGCTGCTGATTGGCTGTTGCGGGGGAGATTTGCATACGTCCGTGTGCTCACCCTAACTTAGAGGTGTACCTGAGCAAGAGACCCTAGCTGTTCAAGTGAAGACAAGCATCCAGCAGAGGGCAGTAGAGCATAGCTGCTGATTGACTGTTGTGGGGGAAATTTGCATACGTCCATGTGCTCACCCTAACTTGAAGGTGGTTTGTGGCGGAGCTGTTGTCAAGTGACACTTAAACCCAAAACACTTCTTCAGTGTTTCCCTCCCTACCCCCTCCTCTAACCCAAAAAAAAACAACCACTGTAAAGATCAAGAGGAAGGCTCGAGTGCAGGTAGAAGTAAAAAGAAGTTGAACCGTGATGTTACAGCCTGCAGGTAAGTGATTGGCTGTGACTGGTAAGTAGCTTTTCTTTTCTTTGCCCTCAGGTGCGAGGCGCAGAGGTTGCTGAGTGAGTGCTTGCTGAGAAGGGGAGTGAATAACAGGTAAGCTCTTTCTTTCTTTTTTTTAATCTAGAGGGAATGGCAGGGAAGGCAGTGCAGAATGTTTGAGGTGAGTGACGCCGACAGTGTCCCTGCTGATTTCATCTGTGGGAAGTGCACCCACCTACAGCTCCTCAGAAACCGCGTTAGGGAACTGGAGCTGGAGCTGGATGAACTTCGGATCATTCGGGAGGCAGAGTTGGTCATAGATAGAAGCTTCAGGGATGTAGTTACTCCAAAGAATAAAGGTAGATGGGTGACGGTGAGAGGGGCTGGGAGGAAGCAGTCAGTAAAGGGATCCCCTGTGGTCGTTCCCCTTAGTAACAAGTATACCGCTTTGGATACTGTTGGGGGGGGAGGGACTTACCAGGGGTAAGCCATGGGGTACAGGTCTCTGGCACAGAGTCTGTCCCTGTTGCTCAGAAGGGAAAGGGGGAGAGGAGTAGAGCATTAGTCATTGGAGACTCCATAGTTAGGGGGATAGATAAGAGATTCTGTGGGAACGAGAGAGACTCGCGGTTGGTGTGTTGCCTCCCAGGTGCCAGGGTGCGTGATGTCTCGGATCGTGTTTTCGGGATCCTTAAGGGGGAGCAGCCCCAAGTCGTAGTCCACATAGGTACCAACAGCATAGGTAGGAAAAGGGATAGGGATGTAAGGCAGGAATTCAGGGAGCTAGAGTGGAAACTTAGATCTAGGACAAACAGAGTTATTATCTCTGGGTTGTTATCCGTGCCACGTGATAGCGAGACGAGGAATAGGGAGAGCGAGGAGTTGAACATGTGGCTACAGGGATGGTGCAGGAGGGAGGGTTTCAGATTTCTGGATAATTGGGGCTCATTCTGGGGTCAGTGGGACCTCTACAAACGGGATGGTCTACACCTAGACCAGAGGGGTACCAACATCCTGGGGGGGAAATTTGCTAATGCTCTTCGGGAGGGTTTAAACTAGTTCAGCAGGGGCTTGGGAACCTGAAGTGGAGCTCCAGTATACAGGAGGTTGAGAGTAGTGAGGTCATGAGTAAGGTTTCAAAGTTGCAGGAGTGTACCGGCAGGCAGGAAGATAGTTTAAAGTGTGTCTTCTTCAATGCCAGGAGCATCCGGAATAACATAGAACGATACAGCGCAGTACAGGCCCTTCGGCCCACGATGTTGCACCGAAACAAAAGCCATCTAATCTACACTATGCCCTTATCATCCATATGCTTATCCAATAAACTTTTAAATGCCCTCAATGTTGGTGAGTTCACTACTGTTGCAGGTAGGGCATTCCACGGCCTCACCGCTCTTTGCGTAAAGAACCTACCTCTGACCTCTGTCCTATATCTTTTTCCCCTCAGTTTAAAGCTATGTCCCCCTCGTGCCAGCCATTTCCATCCGGGGGAGAAGGCTCTCACTGTCCACCCTATCTAACCCCCTGATCATTTTGTATGCCTCTATTAAGTCTCCTCTTAACCTTCTTCTCTCCAACGAAAACAACCTCAATTCCATCAGCCTTTCCTCATAAGATTTTCCCTCCATACCAGGCAACATCACCAGGTAAATCTCCTCTGCACCCGCTCCAAAGCCTCGACGTCCTTCCTATAATGCGGTGACCAGAACTGTACGCAATACTCCAAATGCAGCCGTACCAGAGTTTTGTGCAGCTGCAACATGACCTCATGACTCCGGAACTCAATCCCTCTACCAATAAAGGCCAACACTCTATAGGCCTTCTTCACAACCCTATCAACCTGGGTGGCAACTTTCAGGGATCTATGTACATGGACACCTAGATCCCTCTGCTCATCCACACTTTCAAGAACTTTACCATTAGCCAAATATTCCGCATTCCTGTTATTCCTTCCAAAGTGAATCACCTCACACTTCTCTACATTAAACTCCATTTGCCACCTCTCAGCCCAGCTCTGCAGCTTATCTATGTCCCTCTGTAACCTGCTACATCCTTCCACACTGTCGACAACACCACCGACTTTAGTGTCGTCTGCAAATGTACTCACCCACCCTTCTGCGCCTTCCTCTAGGTCATTGATAAAAATGACAAACAGCAACGGCCCCAGAACAGATCCTTGTGGTACGCCACTTGTAACTGAACTCCATTCTGAACATTTCCCATCAACCACCACCCTCTGTCTTCTTTCAGCTAGCCAATTTCTGATCCACATCTCTAAATCACCCTCAATCCCCAGCCTCCGTATTTTCTGCAATAGCCTACCGTGGGGAACCTTATCAAATGCTTTACTGAAATCCATATACACCACATCAACTGCTCTACCCTCGTCTACCTGCTCAGTCACCTTCTCAAAGAACTCGATAAGGTATGTGAGGCATGACCTACCCTTCACAAAGCCATGCTGACTATCCCTGATCATATTATTCCTATCTAGATGATTATAAATCTTGTCTCTTATAATCCCCTCCAAGACTTTACCCACTACAGACGTGAGGCTCACTGGTCTATAGTTGCCGGGGTTGTCTCTACTCCTCTTTAGAACAAAGGGACCACATTTGCTGTCCTCCAGTCCTCTGGCACTATTCCTGTCGCCAATGATGACATAAAAATCAAAGCCAAAGGCCCAGCAATCTCTTCCCTGGCCTCCCAGAGAATCCTAGGATAAATCCCCGGGGACTTATCTATTTTCAGCCTGTCCAGAATTGCCAACACCTCTTCCCTACGTACCTCAATGCCATCTATTCTAATAGCCTGGGTCTCAGCATTCTCCTCCACAACATTATCTTTTTCCTGAGTGAATACTGACGAACAATAATCATTTAGTATCTCGCCTATCTCTTCAAACTCCACACACAACTTCCCATCCCTGTCCTTGACTGGCCGTACTCTTACCCTAGTCATTCGCTTATTCCTGACATACCTATAGAAAGCTTTTGGGTTTTCCTTGATCCTACCTGCCAAATACTTCTCATGTCCCCTCCTTGCTCGTCTTAGCTCTCTCTTTAGATCCTTCCTCGCTACCTTGTAACTATCAAGCGCCCCAACTGAAACTTCACACCTCATCTTCACATAGGCCTCCTTCTTCCTCTTAACAAGAGATTCCACTTCTTTGGTAAACCACGGTTCCCTCGCTCTACGCCTTCCTCCCTGCCTGACCGGTACGTACTTATCAAGAACACGCAGTAGCTGTTCCTTGAATAAGCTCCACTTATCCAGCGTGCCCAACACTTGCAGCCTACTTCTCCAACCTATCCCCCCCAAGTCACGTCTAATGGCATCATAATTGCCCTTCCCCCAGCTATAACTCTTGCCCTGCGGTGTATACTTATCCCTTTCCATCACTAACGTAAACGTCACCGAATTGTGGTCACTGTCCCCAAAGTGCTCTCCTACCTCCAAATCCAACACCTGGCCTGGTTCATTACCCAAAACCAAATCCAACGTGGCCTCGCCTCTTGTTGGCCTGTCAACATATTGTGTCAGGAAACCCTCCTGCACACATTGTACAAAAAACGACCTATCTAATGTACTCGAACTATATCTTTTCCAGTCAATATTTGGAAAGTTAAAGTCTCCCATAATAACTACACTGTTACTTTCGCTCTTATCCAGAATCATCCTCGCCATCCTTTCCTCTACATCCCTATAACTATTTGGAGGCCTATAGAAAACTCCCAACAGGGTGACCTCTCCTTTCCTGGTTCTAACCTCAGCCCATACTACCTCGGAAGATGAGTCCCCATCTAGCATCCTCTCCGCCACCGTAATACTGCTCTTGACTAGCAGCGTCACGCCTCCCCTTCTTTTGCCTCCTTCTCTGAGCTTACTAAAACACCTAAACCCCGGAACCTGCAACATCCATTCCTGTCCCTGCTCTATCCATGTCTCCGAAATGGCACAAGGTGGGTGAACTTGCGGCATGGGTTGGTACCTGGGACTTCGATGTTGTGGCCATTTCAGAGACATGGATAGAGCAGGGACATGAATGGTTGTTGCAGGTGCCAGGGTTTAGATATTTCAGTAAGCTCAGGAAAGGTGGTAAATGAGGGGGAGGGGTGGCATTGTTAGTCAAGGACAATATTACGGTCGCAGAAAGGACGTTTGATGAGGACTCGTCTACTGAGGTAGTATGGGCTGAGGTTAGAAACAGGAAAGGAGAGGCAACCCTGTTAGGGGTTTTCTATAGGCCTCCGAAAAGTTCCAGCGATGTAGAGGAAAGGATTGCACAGATGATTCTGGATAGGAGCGAAAGCAACAGGGTAGTTGTTATGGGGGACTTGAACTTCCCAAATATTGACTGGAAACGCTATAGTTCGAGTACTTTAGATGGGTCCGTTTTTGTCCAATGTGTGCAGGAGGGTTTCCTGACACAGTGTGTAGATAGGCCAACGAGAGGTGAGGCAATATTGGATTTGGTACTGGGTAATGAACCAGGCCAGGTGTTGGATTTGGAGGTCAGTGAGCACTTTGGTGACTGTGACCACAATTCGATTACGTGTACTTTAGTGATGGAAAGGGATAGGTATATACCGCAGGGCAAGAGTTATATCTGGGGGAAAGGCAATTATGATGCGATGAGGCAAGACTTAGGATGCATCGGATGGAAAGGAAAACTGCAGGGGATGGGCACAATGGAAATGTGGCACTTGTTCAAGGAACAGCTACTGCGTGTCCTTGATAAGTATGTACCTGTCAGGCAGGGAGGAAGTGGTCGAGCAAGGGAACCGTGGTTTACTAAAGCAGTCGAAACACTTGTCAAGAGGAAGAAGGAGGCTTATGTAAAGATGAGACATGAAGGTTCAGTTAGGGCGCTCGAGAGTTACAAATTAGCTAGGAAGGACCTAAAGAGAGAGCTAAGAAGAGCCAGGAGGGGACATGAGAAATCTTTGGCAGGTAGGATCAAGGATAACCCTAAAGCTTTCTATAGATATGTCAGGAATAAACGAATGACTAGGGTAAGAGTAGGGCCAGTCAAGGACAGTAGTGGGAAGTTGTGCTTGGAGTCCGAGGAGATAGCAGAGGTGCTAAATGAATATTTTTCGTCAATATTCACACAGGAAAAAGACAATGTTGTCGAGGAGAATACTGACATTCAGGCTACTAGACTAGAAGGGCTTGAGGTTCATAAGGAGGAGGTGTTCGCAATTCTGGAAAGTGTGAAAATAGTTAAGTCCCCTGGGCCAGATGGGATTTATCCTAGGATTCTCTGGGAAGCCAGGGAGGAGATTGCTGAGCCTTTGGCTTTGATCTTTAAGTCACCTTTGTCTCCAGGAATAGTGCCAGAAGACTGGAGGATAGCAAATGTTGTCCCCTTGTTCAAGAACGGGAGTAGAGACAACCCCGGTAACTATAGACCAGTGAGCCTTACTTCTGTTGTGGGAAAAATCTTGGAAAGGTTTATAAGAGATAGGATGTATAATCATCTGGAAAGGAATAATTTGATTAGAGATAGTCAACACGGTTTTGTGAAGGGTAGGTCGTGCCTCACAAACCTTATTGCGTTCTTTGAGAAGGTGACCAAATAGGTGGATGAGGGTAAAGCAGTTGATGTGGTGTATATGGATTTCAGTAAAGCGTTTGATAACGTTCCCCATGGGAGGCTACTGCAGAAAATACGGAGGCATTGGGATTCAGGGTGATTTAGCAGTTTGGATCAGAAATTGGCTAGCTGGAAGAAGACAAAGGGTGGTGGTTGATGGGAAATGTTCAGACTGGAGTCCATAGAATCATAGAATCATAGAAGTTTACAGCATGGAAACAGGCCCTTCGGCCCAACCAGTCCATGCCGCGCAGTTTTTACCATTAAGCTAGTCCCAGTTGCCCGCACTTGGCCCATAACCCTCGATACCCATCTTACCCATGTAACCATCTAAATGCTTTTTGAAAGACACAATTGTACCCGCCTCTACTACTACCTCTGGCAGCCCATTCCAGACACTCACTACCCTCTGAGTGAAGAAATTGCCCCTCTGGGCCCTTCTGAATCTCTCCCCTCTCACCTTAAACCTATGCCCTCTAGTTTTAGACTCCCCTACCTTTGGGAAAAGATGTTGACTATCTACCTTATCTATGCCCCTCATTATTTTAGAGACCTCTATAAGATCACCCCTAAGCCTCCTACGCTCCAGGGAAAAAAGTCCCAGTCTATCCAGCCTCTCCTTATAACTCAAACCATCAAGTCCCGGCAACATCCTAGTAAATCTTTTCTGCACTCTTTCTAGTTTAATAATATCCTTTCTATAATAGGGTGACCAGAACTGCACACAGTATTCCAAGTGTGGCCGTACCAATGTCTTGTACAACTTCAACAAGACGTCCCAACTCCTATATTCAATGTTCTGACCAATGAAACCAAGCATGCCGAATGCCTTCTTCACCACCCTGTCCACCTGCGACTCCACCTTCAAGGAGCTATGAACCTGTACTCCTAGATCTCTTTGTTCTATAACTCTCCCCAACGCCATACCATTAACTGAGTAGGTCCTGGCCTGATTCGATCTGCCAAAATGCATCACCTCACATTTATCTAAATTAAACTCCATCTGCCATTCGTCGGCCCACTGGCCTAATTGATCAAGATCCCGTTGCAATCCTAGATAACCTTCTTCACTATCCACTGTGCCACCAATCTTGGTGTCATCTGCAAACTTACTAACCATGCCTCCTAAATTCTCATCCAAATCATTAATATAAATCACAAATAACAGTGGACCCAGCACCGATCCCTGAGGCACACCACTGGTCACAGGCCTCCAGTTTGAAAAACAACCCTCTACAACCACCCTCTGCCTTCTGTCGTCCAGCCAATTTTGAATCCAATTGGCAACCTCACCCTGGATCCCGTGAGCTTTAACCTTCTGCAACAACCTACCATGCGGTACCTTGTCAAAGGCTTTGCTAAAGTCCATGTAGACAACGTCTACTGCACTGCCCTCATCTACCTTCTTGGTCACTCCCTCAAAAAACTCAATCAAATTTGTGAGACATGATTTTCCACGCACAAAGCCATGCTGACTGCCCCGAATCAGTCCTTGCCTCTCTAAATGCTTGTAGATCCTGTCTCTCAGTTACTAATGATGTACCACAAGGATCTGTTTTGGGGCCACTGCTGTTTGTCATTTTTTAAAATGACCTGGAGGTCATGATATATGATATATGAGATAAATGATCCACGTAGAAGGATGGGTGAGTAAATTTGCAGGTGATACTAAAGTCGGTGGAGTTGTGGACAGTACGGAAGGATGTTACAAGTTACAGAGGGACATAGATAAGCTGCAGCGCTGGGCTGAGTGGTGGCAAATGGAGTTTAATGCAGAAAAGTGTGAGGTGATTCATTTTGGAAGGAATAACAGGAAGACAGAGTACTGGGCAAATGGTAAGATTCTTGGCAGTGTGGATGAGCAGAGAGATCTCGGTGTCCATGTACATAGATCCCTGAAAGTTGCCACCCAGGTTGATAGGGTTGATAAGAAGGTGTACGGTGTGTTAGCTTTTATTGGTAGAGGGATTGAGTTTCGGAGCCATTCGGTCATGTTGCAGCTGTACAAAACTCTGGTGTGGCCGCATTTGGAGTATTGCGTGCAATTCTGGTCGCCGCATTATAGGAAGGATGTGGAAGCATTGGAAAAGGTGCAGAGGAGATTTACCAGAATGTTGCCTGGTATGGAGGGAAGATCTTATGAGGAAATGCTGAGGGACTTGAGGCTGTTTTCGTTAGAGAGAAGGTTAAGAGGTGACTTAATTGAGGCATACAAGATGATCAGAGGATTGGATAGTGTGGACAGTGAGAGCCTTTTGCCTCGGATGGTGATGTCTAGCACGAGGGGACATAGCTTTAAGTCGAGGGGAGATAGATACAAGACAGATGTCAGAGGTAGGTTCTTTCCTCAGAGAGTAGTAAGGGCCTGGAATGCCGTGCCTGCAACAGTAGTGGACTCGCCAACACTAAGGGCATTCAAATGGTCACTGGATAGACATATGGACGATAAAGAAATAGTGTAGATGGGCTTTAGAGTGGTTTCACAGTGGCTACAGGAATAGTGCCAGAGGACTGGAGGACAGCAAATGTGGTCCCTTTGTTCAAAAAGGGGAGCAGAGACAACCCCGGCAACTATAGGCCGGTGAGCCTCACGTCTGTAGTGGGTAAAGTCTTGGAGGGGATTATAAGAGACAAGATTTATAATCATCTAGATAGGAATAATATGATCAGGGATAGTCAGCATGGCTTTGTGAAGGGTAGGTCATGCCTCACAAACCTTATTGAGTTCTTTGAGAAGGTGACTGAACAGGTAGACGAGGGTAGAGCAGTTGATGTGGTGTATATGGATTTCAGCAAAGCGTTTGATAAGGTTCCCCACGGTAGGCTATTGCAAAAAATACGGAGGCTGGGGATTGAGGGTGATTTAGAGATGTGGATCAGAAATTGGCTAGCTGAAAGAAGACAGAGGGTGGTGGTTGATGGGAAATGTTCAGAATGGAGTACAGTCACAAGTGGAGTACCACAAGGATCTGTTCTGGGGCCGTTGCTGTTTGTCATTTTTATCAATGACCTAGAGGAAGGCGCAGAAGGGTGGGTGAGTAAATTTGCAGACGATAGTAAAGTCGATGGTGTTGTCGATAGTGTGGAAGGGTGTAGCAGATTACAGAGGGATATAGATAAGCTGCAGAGCTGGGCCGAGAGATGGCAAATGGAGTTTAATGTAGAGAAGTATGAGGTGATTCACTTTGGAAGGAATAACAGGAATGCGGAATATTTGGCTAATGGTAAAGTTCTTGAAAGTGTGGATGAGCAGAGGGATCTAGGTGTCCATGTACATAGATCCCTGAAAGTTGCCACCCAGGTTGATAGGGTTGTGAAGAAGACCTATGGAGTGTTGGCCTTTATTGGTAGAGGGATTGAGTTCCGGAGTCGGGAGGTCATGTTGCAGCTGTACAGAACTCTGGTACGGCCGCATTTGGAGTATTGCGTACAGTTCTGGTAACCGCATTATAGGAAGGACGTGGAGGCTTTGGAGCGGGTGCAGAGGAGATTTACCAGGATGTTGCCTGGTATGGAGGGAAAATCTTATGAGGAAAGGCTGATGGACTTGAGGTTGTTTTCGTTGGAGAGAAGAAGGTTAAGAGGAGACTTAATAGAGGCATACAAAATGATCAGGGGGTTGGATAGGGTGGTCAGTGAGAGCCTTCTCCCGCGGATGGATATGGCTGGCACGAGGGGACATAACTTTAAACTGAGGGGTAATAGATATAGGACAGAGGTCAGAGGTAGGTTCTTTACGCAAAGAGTAGTGAGGCCGTGGAATGCCCTACCTGCTACAGTGGTGAACTCGCCAACATTGAGGGCATTTAAAAGTTTATTGGATAAACATATGGATGATAATGGCATAGTGTAGGTTGGATGGCTTTTGTTTCGGTGCAACATCGTGGGCCGAAGGGCCTGTACTGCGCTGTATTGTTCTATGTTCTATGTTCTATGTTGGCCCAACATTGAGGGCCGAAGGGCCTGTACTGCGCTGTAATGTTCTATCTATCTGTCTATCTATCAAAGCGGGGCCCGAGCCAGCAGCGAGGCCCGACCCCCCCCCCCCGCCCCTCCCCAATGCTGCAACCACCACGAGGCAGGCAGCGGCGGAACAAATCGGCCTGAGAAGCCTTTCTCTCTCTCTCTCTCTCGTTCCAGGGTGAGTGAGGAGGGAGGGGGAAAAAAAGGAAACAAAAACTCCCTCTTTCTGAGGGGGGAAAAAAGGGGGGGGAAATAAAGGAAAAAAGAAAAAAATACAAAAGAGAAGAAAGACTTAGAAAATGAAAACTGTTAAAGGGACAGAACACTCCCTCTCTCCTTCCACGCTTCTCAAAAAAGAAAACTAAACCTACCTGAAAAGAGTCTCCTCAGAAGGGAGAAAAAAAGCGGGGAAGGGGGGGAATAAGGGGGAAAGAAAAAAAAATGCCAGAAGGGAGCCAAAGCAGCGGGATAAAGGGCACCAAGAGAAAACGGGGCAATACACGAGCCCACTCAGACGAGCTAATTGGCACACGAAGCGGCGGAATGGAAGCCTCGCCGCAACTAAAAGAACTGGGCAGAGAGGAGCTTTTTCCCCCTGGGCCAGACGGGAACTGGAAGGCAGCCTTTGCCGAGGCGCTGAGGGAACACCAGCAAGAAAGCAAGGCAGAGGCCAGAGCAGACATAGAGGCCGCAGTACAGACAGCAATGGCCAAGGCCCTGGCAGAGGTGCAGCTCGCCCTGGGCAGAGCAGAGAAGAAACTGGAAGCCCAGGAGGAGAAACTGGAAACCCAAAAGGCGACCATTAAGGAGCTGGAGAGGGCTGCGACTGACATAAGCACGCTGCGGAACCCGGATCCCGAACACTTGCCTGGGTATCGTTGCTGGTTGTCACTGTACACTGAGGTATGGCTATCTGGATTGAAACAGTTCACTGCTGGTACCATGATTTGTTATGTTCTCGGTGTAACATAAGCGGCTTCCTTGTGGTGCACTTGACAAAGGAAGGTTCAAACGTGGAGATAACTTCAACACGTTTATTAAACTATTTACACTTCTATTACTTGGGTTCGACACTACTGCTAATCTTACTATAGCTACCCAGACTGACTAACCAGTTGCTGCAATCCACGTGGTGGGTATAATATTGAATCAACCCTGTGTCTGTTCTCACTGACTGTCTCCACTGGAAAGAGGCAGATCATGTGTGCGGTGTCCTTTATATATGGGTTGGTGTAATGCCCCCCTGTGGTCGTGCCACCTCCTTGTGTATCGTGAATGTCCATTGGTCGTCTCCTATCTAACTGATCAATTGGCTGAGTGTGTGTGTATGATGTTTCTGATGCTCCCTCTAGTGTCTAGTTAGCCTACATGCATTTACATTGATGCACATCACCACAGTGCAGCTCGCCCTGGGCAGAGCAGAGAAGAGACTGGAAGCCCAGGAGGAGAAACTGGAAACCCAAAAGGCTACCATTAAGGAGCTGGAGAGGGCTGTGACTGACATGAGCGACCGGATCACGGCCCTGGAGAAAGAGGTGGCGAGACTGGGCACAATGCAGGGGAGCCTGAAGGGCAGAATGGACGACCAGGAAAACCGCTCGAGAAGGCAAAATGTCAGGACAGTGGGCCTACCAGAGGGGGTCAATGGTAGAAACCCCACGGCATACGTGGCCGAGATGCTGGGCAACTTAGTGGGGAGGGAAACTTTCCCCAACCCACCAGAAATGGACAGAGCGCACCGGTCGCTGCGCCCGAAGCCCAGAGCGGGAGACCACCCGAGGGCAGTCATAGCCAAACTGCACCGGTACAGAGACAGGGAAACAATCCTGCGCTGGGCCAGGAAAAACAGAACCTCCAGATGGGAAGGACACCTCATTAGAATTTACGAGGACATTGGGGCAGACCTCGCCAGGAGACGGGCCGAATTCAACAGAGCAAAAGCAGCCCTTCACAAGAACAGTGTGCGCTTTGGTATGCTGTACCCAGCGAAACTCTGGGTCACATGCCAAGAAAGAGAGTACTTCTTTACAGCCCCCGCCGATGCAAACAAATTTATCGAAGAACATGGGCTGGAAAACCAACAGCGAGGGTAGATACACGGGGCCTGTGATGTACGGTTACTGCCTTATCATCATGTAAGGTGATGTCCCCTTTAAGACCGGGCTTGGAACCCTGGGGACTCCGCCTCTGGCTCCGCCCATCTGGGAGCCATGCATAAAGGCTGCCTCATGGTCTGTAACAGTCAGCTCTCGTCTCTAGCTGTAGTATAGTTATTAGTCTAATAAAGCCTTCTTTACAGCTTAATCTCTCAGCGTCATTATTGAGGGTACCTCAGGGCCCCTGGTAAGGAGCAACAACGTGCCGACGGGGAGGGTGTGTGTGAGGCAATGCAAGGCCCCCCCACCCCCACCCCTAACATGGCAAGCGCACCCTGAACAAAAAGCAAACCGCTACCCAACGAACCGACATAGGTGGGAGACCAGGCCCCAGCACAAGGATACGAGAGTAGCGGAGAAGGGAGAGCAAACAGGGGGAGCGCAGGGTAGGACGGGGGATGATTGGGCAAAAAAACGCGAGGCTGGGCAGGGGAGAAGCGAGACAGTAACTCCCCAGAGGGGGGTCGCCGCACTCGCAAGAAAGTTAGCACCGGGGACATGCAAAAAAGCAGAGCCGCAGCGCGTCCCCAACAGGGGGGAAGGCGCCAGGCAGAGGGTGGGTGGGACCACTCAACTGAGGCGGAAGGGCAAATGGGGACAGAAGCAGGGGAAAGAGGGACAAAGGAGGGACATACAGGAGAGTGGGAGAAAGGGGGAGGAAAGGGAGGGACTGGGGGGTGAGGGGCATGGGGGGGGGGGGGGCGGAACACAGGGACGGAGGAACAAACAAGGCTGGAAAAGGAACAGCAATAGGGCTACAGAGTGCCGCAACCAAGCGCTCGGAACAAGGAATCGCTGCAAGCATCCGTCCAGTACGGTCTCTGGGCGAAGGGAGACCCCAAAGGGAAGGGGGCCGCGTGGTGGCCACACAGCAGGCGACCATGGCGGGGGGCCCCTGGATGGAGGGAAGCCCCGGAGCGCAGAAGCCCGACCGCATGGAAAGAGCCGTGACAGCGACCATCCAGGACGGCCCCCTAACAAGGGGGAATTCCGGAGGGCAGGGGTGCGTCCACCAGGTGAATATGGTTAATCCCACAGGAGCGAGGGGGCAGAAGCCCCCCCCCCCCCCCCACCAGGATAGTCACCTGGAACGTAAGGACTCAACGGCCCAGTGAAAAGATCCAGAGTCCTCATCCACCTAAGAAATATGAAGGCAGACATAATCTTCCTTCAAGAGGCGCATCTGAGAGAGCAGGACCGACTGCGGGTAAGAAAGGGCTGGGTGGGACAGACCTACCATTCCTGTTACAGGACGAGGGTCAGGGGGTGGCAATACTGGTCAGCAAATGGACGATGTTTAGGGCGGCAAAGACGGTTGAGAACCCAGGGAGATGGTACGTCATGGTTAGCGGGACCCTGGGTGGGGCACTGGTAGTACTAGTTAACGTGTACGCTCCCAACTGGGATGACACGAGCTTCATCAAGAAGACCATGGCAGAAATCCCTGACATAGCGACGCACCGGCTAATCATGGGGAGGGGGACTTCATCTGTGTACAGGACCCAATGACTGACAGATCGAACCTAAAGACGGGGGAAACCGGAAACATGGCAACGGAACATAGAATATAGAACAGTACAGCACAGAACATGCCCTTCGGCCCTCGATGTTGTGCTGAGCATAGTCCGAAACAAAGATCAAGCTATTCCACTCCCTGTCATTCTGGTATGCTCCATGTGCCTATCCAATAACCGCTTGAAATTTCCTAAAGTGTCCGACTCCACTATCACAGCAGGCAGTCCATTCCACATCCTAACCATTCTCTGAGTAAAGAACCTACCTTGGACATCCCTCCTATATCTCCCACCCTGAGAATGACTAGTGCGAGGGTAGGTCCGATCAAGGACAGTAGCGGGAGGTTGTGTATAGAGTCTGAAGAGATAGGAGAGGTCTTGAACGAGTACTTTTCTTCTGTATTTACAAATGAGAGGGGCGATATTGTTGGAGAGGACAGTGTGAAACAGACTGGTAAGCTCGAGGAAATACTTGTTAGGAAGGAAGATGTGTTGGGCATTTTGAAAAACTTGAGGATAGACAAGTCCCCCGGGCCTGATGGGATTTATCCAAGGATTCTATGGGAAGCAAGAGTTGAAATTGCAGAGCCGTTGGCAATGATCCTTTCGTCCTCACTGTCAACAGGGGTGGTACCAGGGGATTGGAGAGTGGCGAATGTTGTGCCCCTGTTCAAAAAAGGGACTAGGGATAACCTTGGGAATTACAGGCCAGTTAGTCTTACTTCGGTGGTAGGCAAAGTCATGGAAAGGGTACTGAAGGATAGGATTTCTGAGCATCTGGAAAGACACTGCTTGATTAGGGATAGTCAGCACGGATTTGTGAGGGGTAGGACTTGCCTTACAAGTCTTATTGAATTCTTTGAGGAGGTGACCAAGCATGTGGATGAAGGTAAAGCAGTGGATGTAGTGTACATGGATTTTAGTAAGGCATTTGATAAGGTTCCCCATGGTAGGCTTATGCAGAAAGTAAGGAGGCATGGGATAGTGGGAAATTTGGCCAGTTGGATAACGAACTGGCTAACCGATAGAAGTCAGAGAGTGGTGGTGGATAGCAAATATTCAGCCTGGATCCCAGTTACCAGTGGAGTACCACAGGGATCAGTTCTGGGTCCTCTGCTGTTTGTGATTTTCATTAATGACTTGGATGAGGGAGTTGAAGGGTGGGTCAGTAAATTTGCAGACGATACGAAGATTGGTGGAGTTGTGGATAGTAAGGAGGGCTGTTGTCAGCTGCAAAGAGACATAGATAGGATGCAGAGCTGGGCTGAGAAGTGGCAGATGGAGTTTAACCCTGAAAAGTGTGAGGTTGTCCATTTTGGAAGGACAAATATGAATGCGGAATACAGGGTTAACGGTAGAGTTTTTGGCAATGTGGAGGAGCAGAGAGATCTTGGGGTCTATGTTCATACATCTTTGAAAGTTGCCACTCAAGTGGATAGAGCTGTGAAGAAGGCCTATGGTGTGCTCGCGTTCATTAACAGAGGGATTGAATTTAAGAGCCGTGAGGTGATGATGCAGCTGTACAAAACTTTGGTAAGGCCACATTTGGAGTACTGTGTACAGTTCTGGTCGCCTCATTTTAGGAAGGATGTGGAAGCTTTGGAAAAGGTGCAAAGATGATTTACCAGGATGTTGCCTGGAATGGAGAGTAGGTCTTACGAGGAAAGGTTGAGGGTGCTAGGCCTTTTCTCATTAGAACGGAGAAGGATGAGGGGCGACTTGCTAGAGGTTTATAAGATGATCAGGGGAATAGATAGAGTAGACAGTCAGAGACTTTTTCCCCGGGTGGAACAAACCATTACAAGGGGACATAAATTTAAGGTGAAAGGTGGAAGATATAGGAGGGATATCAGAGGTAGGTTCTTTACCCAGAGAGTAGTGGGGGCATAGAATGCACTGCCTGTGGAAGTAGTTGAGTCGGAAACATTAGGGACCTTCAAGCAGCTATTGGATAGGTACATGGATTACGGTAAAGTGATAATAGTGTAGATTTAGTTGTTCTTAAGGGCAGCACGGTAGCATTGTGGATAGCACAATTGCTTCACAGCTCCAGGGTCCCAGGTTCGATTCCGGCTTGGGTCACTGTCTGTGCGGAGTCTGCATGTCCTCCCCGTGTCTGCGTGGGTTTCCTCCGGGTGCTCCGGTTTCCTTCCACAGTCCAAAGATGTGCAGGTTAGGTGAATTGGCCAATGATAAATTGCCCTTAATGTCCAAGATTGCCCTTGGTGTTGGGTGGAGGTGTTGAGTTTGGATAGGGTGCTCTTTCCAAGAGCCGGTGCAGACTCAAAGGGCCGAATGGCCTCCTTCTGCACTGTAAATTCAATGATAATCTATGATTAATCTAGGACAAAGGTTCGGCACAACATCGTGGGCCGAAGGGCCTGTTCTGTGCTGTATTTTCTATGTTCTATGTTCTATGAACCTTATAGTTATGCCCCCTTGTAACAGCTACATCCACCCGTGGAAATAGTCTCTGAACGTCCACTCTATCTATCCCCCTCATTATCTTATAAACCTCTGTTAAGTCGCCTCTCATCCTCCTCCACTCCAAAGAGAAAAGCCCTAGCTCCCTCAACCTTTCCTCATAAGACCTATCCTGCAAACCAGGCAGCATCCTGATAAATTTCCTTTGCACCCTTTCCAATGCTTCCACATCCTTCCTATAGTGAGGCGACCAGAACTGTACACAATATTCCAAATGTGGTCTCACCAGGGTCATGTGGTCATGAGCCTCACGTCTGTAGTGGGTAAAGTCTTGGAGGGGATTATAAGAGACAAGATTTATAATCATCTAGATAGGAATAATATGATCAGGGACAGTCAGCATGGCTTTGTGAAGGGTAGGTCTTGCCTCACACACCTTATCGAGTTCTTTGAGAAGGTGACTGAACAGGTCGACGAGGGTAGAGCAGTTGATGTGGTGTATATGGATTTCAGTAAAGCGTTTGATAAGGTTCCCCACGGTAGGCTATTGCAGAAAATACGGAGGCTGGGGATTGAGGGTGATTTAGAGATGTGGATCAGAAATTGGCTAGCTGAAAGAAGACAGAGGGTGGTGGTTGATGGGAAATGTTCAGAATGGAGTTCAGTTACAAGTGGCGTATCACAAGGATCTGTTCTGGGGCCGTTGCTGTTTGTCATTTTTATCAATGACCTAGAGGAGGGAGCAGAAGGGTGGGTGAGTAAACTTGCAGACGACACTAACGTCGGTGGTGTTGTCGACAATGTGGAAGGATGTAGCAGGTTACAGAGGGACATAGATAAGCTGCAGAGCTGGCCTGAGAGGTGGCAAATGGAGTTTAATGTAGAGAAGTGTGAGGTGATTCACTTTGGAAGGAATAACAGGAATGCGGAATATTTTGCTAAGGTAAAGTTCTTGGAAGTGTGGATGAGCAGAGGGATCTAGGTGTCCATGTACATAGATCCCTGAAAGTTGCCACCCAGGTTGATAGGGTTGTGAAGAAGGCCTATGGAGTGTTGGCCTTTATTGGTAGAGGGATTGAGTTCCGGAGTCAGGAGGTCATGTTGCAGCTGTACAAAACTCTGGTACGGCCGCATTTGGAGTATTGCGTACAGTTCTGGTCACCGCATTATAGGAAGGACGTGGAGGCTTTGGAGCGGGTGCAGAGGAGATTTACCAGGATGTTGCCTGGTATGGAGGGAAAATCTTATGAGGAAAGGCTGATTGTCTTGAGGTTGTTTTCGTTGGAGAGAAGAAGGTTAAGAGGAGACTTAATAGAGGCATACAAAATGATCAGGGGGTTGGATAGGGTGGACAGTGAGAGCCTTCTCCTGCGGATGGAAATGGCTGGCACGAGGGGACATAGCTTTAAACTGAGGGGTAATAGATATAGGACAGAGGTCAGAGGTAGGTTCTTTACGCAGAGTGGTGAGGCCGTGGAATGCCCTACCTGCAACAGTAGTGAACTCACCAACATTGAGGGCATTTAAAAGTTTATTGGATAAGCATATGGATGATAAGGGCATAGTGTAGGTTAGATGGCTTTTGTTTCAGTGCAACATCGTGGGCCGAAGGGCCTGTACTGCGCTGTATTGTTCTATGTTCTATGTTCTATGTATAGTTGCAGCATAACCCCGCGGCTCTTAAACTCAAGCCCCCTGTTAATAAACGCTAACACACTATAAACCTTCTTCACAGCTCTATCCACTTGAGTGGCAACCTTCAGAGATCTGTGGACATGAACCCCAAGATCTCTCTGTCTGTTCCTCCACATTCCTCAGAGCCCTGCCGTTGACCCTGTAATCCGCATTCAAATTTTTTCTACCAAAATGAATCACCTCGCACTTATCAGGGTTAAACTCCATCTGCCATTTTTCGGCCCAGCTCTGCATCCCATCAATGTTTCTTTGCAGCCTACAACAGCCCTCCACCTCATCCACTACTCCGCCAATCTTGGTGTCATCAGCAAATTTACTGACCCACCCTTCAGCCCCCTCCTCCAAGTCATTGATAAAAATCACAAATAGCAGAGGACCCAGCACTGATCCCTGTGGTACACCGCTAGTAACTGGTCTCCAGACTGAAAATTTTCCATCCACCACCACTCTCTGTCTTCTATGTGATAGCCAGTTACTTATCCAATTGGCCAAATTTCCCTCTATCCCACACCTCCTTACTTTCTTCATAAGTCGACCATGAGGAACCTTATCAAACACCTTACTAAAATCCATGTATACGACATCAACTGCTCTACCTTCATCTATACACTTAGTTACCTCCTCAAAGAATTCAATCAGATTTGTGAGGCAAGATCTACCCTTCACGAATCCGTGTTGTCTATCCCGGATTAAGCTGCATCTTTCCAAATGGTCATAAATCCTTTTCCATTATCTTACCGACCACCGAAGTAAGATTAACTGGCCTATAATTACCAGGGTCATTCCTATTCCCTTTCTTGAACAGAGGAACAACATTCGCCACTCTCCAGTCCTCTGGCACTATCCCCGTGGACAGCGAGGACCCAAAGATCAAAGCCAAAGGTTCTGCAATCTCATCACTTTTTTCCCAAAAAATCCTTGGATATATCCCATCTGGCCCAGGGGACGTGTCGACCCTCAGGTTTTTCAAAATTTCTAATACTTCCTTCCTCAGAACATCTACCTCCTCCAGCCTACCTGCCTGAATCACACTCTCATCCTCAAAAACATGGCCCCTCTCCTTCGTGAACACTGAAGAAAAGTATTCATTCAACGCCTCTCCTATTTCTTCTGACTCCATGCACAAGTTCCCACTACTGTCCTTGACCGGCCCTACCCTCACCCTGGTTATTCTTTTATTTCTCACATAAGAATAAAAAGCCTTGGGGTTTTCCTTGATCCAGCCCGCCAAGGACTTCTCATGCACCCTCCTAGCTATCCTAAGCCCTTTTTTCAGCTCATTCCTTGCTACCTTGTAACCCTCAAGCGACCCTACTGAACCTTGTTTTCTCATCCTTACATACTCTTCCTTTTTCCTCTTGACAAGACATTCAACCTCTTTTGTGAACCATGGTTCCCTCACACAGCCATTTCCTCCCTGCCTGACAGGGACATGCCTATCAAGGACACGCAGTACTTGTTCCTTGAACAAGCTCCACTTTTCATTTGTGCCTTTCCCTGACAGTTTCTGTTCCCATCTTATGCTCCCTAATTCTTGCCTAATCGCATCATAATTACCCCTCCCCCAATTATAAACCTTGCCCTGCCATATGGCTCTATCCCTCTCCATTGCAATAGTGAAAGACACCAAATTGTGGTCACTATCTCCAAAGTGCTCTCCCACAAACAAATCCAACACTTGGCCTGGTTCATTACCCAGTACCAAATCCAATGTGCCCCCCCTCTTGTCGGCCTATCCACATATTGTGTCAGGAAACCCTCCTGCACACACTGTACAAAAACAGCCCCATCTGAACTGTTCGACCTATAGAGGTTCCAATCAATATTTAGAAAGTTAAAGTCACCCATGACAACTACCCTAAGACCTCCACACCTATCCATAATCTGTTTTGCAATTTCTTGCTCCACATCTCTATTACTATTTGGGGGCCTATAGAAAACTAACAATGTGACCGCCCCTTTCCTATTTCTAACTTCGGCCCATATTACTTCAGTCGGCAGGTCCCCTTCAAACTATCCTTGATTAACAATGCTACTCCTCCACCTCTTTTACCACCTTCCCTACTCTTACTGAAACATCTATACCCCGGAACTTCCAACAACTATTCCTGTCCCTGTTCTAACCATGTCTCCGTAATGGCCACAACATCGTAGTCCCAAGTACCAATTCACGCTCCAAGTTCACCTACCTTATTCCGGATGCTCTTTGCATTGAAATAGACACACTTCAACCCACCTTTCTGTCTGCCGGTACACTCTTGCGACCTTGATACCCTCCTCAGTACCTCACTGCTCTCAACACTGGCTACAGCTCATTTTCCCAGCCCCCTGACAAATTAGTTTAAACCCCCCGAAGAGCCGTAGCAAATTTCCCTCCCAGGATATTGGTGCCCCTCTGGTTCAGGTGCAAACCGTCCTGTCTGTACAGGTCCCACCTTCCCCAGAATGTGCTCCAATTATCCATGTAACTGAAACCCTCCCTCCTACACCATCCCTGCAGCCACGTGTTTATCTGCACTGTCTCCCTGTTCCTCACCTCACTAGCACGTGGCACCTGCAACACACCAGAGATGACAACATGGTTAGGCCTGGCTCTCAGCTTCCACCCTCGCTCCCTAAATTCCTGTTTTCAATCCCCGTCCCTTCTCCTATCCCTGTCGTTGGTACCGATGTGTACCACGACTTGTGACTGCTCCCCCTCCCCTTTAAGGATTCTGAAAACACGGTCCGAGATGTCACGGACCCTGGCACCCGGGAGGCAACATACCATCCGTGAGTCTCTTTCGCTGCCACAGAACCGCCTATATGTCCCTCTAACTATCGAGTCCCCAATAACTATTGCTCTCCTGCTCTCCCTCCTTCCCTTCTGCGCCACAGGGACAGACTCTGTGCTGGAGATCCGTTCACCGTTGCTTACCCCTGGTAGGTCGTCCCCCTCAACAGTATCCAAAGTGGTTGGTATACTTGTTACTGAGGGGAACGACCACAGAGGATCCCTGCACTGACTGCTTCCACCCAGCCCCTCTCACCGTCACCCATCTATCTTGATTCTTCAGAGTAACTACATCCCTGAAGCTACTATCTATGACCACCTCTGCCTCCTGAATGATCCGAAGTTCATCCAGCTCCAGCTCCAGTTCCCTAACACGGTTTCTGAGGAGCTGGAGATGGGTGCACTTCCCACAGGTGAAATCAGCAGGGACACTGACGGCGTCCCTCACCTCAAACATTCTGCAGGAGGAACATTGCACTGCCTTCCCCTCTAGATAAAAAAAAGAAAAAGAAAGAAAGAGCTTACCTGGAACTCGGTCACTTTATGGAACAGATGGGAGCGGTGGACCCCTGGAGATTCACCCACCCAGGGGAGAAGGAGTTTTCCTTCTTCTCCCCCAGCACACAATGTATACACCAGAATTGACTTCTTTGTGGTGGGGAAAACGGTGCTTCCGGGGATAGACTAGGTGGAATACTCCGCAATTGTGATATCAGACCACGCTCCATACTGCATGGATGTGAGGCTGGAAACGGGCAGGGCCCAACACCCCACATGGAGGTAGGACATTGCCCTACTAGCTGACCAGACCTTCAATGAAAAGATATCGCGGGTCATAGCAGAGTACACGGAGAACAACCAAAACGGAGAGGTGTCACCCTCCACATTCTGGGAAGTGCTAAAGGCCGCACTAATAGGGGAAATCATCGCTTTCAAAGTGCAAAGAGATAGGGAGGAAAGGGCAGCTAGGCAGCAGCTGGTCGACTCCATACTGGAGGTAGGCTGTAAATACTCCGAGGCCCCGACCGTAGAGCTCCTGGCGGAGAGGAAAGAGTTGCAAAGGAACTTTGATCTGCTCTCCATCAGGAAAGCAGTGCTTTAACTCCGCCAAGCACGTGGGACCCGAGACGAACACGGAGACAAAGCCAGCCGCCTGCTGGCACACCAGCTGAGAAAGCAGGCGGCCACCAGAGAAATTGCACAAATCAGGGATACTAGAGGAGCATTACAAACAGAGCCAGAAAAGATCAACAAGGCATTCAGGCCATTTTACCAAGGGCTGTACACCTCAGAGCCCCCAACGGGGGAGGCCAGGATGAAACAGTTCCTTGATGGACTGGACGTATCAGTCGTGGGGGAGGGCAGAAAACAGGGCCTGGAAGCACCACTAGCACTGGGAGAGATCATGGACAGCATTCGCTCCATGCAGGCGGGGAAGGCACCGGGACCGGATGGATTCCCGGCGGACTTCTACAAAACATTTGCGACAGCACACATCTCACCTGCGGGAGATGTTCACAGACTCGCTAGCTAGAGGCACACTGCCACCTACGCTAGCACAGGCCTCAATAGGTGGGGCAGCACTAACGGGACTGCCGTTTAAACAAGCCCGACTCAAATTCCGCTACCTGGGGATCCAAATAGCCCACGACTGGAAAGGGATTCACAAATGGAACCTCGCCAGTTTGACAGAGGAAGTAAAAAAGGACCTGCAAAGATGGAACACACACCCGCTCTCCCTCGCGGGGAGAGTGCAGATGATCAAAATGAACGTGCTGCCCAGGTACCTCTTCCTATTCAGAGCCATCCCGATCTACATCCCCAAGGCCTTTTTCCAAGCAGTAGACAAACTAATCATGGCATTTGTATGGGGGGGGAAAGAATGCTAGGATCACAAAGAAGGTCTGACAAAAAACAAAATCCGGGGGGGGCTTGCCCTCCCAAACCTACAATTTTACCACTGGGTGGCGACGGCCGAGCGAATAAGGGGATGGATTAAGGAGCTAGAAGCCAAGTGGCTGCGCGCGGAGGAGGCCTCCTGTAAGGGGACCTCCCTCCGGGCCCTCGCCATGGTGGAACTCCCATCCCCACCCAAAAAACACTCCAGCAGCCCGGTGGCTACCCTCCAGTCCTGGAACCAGCTACGGCAGCAATTTGACCTCACCAAAATGCCAGACAAAGCTCCCATCTGTAACAACCATAGGTTCACACCAGCACTGACTGACGCCACCTTCAAAAGGTGGAGACAGGACGAGGGGACACTGACAGTCAGGGACCTATACACCGACGTTGCAACACTAGACGAACTGACAGAGAAATTCCAGCTGGCCAGGGGGGACGAGCTAAGGTACCTGCAGCTCAGAAATTTCCTGCGAAAGGAGACAAGGACTTACCCACAACCGCCATGACAGACATTATTGGAAGAGTTACTGGACGCAAGCATATTAGAGAGAGGAAACTGTAGCGGCATGTACGACCGACTGGTAGAAAGGGCCGACCCCGTACTGGACACGACAAGAAGGAAATGGGAGGAGGACCTGGGGATCGAGATAGGGTGGGGACTCTGGAACGAAGCACTGCATAGGGTCAACTCCACCTCCACCTGCGCAAGGCTCAGCCTGACGCAAATAAAAGTGGCACATAGAGCCCACTTAACAAGAACTCGTATGAGTAGTTTCTTCCCAGAGGTGAAGGATAGATGTGAACGGTGCCAAGGAGGCCCGGCCAACCACGCCCACATGTTCTGGTCCTGCCCAGACTTGTGGAGTACTGGACAGCCTTCTTCGAGGTAATGTCCAAAGTGGCGGTCTTCGGGGTTTCACACGAGCCAGATCTATTCCTGGGAGGAGGGCGGACGCCCTTGCCTTTGCCTCCCTGATCGCCCGCCATAGAATCCTGTTCGGCTGGCGGTCAGCAGCACCGCCCAAAGCTGCAGACTGGCTGTCCGACCTCTCGGAATCTCTCCAAATGGAGAAAATTAAATTCGCCATCCGAGGGTCAGACGATGGCTTCCACAGAACGTGGGAGCCATTCACCCAATTGTTCCGGGACTTGTCTGTGGCCAACAAACAAGCCGAAGACTAGCCAGGTAGCCGGGAACCAGGGGAGAGTAACCAAAGCATGAGAGGGAGAGATAGACCGAGAGAGGGGGGGGGGGAGACGGGGGACAACTCATTCTAAGAGGGGGAACCAGGGGAGAGTAACCAAAGCATGAGAGGGAGAGATAGACCGAGAGAGGGGGGGGGGGGGGAGACGGGGGACAACTCATTCTAAGAGGAAGGAATGGCGAACCACAGGGGGGGGGGGGGGGGGGGGAGGGGGGGAAAGAGACAGGAAACAATAGAGGAGAGCCAGGAAGGTGGGGGGGGGGGGGGTTGGCAGGGAAACGTTAACTAACTTGACATCCACAGGAACAGAGAAAAAGGAGAACACAGGCAGAGGACGGGAGGGCTGGCTGAAGTGGCAGTGAGCACGAGAAGACAACGGCAGCGAAATCTGACCGGGAGAAGCGAGGGGCAACACCGGCATCAGACCCACTCGAGGATTGCCCTCCGGAAGTGTCTCGCCGGCAAGAACGGATGCCTACTTACGTATATATAGATATATCATATCCTGTGTACATAATGGCAAAATATACTCTGTGCAGAAATCCAATAAAAAACATTCAAAAAAAAAAAGGACAGATCGGTCACCAACGTGGAGGTCGGCGCATGGCACAGAGGTGAGGGTCCACCGGCCCCCACCCAGATGACCTATCACATTTGAGCTGTTAATGCCATACAGGCTGGCCCATCCCACCCACTGAACCACATGTCCATTCTTCCGCAGGAACACCTGCCGACGGTGCCGGCCCTTCTGGGGTGCCCCTCGCTGCCTCCCATAAGAACATCTGGGAAGAGAACTGAGGATGCAGCCATAATAGTCACGGCACAGCTGGTATTCCTACCTTCCACCAGCGCAGAGACACATACACCTCAGTGGGCAATGGTAGTAGACAGGCTTCTGGGGCACCATCTGGTGAGCACCACATTGCTGATGATGCATATCTGGTGAAGGCAGGAACGCCCAGGCAATACCCAGCTGGATCCCAGTCAGATGCTGAGCCTCTGGGCCAGGATTACCTAGAGCTGATGCAGATGATAAGGTGCGACCTTAGATGTCAGCGACACTCCAGCAGGTCTATCACCGAATGGAGGACTCTCAGACATTGTGGCCGCAGGAGATGGCACTGGCAAAGCATGGCACCGGGGCAAAGACTGCTGGGGTGGCAACCTCATTGTATCGGTTCTCCGCGTCGGTCACCAGCCTCCGTACTGGCACCATTAGCTAGGTACTCAGTGGGAACCCCTTTCCCCTAAGAGCCAACTGGCAGTCCTGGAGTGGTTCTCAAGGCGGCGGGGATGTCTGACTGCCCTAAGATGTGCTGTCATGCACACTCCCTGGGAAGTGTGCACACACGTGCATGATCCTCATCTTGTGGTTTCACATGAGTTGGATGTTCAAGGAATGGAACCCCTTCCTGTTGATGTAGGGCACTCCCTGACAGCTCAGTGAATAAATGGTCACATGCATGCCATCTGTGACCCCCTGGACTTGGGGCATCCCGTTAATGGCGGAGAATCCTGCTGCCCGGGCATCTCGTTGGGCCTCATGTCAAAGTTCATATATTTCATATAGTTCGCTGCCCATGCAAACAGGGTAACTGTGACTTCATGGATGCACTTGTGAGCTGTAGCTTGTGAGATGCCACACAAGTCCCTGCTCAAGCCCTGGAATGATCCTGAAGCGGAGAAGTTCAGGGCTGCAGTGTCCTTGATGGCCACCGGGAGTGTGTATCCTCCTCCTCCACATGGTGCCAAGTCCGCAAGGGCATGACATAAGTGCCGCACCATCCCCTTATTGAGGCGGAGCCTCATGCCACACATGCTATCCGTCATCTGTGTGAAAGACCAGCGATGCCTTTACAGCTTGGGCCATCGCCTGCCTCCTTCTCTGGGTCCCCCTTTGGCCTGATGGGCGGCCGTGTCCTCAGGTTGTGGGGCGGAGCCCAGTACATGGGCTGCCACCTCGAGTCTCTGCCATGCTGCTGCTGCTGCCTTCTCTGGTGTCTGGCAGCCTGGCCTGCCAGCAGCACCACGAGGGCATGTTCCACAGGGTCATCCATACCGTTCAATATCTGTAAGGAATTAGGAGAGGGAGAGAGACTGACAACCAGTGATATCTTCCACCGGGGACCCTCCAGTCTCCTCATTGCTTAGCCCCCCGGCAAGCCCTGTCCACGCACCACTGGCCTTGGCGGGAGCCCCTGCTCACCGCAGCCCACACCCTGCACAGCAGATGTGTAACATTATCTGGACAGGGCGCAGACCCCCTCCCCGGTGCACTCACCCACCTTCTGGCTGCGGTAATATTCCTAGTGCTGGGGCCCAGCCGCTGAGTGCTCGGATGGTGGATGCAGCTTCCATGATATTGCTTCCTGCAGTGTCCAGACATCAAGGTCTGATTGGAATGCTGGGCAATAACCCCCGCATGCTAAATGGCACGCCCACCCAATCCACTTAACTATGATTGCCAATTCCCGATTAGAGATAACCTTCAGCCGAGTGGCCAGAGGTCTCTGCAGTCAATGGGAATTATGGGTGGTCGGTGGGGCATAGAACATACAACATAGAAAATACAGCACAGAACAGGCCCTTCGGCCCACGATGTTGTGCCGAACCTTTGTCCTAGATTAATCATAGATTATCATTGAATTTACAGTGCAGAAGGAGGCCATTCGGCCCCCTGAGTCTGCACCGGCTCTTGGAAAGAGCACCCCACCCAAACTCAACACCTCCACCCAACACCAAGGGCAATTTTGGACACTAAGGGCAATTTATCATGGCCAATCCACCTACCCTGCACATCTTTGGACTGTGGGAGGAAACCGGAGCACCCGGAGGAAACCCACGCAGACACGGGGAGGACGTGCAGACTCCGCACAGACAGTGACCCAAGCCGGAATCAAATCTGGGACCCTGGAGCTGTGAAGCAATTGTGCTATCCACAATGCTACCGTGCTGCCCTTAAAAACAAATAAATCTACACTATATCATTTTACCGTAATCCATGTACCTATCCAATAGCTGCGTGAAGGTCCCTAATGTTTCCGATTCAACTACTTCCATAGGCAGTGCATTCCATGCCCCCACTACACTCTGGGTAAAGAACCTACCTCTGATATCCCTCCTATATCTTCCACCTTTCACCTTAAATTTATGTCCCCTTGTAATGGTTTGTTCCACCCGGGGCAGACAGACAGACTAGGATTGCCCCTGGAAAGGTGACACAGTTCCAGGGGCTGACATTGCGGACCATGGCGATTAGACACAAACCCCAGCCGAGACCATGGCTGGCCACCACCCCCCCTGCTCCGCGCCCCCCCACCCTCCATGGCAGCCCACCCCAACTGACGCTGGCCCCCCCAGCTGTTCCCCCACCCCTTCCAAGCACCAGGGCGACCAGCCTAGTGTCCCTGGGTTCTTTGTCGTAAGTGAAGATGGCTACTCACCTCCTCTGGTCCCGGCCGCAGCCCCTTCGCCAGCTTCATATTTTTTGAAAAGGAGTATTAATCGGTACCAGCGTGACCACTTGATGGGGAGGCCTTTATTTCACGGGAGGCCATTGGATAGGGGGTCGCTCCCATTAATTGTATGGAGATTAGGTGGATTGGCCATGCTAAATTGCCCATAGTGTCCAAAATTGCCTTTAGTGTAGGGTGGGGTTACTGGGTTATGGGGATGGGGTGGAGGTGTGGACCTTGGGTAGGGTGCTCTTTCCAAGAGCCGGTGCAGACTCGATGGGCCGAATGGCCTCCTTCTGCACTGTAAATTCTATGATTCTATGAGATTGGGCTTAAGTGCTGATTATTGGGTTATCGCCATGCTAAGACGAGATCCGGATTTCACCAAGGGGAGCGGGCCAGTTATATCGTGAACGGATCGGCGCTCGGTGTGGTTCTTGTTTTTGGTCTCTCCAGCTATATAACGGCCTCATTTCGCTCTCACAAGTGCAATGCAGGCATTAAATCACACCCAATGTGTTCATGAGTAAGTGGAGACCCTTACATATTCAGACAGGTGAGAAATGGCCAGGCGTTTACCAAGTGGTATTATAGAATGGAGGTTTTGTGGGTGAGTGCATGAAGTTTCAGTAGTGAGGCATTTAGGACTGAGGAAAACTCAAGCAAAAATACAAAAATATTTTTACTGGCCTGAACTGCATAAGGATGGAGTTGAATTTTTCCGTACATGTCGCACATGTCTGGTAACAGGGAAACCTCAAGCGGTAATCAAACCCCTTAATACCCATTCGGACATTTGAGGAACATTTTACTCGGGTCTAATTGATTGCATGGGACCCTTCTGTTGACCATAATGGATGAGTCTACTAAATTTCCAGAGGCCATTCCATTAAGAACGATTACGGGGGCGATTCTCCAATATTGGGCCCAAGAGTTTGCGCCATCGTGAACGCCGGGCCCGGTTACGTACGATTCTGGCCACCACAGGGGGCCAGCACGGCACTGGAGCGGTTCACGCCGCTCCAGCCTCCTCTCACAGCGCCGAATGGGTGTGGCACCAACCCGCGCATGCGCAGTTGGGCCAGCTCAATCCTGCGCATGCCCGGGGGGGGGGGAAAGAGGTCGGCCTGCTGATCGGTGGGCCCCGATCGCGGGCCAGACCCCATCGGAGACCCCCCCAGTGAAAGAGCCCGCCGCCCCCCCCACAGGCCACCCCCCGACCGTTCCTGCAGAGTTCCCGCCGGCAGCGACCAGGGGTGAACGGCGCCGGCGGGACTCTACCGTATCGGAGCAGCAGCTCGGCCCATCCGGGCTGGAGAATCGGCGGCCAGCGTTGCCAGCGTTGCCAAACGCGCTGGCGCAAATGGTGCCGATTCTCCGCACCTCGGAGAATCGCGCGCCGGCATCGGGGCATCGTGACGCGGTTGCGGCGATTCTCCGGCCCGGCGCGGGGCTCGGAGAATCGCCCCCCTACTGCTAAGAGGATTTTTGAGGAGTTAACCAAATTTATTTTACCAGATACAGACTACCAAAAGAAATCCAATCACATCAAGCGTCTAATTTTATGACAAGATATTCAGGGAAATTATGGATAGTTTTGGAATAAAGCAATTTAAATCCATTGCGTATCATCCTGAATCGCAGAAAGCATTGGAACAAAGAAGATTACAGCACAGGAATAGGCCCTTTGGCTCTCCAAGCCTGTGCCGATCATGATCTCTGTTTAAACTAAAACCTTCCGGGCTCTGTAGCCCTCTATTCCATCCTATTTATGCATTCGTCAAGATGCCTCTTAAACGCCGGTATTGTGGCACCAAACTTTAAAGTCCATCTTGAGGGCCTATTGTCAGGATTGTCCACAGAATTGAGATAAAGGAATTATATTTGTACTATCTGTAATTAGGAATGCACCAAATGAATTAACTAAATTAATGAATTAACTAACCCTTTCGAATTGAGTTTTGGTCATGAGGTAAGAGGGCCATTTAAATTGATTGAGGAGAAATTGGTGAGTCAGCATTTGGAGACTACATTGTTGGACTATGGTTTCGGACAATGCTCGGCACAACATCGAGGGCCGAAGGGCCTGTTCTGTGCTGTACTGTACTGTTCTATGTGTAAATAGAGCTGGTGAGTTGGCTAGAAAACTTTTAAAATTGTCACAGCATGCGATGAAAAAAAATAGGTAGATAAGAGATCAAAAACTCGTCTTTGTATTAGTACCAGTGGTAGGTGACCATTAAAAGCAAGATTTATTGGACCTTATCAAATCAAAAGGAAAGTGAGTGAAATTGAACCTAAACTATTTTTAAAAGTACCAGGACCTGCATCTTAAGTGCTCTAAGCTGCAGGGCTATGGACAGGATGCAGGAAGATGGGATTAGAAAGGCACCTGGTTGCCTCGGGCTGGCATGGACAAGATGGGCTGAATGGCCCCTTTCTGTGGTGTCTATGATTCTATTCTTTAATTATTTGATTATTTGATAAGAACACCAGATCGAAGGAAAACTTACGGAGTGTGTCATGTATTTTGATGGGGAAGGAAAGAAGGAGGATGTGTTAGTAGTTATAACTCAGTGAGAAGAGATAAATCCCGATGATTCTGAATTTGACATTCCTCAAATTAGATTGGACAATGAAGAAGAAATAAGAAATTTGGATAAATTACTGAGTTACCTTCCGGAGGTTCCGGAGGAAATCAGAGTGCCCTGAAAGAGTTGGTACAGTCACATAGAGCTATGTGTGAAAACAAACCAGGAAATAATAATAATAATCGCTTGTCACAAGTAGGCTTCAATGAAGTTATTGTGAAAATCCCCTAGTCACCACATTCCGGCACCTGTTCGGGGAGGCCGGTACGGCAATTGAACCCGCGCTGCTGGCCTTGTTCTGCATTATAAGCCAGCTGTTTAGCCCACAGTGCTAAACCAGCCCCTGGTTACAAAGGTGATATACCTGATGTAGATGTAGGAAGTTCTATTTCAATTAAGCAACATTCATATAGACTGAATCCACTAAGGTTGGCACATGTTCAAAAGGAGATTAAAAACACGTTTAAGAATGATATCCTGGAAATGAGCTGCATCCATTGGAGTTCACCTATTGTGATACCAAAACCAGGTGGAATACAATGATTGTGTGTGGACCATAGTATTATGGGCCAGGGTTTAGAGAACAGGGTTTAGGGGCAGCACGGTAGCATTGTGGATAGCACAATTGTTTCACAGCTCCAGGGTCCCAGGTTCGATTCCCGGCTTGGTTCACTGTCTGTGTGGAGTCTGCACATCCACCCCGTGTGTGCGTGGGTTTCCTCCGGGTGCTCCGGTTTCCTCCCACAGTCCAAAGATGTGCAGGTTAGGTGGATTGGCCATGCTAAATTGCCCTTAGTGTCCAAAATTGCCCTTAGTGTTGGGTGGGGTTACTGGGTTATGGGGATGGGGTGGAGATGTTGACCTTGGGTAAGGTGCTCTTTCCAAGAGCCGGTGCAGACTCGATGGGCCGAATGGCCTCCTTCTGCACTGTAAATTCTATGAAACACCAAAGTATATCATGGAGTTCATCTGACCCACAACTTTGAATAGATTTTGGTTATGGGGAGCACAAGGGCCCACTTTACAGGTGTAATGCAACAGACATCTAAAGTATTTTTAAAACAAAAACAATGTTTATTCTATGAATCCAGTTAACATTTTATAAACACACAGTAAACATCTTATCAACTACAAACACTGATACTCTCCCCAAAGATACAATACTCTACAGGTAACCCTTCGTAACTTTCCTCACAACATCCATAAGTCAAAAACCCTTTTTAACAAAGACAGTAGGTTTGCATTCCTTACAGAAACAGGTATTACTTTGAAATCATCAAGTGATCTGGAGACATTTTTTAGCATGCAGAGAGAGACCCAAAATACACCTCCATGGTTTGAATGCAGCTCTCCTACTGAAAACGAAACTGAAACTCAGCTACAAAACAGCTTCCAGCTCAAAATGAAAGTAAAAAGCAGAGAAAGAGCCCAGCTCCACCCACACACTGACATCACTGCAGCCACTTGAGAAGACAAACATTTCTTAAAGTGACATTCCCATTACAATAGGAAAGTCAATGCAGCAACAAATCAAATTTGAATCCTATTCCTAGATTGGAAGACTGTTTTGAAATATGGAACACGCAAATGTTAATACCAGAATTGACCTACTGAAAGGATACTGGCAATTAACTCTATCAGAAAGAGCGAAGGAAGTTTCAGCTTTTGTAACACCAAATAGTCAATATCAGTTTAATGGTATGCCATTCGGAATGAAGAATGCACCAGCAAATTAATCAATAAGGTAATTTCTGGATGAGAAAATTGTGCAATGTACATAGACGATCTGGTGGTATTCATTCAAACATGGAAGGAGCATTTGGAACATTTAAAATAATTATTTGATTGACTACGGGAGGTTGGATTGGTGTTAATCTGGCCAAAAGTGAATTTGCAAAGTTGGCGCATGTGCGGGAGTGCCAGCGCGTGCTGGCGTCATCCCAGCGCATACGCAGGGGGGTTCTTCTCTGCGTCAGCCATCGCGGACTGTTACAGCGGCCGACACGGAGGAATAGAGTGCCCCCACGCACCTGCCCGCCCGCTGATTGGTGGGCCCCGATCGCGGGCCAGGGCACCGAGGACCCCGGAGGCCAATCGCGGAGCCGGGTCCCGCCGGTAAGTACCTATCTTAATTTACGCCGGCGGGACGGGCCTAAAACGGGCGGCCGCTCGGCCCATCGCGGGCCAGAGAATTCGGACGGCCCTGGGGCCCATTGCGTCGTGCCGGTCATCGCCATTCTCTGAGGCGGGCGGCGGGGGGTCGGAGAATCCCGCCCCAGATATGTATCATGTAGTGTAATAGCAGTGTTTAGTAATGAGTAGTGTTAAGCCATCTTTTCATATTGCTGGTTCATTTTTTTAAGGGGGAGGTGTGCTGAATGTAGGAAATTGCTATATTTTATATTTTGTTGTATTAATGTTATTCAAAACCCTGGTTTAAAATATATGCAGGCAGAATGTTTGCTCAAGCTGCGATGAAGGAGTTGTAAAGGTGAGATAATTATTGATTTTAACCATTTTCTTGTTTACAGGGAGGTGACTAATGGAATATCATTCCAATATAATGGAAGGAGCTGTGCTCTGAAAGCTACTGATTCAAAACAAACCTGTTGGACTTTAACCTGGTGTTGTAAGACTTACTGTGCAACGCCGGCATCTCCACATAATGGAATATTGTTTATATTTCTTGGAGGTTCCCCAGGATGTAGACAATTAATGAGGGATGGTGCTTAGTCCCTGCTAAGTAGGTTATGGGAAATCTTAGTTGGATACAAATAATGTAATGAATGAGAAGAGTCAGGTCTGCCCATGGTTTTGGCAGTTTGGCTACTGGATTTGAGCCTTACAAAACAAAAAGATTTTCAGGTTATTCCTGAAAGGGTCTCTCTGCAAAGGTCTGCACAGAGACAGCAAGCAACCATGATAGCTAACTTTATTATTGAACTATATTGGGTTGCTTGGTTAGAATATTTATAGTGAAGGTGTAGGGCATAAGTTAAAGCTTTTCCTTTTATATAAGAACTGCATAACTGTTCATTGTGAAGCTCTTCATTTAATGTTAATGTGTTTCATTCTGTTTAAATTGAACTTTATTTTAATATGAAAGTTACTTATTGGTCAGAGTCATCTCTCATGGGGAAGTCTCAACAAGCCAAAGAAAATGTCAGCAACCTTAGAAGCACCATGTCCTCAAAATGTGACACAATCAAAGTCGTTTTTAAGATTAATCAATTATTATGGTAAATCCGTGCAGAATTTAGCAACATAGTTGAAGCATTTACACATGTTGATTTGTGTCAAACACTAGTCAGAAGAATGTGAGAATGTATACAATGAAGTGAATAAAGCTTTACTGAAGTCGGAGCTGTTGGTTCATTATAATCCCAAGATGAAGTTGCAACTAGCTTGTTATGTCTCACACTATGGGATGGGTGCAGTCGTCCCACATATTATGCCTTCAGGAGAGGAACGACTAATAGCATTTGCTTCACAAACACTTACTAGGGTAGGAATTAATTTCGCTCAGCCAGAAAAAGAAGCTTTGAGTATCATTTTCGGTGTAAGAAGGTTCAATCATTACTTTTATGGGCATCTTTTTACTATTTTGACGGACTACGATCTTCAGACCATATAAAGGTATACCTTGTTTGGCAGCTGGTAGATTGCAAAGATGGCCAATGATATTGTCAGCACATACTTACGTTATCCAGTATCGCAAGTTCGAGCAGCATGCAAACGCAGATGCTTTATCACGATTACTGTTACAAGTCAGGCATGACCCAGAACATTTCATCAATATTTTGTATTTCTCACTCATGGACAGTGTACCTGTGACTTCATCTCAAGTTCAAAGATATACAAGAACTGATCCGGTGATGGGCCTGGTCCAAAAGGATAGCTGTCAGACATTCATGGGAAAAATCCAGACCTTAAGACCTGCATCACACAAAGAATTGAATTGACAGTACAGAATGGAGTTCTATTTTGGGGAATCCATGTGGTTATTCCTCCTTGCTGAGATTTCTTGACCAACTGCATGAGGAAAATCCTGGTCTGGATGAGGATGAAGGAAATGGCGCACAATTATTTTCGGTGGCCAGGATTAGACGCTCAAATTGAAAAATTTAAGAAAAAGGTGGGCAATGCTCGTCTTGTGCAAAACTAAGGAACACTCCACCATTACATCTGTGGGAATGGCTGACTCAGCCATGGCAGAGAATTCACATCAATTATGCTGATCCACTGGAGGGCCACATGTTCATAGTGATTGTGGACGCACACTCGAAATGGCCGGAAGACGTAATAATGAAGTCAATGACGACCGAGCAGACAATTGAGAAACTAGACAAAGTATTTACGGTGATTCAGAACACAGGAGCAGATTGTTAGTAAAAATGATACTTCAAAGTAGTTTGTGGACTACTTGAAAGGGAATGATATATACCGTAACAAGTCAGCTCCATATCACCCAGCAACGAATGGATTGACCGAGCATTTTGTGCAATCATTAAAACATTCTATCAAAGCATCGGAAAGGTCAGGGAACATTATCAAAAAGAGTAAATATATTTTGAATACCTTATCGGAACACTGTACATGCTATCATGCAAAGTTCACCGGCAATATTGTTGTTCAAGAGAAAACTGCAAACACAGTTTTATTTGTTGGCTCCATCTGATACTTCAGAGATTGTCAAATGACAACAACAAGCACGAATTGCAAGGAAAGAGAAAATCTCTAAAAGAGGAGTATTTCATCAGCGAGAGAGAGTGCTACCTTGGGTTTACACCACTAACGGGTGTAAATGAACCAACAGCTCCGACTTCAGTAAAGCTTTATTCACTTCATTGTATACATTCTCACATTCTTCTGACTAGTGTTTACACCAGCTATGATCCTAGCCAAGACAGGTGCAATACCAGACACCATGCAAATGGATAATGAAAGAGTTTGGCGATGACATGCTGATCAGTTATTTGCTGCATGAAGTGAGTTTGCAGAACTTCTCAAGAGGATTTAGGTTTAGAGGATATGGAGAACTATATTTTGAAACAAGATCAGAGACAGTGACGAGTTCAGATTCTGTTTCTGAGGACTTTTCAATGCCTATCGTGTCAGATAATGGAATATCCACTCAAGAAGTACCATCTACAGAAAGGAATGAGAACACTTCTGAGGTCGCAAGTAGCCAAGTTCAAGAACTCAAAATTCTACCCAAAAAGGAATAGGCATCCAAGGTGAGGCTGTCTTATTGAATTGTATATATGTATAGAAATAATATATCAGAGGATCTGTTGTATAAATATTAATTGTTTTCGTTGCACTGATGAAGTAAAGAGCGAGGGATGTTATGTATCTGGGAATACATTCTTGGTGGTTCTGTGTCATGTGATGTGTAGTGATGTCACCAGTGTTTTTTGTGGGCTTTGGGCAGAGCACCATCTCGATTGTTTGACCAACACCCTTAATAAACCACTCCTTGTGTTTTACAAGAATCCAGAGCATGGGCACCTCCATACCTTTTCTCTTTGCGGCAACCAAGAAATATAACACTTGCTGTACCTGCATACTAATGCTTTTTGATTCATGTACTCGGACACCCAGATCTCTCTTTAACTTTGTGTTCTGATGTCTCTCTTTATTTAAATAAAATGCTGCTTTTTTATTCTTCCTGCCTAGGTGAACAAAGAGCAAAGAAAATTAAAGCACAGGAACGCCCTTCGGCCTTCCAAGCCTGCACCTATCATGCTGCCCATCTGAACTAAAATCCCCTACCCTTTCAGGGTCCATATCCCCCTATTTCCATCCTATTCATGTATTTGTCAAGATGCCCCTTAAAAGTCACTATCGTCCCTGCTTCCACCACCTCCTCCGACAGTGAGTTCCAGGGTCCCACCACTCTCTGTGTAAAAAAACCTGCCTCGTACATCTCCTTTAAACCTATACCCCCTAGTAATTGACTTTTCCACCCAGGAAAAAAGCTCCTGACTATCCACTCTGTTCATGCCCATCATAATTTTGTAGACTTCTATCAGGTTGCCCCTCATCCCCCGTCGTTCCAGTGAGAACAAACCAAGTGTCTCCAACCTCTCCTCACAGCTAATACCCTCCATACCAGGCAACATCCTGGTAAACCTCTTCTGTACCTTCTCCAAAGCATCCACATCCTTCTGGTATTGTGGCAACAGAACTGAACACTATATTCCAAATGTGGCCTAATAAGGTTCTATAAAGCTGCAACATGGCTAATAGAACATAGAACATAGAACAATACAGTGCAGTACAGGCCCTTCGGCCCACGATGTTGCACCGAAACAAAAGCCATCTAACCTACACTAAGCCATTATCATCCATATGTTTATCCAATAAACTTTTAAATGCCCTCAATGTTGGCTTAATCCCACTCCCCTGCCTTATCCTCGTAACCTTGCACATTCCTTGCACATGCCTAATGAAGGCAAGCATACCGTATGCCTTCTTGACTACCTTCTCCACCTACGTTGCCACTTTCAGTGACCTGTGTACCTGTACACCCAGATCCCTCTGACTATCAATATTCTGAAGGGTTCTTCCATTTACTGTTTGTTTCCCATCTGCATTAGACCTTCCAAACCTCACATCTGACAATTTTTTGCCCACTCACCTAACCTGTCTCTGTCCATTTATAGACTCCTTATGCCCTCTTCACAACTTCCTATCCCATCTATCTTTGTGTCTTCAGCAGATTTAGCAACTATACATTCACTTCCTTCATAAATTGTGAATAGTTGTTGTACTAGCACTAATGCTTGTTGCACTCCACTCGTTACAGTTTTCCAAGCCAAAATTGAACCATTTAAGCCTGCTCTCTGCTTCCTGAATCACAAAATCACAGAATCTTTACATTGTAGAAGGAGGCCATTCAATGTATCGAGTTTATACTGGCTCTCTGAAAGAGCATTCTATCTAATCCCATTCCCCTGCCTTATCCTCGTAACCTTGCACATTCCTTTCAGATATAAGTCCAATTCCCTTTTGAATATCTCGATCAAACCTGCCTCCACCACCCTCTCAGGAAGTTCGTTCTAAGCTCCAACCGCCCTCTGGATGAAAATATTTTTCCTCACATCACTTCTACTCCTTTTGACAATTATCGTGGGCCGAAGGGCCTGTACTGCGCTGTAGTGTTCTATGTTCTATGTTCTATTTTTTTTTTAGAACATAGAACAATACAGCGCAGTACAGGCCCTTCGGCCCACGATGTTGCACCGAAACAAAAGCCATCTAACCTACACTATGCCATTATCATCCATATGTTTATCCAATAAACTTTTAAATGCCCTCAATGTTGGCGAGTTCACTACTGTAGCAGGTAGGGCATTCCACGGCCTCACTACTCTTTGCGTAAAGAACCTACCTCTGACCTCTGTCCTATATCTATTACCCCTCAGTTTAAAGTTATGTCCCCTCGTGCCCGCCATATCCATCCGCGGGAGAAGGCTCTCACTGTCCACCCTATCCAACCCCCTGATCATTTTGTATGCCTCTATTAAGTCTCCTCTTAACCTTCTTCTCTCCAACGAAAACAACCTCAAGTCCGTCAGCCTTTCCTCATAAGATTTTCCCTCCATACCAGGCAACATCCTGGTAAATCTCCTCTGCACCCGCTCCAAAGCCTCCACGTCCTTCCTATAATGCGGTGACCAGAACTGTACGCAATACTCCAAATGCGGCCGGACCAGAGTTCTGTACAGCTGCAACATGACCTCTCGACTCCAGAACTCAATCCCTCTACCAATAAAGGCCAACACTCCATAGGCCTTCTTCACAACCCTATCAACCTGGGTGGCAACTTTCAGGGATCTATGTACATGGACACCTAGATTTTTTAATCTGTGGCCCTCTCGTTCTTGATGCTCTCTTGAGTGGGAACAGTTTCTTTCTATTTGCCCTGTCCAGTCCCCTCAGGATCTTGAATATCTTTATCAATTCACCTTCTTTTCTCCAAGGAAAACAGTCCTAATCTTTCCAATCTATCCTCATAGCTACAATTCTCTATCCCTAGAATCCTGTTATATAGCAATACTTTATTCATGTTAATATGTTACCCCCTACACCATGAGCTCTTATTTTGTATAATAACATTTGACACAGCACCTTACATGCCTTTTGGAAAGTCAAGTCCCACATCTACAGGTTCTCCTTTATCCATACTGCTTCCCTACTCAGGAGAGAAGGTAATGTCGTAAAGGAGTCTTGATGGAAAAGCCTGTGGGGAGTTTGGGGGGTGTTGGTGAGGGACAACCACAGGGATCTTAGTCAAGTTAGTAAAGCATTATTTGCCCTGAATAAATCCTGCTGGCATTCCTTAATTAATCTATCTTTTGTACAAGCGATTGTTAATTTTTCTCCTGGGTTATCATTTCTAATAGCTTTTTCCACCACCGACATTAAAGTGGCTGGCCTATAGTTTCTGGGTTAAGAAGCACAAGGGATCAAGGTTATTGGAACACAATCAACTCCAAGCCTTTCACCATCCCGACTTGGAAATATATTGGTCATTCTTTCACTGTCACTGGGTCAAAATCCTGGAATTCCCTCCCTAACAGCACTGTGGGTGTACCTGCACCTCAGGGACCACAGCATTTCAAGGAGGTAATTCACCTTCTCAAGGGCAATTAGGAATGGCAACAAATGCTGGCGATACAAGACAGTGGAAGATTACCCACTTCATCATCAACCTCCTGAGAATGGGTTGTAAATAGCTCAGGAAATGTCACCACCAACATTAGATTTAATAAGTCGCACAGTTGTACATTTTCTATGGACCATACCTAGTTAAACTGGTACAGTTTGGGTACTGGGTAATGAACCAGGCCAGGTGTGGGATTTGGAGGTAGGAGAGCACTTTAGGGACAGTGACCACAATTCGGTGACATTGACGTTAATGATGGAAAGGGATAAGTATACACCGCAGGGCAAGAGTTATAGCTGGGGGAAGGGCAATTATGATGCCATTAGACGTGACTTGGGGGGGATAAGGTGGAGAAGTAGGCTGCAAGTGTTGGGCACACTGGATAAGTGGAGCTTGTTCAAGGATCAGCTACTGCGTGATAAGTATGTACCGATAAGTATGTACCGGTCAGGCAGGGAGGAAGGCGTAGAGCGAGGGAACCATGGTTTACCAAAGAAGTGGAATCTCTTGTTAAGAGGAAGAAGGAGGCCTATGTGAAGATGAGGTGTGAAGTTTCAGTCGGGGCGATGGATAGTTACAAGGTAGCGAGGAAGGATCTAAAGAGAGAGCTAAGACGAGCAAGGAGGGGACATGAGAAGTATTTGGCAGGTAGGATCAAGGAAAACCCAAAAGCTTTCTATAGGTATGTCAGGAATAAGCGAATGACTAGGGAAAGAGTAGGACCAGTCAAGGACAGGGATGGGAAGTTGTGCGTGGAGTCTGAAGAGATAGGCGAGATACTAAATGAATATTTTTCGTCAGTATTCACTCTGGCAAAAGATAATGTTGTGGAGGAGAATGCTGAGACCCAGGCTATTAGAATAGATGGCATTGAGGTACGTAGGGAAGAGGTGTTGGCAATTCTGGACAGGCTGAAAATAGATAAGTCCCCGGGGCCTGATGGGATTTATCCTAGGATTCTCTGGGAAGCCAGGGAAGAGATTGCTGGACCTTTGGCTTTGATTTTTATGTCATCATTGGCTACAGGAATAGTGCCAGAGGACTGGAGGATAGCAAATGTGGTCCCTTTGTTCAAAAAGGGGAGCAGAGACAACCCCGGCAACTATAGACCGGTGAGCCTCACGTCTGTAGTGGGTAAAGTCTTGGAGGGGATTATAAGAGACAAGGTTTACAATCATCTAGATAGGAATAATATGATCAGGGATAGTCAGCATGGCTTTGTGAAGGGTAGGTCATGCCTCACAAACCTTATCGAGTTCTTTGAGAAGGTGACTGAACAGGTAGACGAGGGTAGAGCAGTTGATGTGGTGTATATGGATTTCAGTAAAGCGTTTGATAAGGTTCCCCACGGTAGGCTATTGCAGAAAATACGGAGGCTGGGGATTGAGGGTGATTTAGAGATGTGGATCAGAAATTGGCTAGCTGAAAGAAGACAGAGGGTGGTAGTTGATGGGAAATGTTCAGAATGGAGTTCAGTTACAAGTGGCGTACCACAAGGATCTGTTCTGGGGCCGTTGCTGTTTGTCATTTTTATCAATGACCTAGAGGAGGGCGCAGAAGGGTGGGTGAGTAAATTTGCAGATGATACTAAAGTTGGTGGTGTTGTCGACAGTGTGGAAGGATGTAGCAGGTTACAGAGGGATATAGATAAGCTGCAGAGCTGGGCTGAGAGGTGGCAAATGGAGTTTAATGTAGAGAAGTGTGAGGTGATTCACTTTGGAAGGAATAACAGGAATGCGGAATATTTGGCTAATGGTAAAGTTCTTGGAAGTGTGGATGAGCAGAGGGATCTAGGTGTCCATGTACATAGATCCCTGAAAGTTGCCATCCAGGTTGATAGGGTTGTGAAGAAGGCCTATGGAGTGTTGGCCTTTATTGGTAGAGGGATTGAGTTCCGGAGTCAGGAGGTCATGTTGCAGCTGTACAAAACTCTGGTACGGCCGCATTTGGAGTATTGCGTACAGTTCTGGTCACCGCATTATAGGAAGGACGTGGAGGCTTTGGAACGGGTGCAGAGGAGATTTACCAGGATGTTGCCTGGTATGGAGGGAAAATCTTATGAGGAAAGGCTGTTGGACTTGAGGTTGTTTTCGTTGGAGAGAAGAAGGTTAAGAGGAGACTTAATAGAGGCATACAAAATGATCAGGGGGTTAGATAGGGTGGACAGTGAGAGCTTTCTCCCGCGGATGGAAATGGCTGGCACGAGGGGACATAGCTTTAAACTGAGGGGTAATAGATATAGGACAGAGGTCAGAGGTAGGTTCTTTACGCAAAGAGTAGTGAGGCTGTGGAATGCCCTACCTGCAACAGTAGTGAACTCGCCAACATTGAGGGCATTTAAAAGTTTATTGGATAAACATATGGATGATAATGGCATAGTGTAGGTTAGATGGCTTTTGTTTCGGTGCAACATCGTGGGCCGAAGGGCCTGTACTGCGCTGTATCGTTCTATGTTCTATGTTCTAATTTGTAGACAAACCATCTCCATGGATCCCTCCTCACAGGTTGTAGCGAGATCCCAACATTGCATCCAGTGTGACCAACAATGACCAGAATCTCAAACTATTTACCTTTGCGCTCACTCACCGTGAATTCCAATCATATGTTCCAAAATCAAAACTCTTTCAGCTAATATCTTCAAAGCCTCCCGAAGCTGTTGGGTGTCTTCTCCCTGTGGAGTAAAGATGCAGCAGAAAGGGTGAGAGCAATATTAGCTTTGTTAATAACAATGCAATCCACATTAGTTTGGTACTTTCATTCTAACACTGACAAACATGTGAGTCCCTCACTGTTTCTCGCTAAGCAGGCACAATTTTGATACGTTACAATACCTTTGGAAGCCTAATTACAAATATTTTCAATAACATTTTATATTCTTATATATTTGCATTTTTGGTGAATTGGTTGAAACAAATGCTTAATTGATAAGATGTTTTAGTGATGTAGTAGTGACAAATGTGGTATAAAATAATTACTTTAGAGATATTAGTTACTGTAATGTAGATAGGCCGGTCTGATTCTGTTAGTTCACAGGCAAATAATTTCAGAACGCATGGCAAAGCAAGGGGGAGGGGTGTCCAGCTAAGGAGGAGAAAAGGATGCTGGGTAATAGGGGGCCAAAGGAAGGATGGGAAGTGAGCCAATTAGGATGTATGACCAGGTCAGGAGGGGTATAGGATGACCTATGGGAATCGTGTATGTGAAACTTGATGCCATTTGAATGTATCAGTAGAGATTTCTTTGTTCTACAGACTCACTCACTTCCGGAGATGCAGAAAGCAGCATGCGTTCTGTGTCTGTGTGAAACGAGTCAGACTTGCAAGTCAAATAAATATAACTAATGCTATGCCTGCAAATCCATCTCGAGTTTTATTGAGGCCAGACTGACGGGTAAAGAATTAAGATTTCTCAGTAGTGTTACTGGACTTGGATTAATGCTCCATAGACATAAGCACAAATCCTATCATCATAGACAAGTTTAATAAGAATTGACAGGGTCCTTCCTGTTTATTCCCGTATTTTCCCTTTCTTTTATTTTTGCCGTTATAATTTTGATCCATGGATGGTTAATGGACCTGTGGTTTTAAGGCAAGCAGCCTGTGGGCGGAATTCTCCCCCCCCCCCCCCACGCCGGGTGGGAGATTCGCCGGGGCGCCGCGCGTGTCCCACCACGCCGCCCCGACACCCGCACGTGATTCTCCCACCCATCCCCCCCCAAACTGGCGCAGCGAGAATCACGGCTGGCCGCTCGGAGAATCGGGGCGCGCCATTTGCAACGGGCGAGCGGCGATTCTCTGGCCTGGATCCTGGATGGGCCGAGAGGCCTGCCCAACACGACGGGTTCCCACCGGCGCCGTCCACACCTGGTCGCTGCTGGCGGGAACAGTGCAGGAACGCTGGGCAGGTGGCCTGTAGGTTCCTGCACCAGGGGGGGGGGCCTCAAAAGGGGTCTGGCTCACGATCGGTGCCCACCGATCGGCGGGCCGGCCTCTCTGAAGGAGGACCTCTTTTCCTCCGCTGCCCCACAAGATCCATCTGACATCTTCTTGCGGGGCGGCCTCGGGGAGAACGGCAACCGTGCATGCGCGGGTGACGTCATTTACACGCCGCCGCTTTTATGCGGCGCCAAGGCCCAGTGCGCATGAATGACGCGCGCTGATCCTAACCCCCCGGGGGCGGGAGAATAAGGGGATGGGAGCGGGCTCCGACGCCGGAATGAAACACTCCAGTTTTCACTCCAGCGTCGGCACTTAGACTCCCGATGGGAGAATTGCGCCCTCTATTTTTAATTCAAGCATAAGAATCCACAAGGCTGCGCTGGTTTAAACTGAAACTGCAGACTGGTTGGCACCAGTGAGAGAGATGGATTGGGATTTGATTTGATAGATTTGGCTGGTGGCTAATGATCTGGCCCAAAGGCTTATCCTTTGCCCGGTAACCAGTGGTGATCGTATCTTATCCCACTGGAATGCTATTCAAAGTCCCAAGGTTTCAGGTTGATCCTGTCAGCCCAAGGAAGGGCCTGCTATCCCTTTCCCCTCAGTTTTTCCTCAAAGAAAGCTTTGTAGGCTGTGTTTCTGAATGAGCAGAGAGTTTGAATCTATTTATAGGAGAACCATTACTGGCTGTGCAAGAAAAGTTTGGAACCTGCTATATTTCTCCAGAAGGCATGCGAGTGCTACTTTCCTGAATCTGCAGAAGCCGGAATGCAAACCACAAACTGGAAGCAAAGTTTGAAAAGAAATAAGGTGCCTCTGCAGAAAGCCTGGTAGTAATGTATTACTAAACTGCAGAGAACCTGAATGAATGAATCTACAGATAAATCATTAATGGTTGTAAACCAAAGACTTTAATCTGTAAGCTTTCTGTGAAGAAAAGTGTGCTAAAACCCTCATCTGGGCATTCCCTCCACTTATGATTTTTATCCCTTTCCACCCCCTGTGTGTAGAGGCTGGAGCAGGTTAAAGTGAGGATTAGGAATGACCTTATAGTTAACCAATTGTATTTGCTGCATACTTCATTATAGTTCTTGTTATAAATAAACAATAATTGTGTTTACATTTACAAGCCTGGTGACAGTAATTATTGGGTAGCCAAGGGCCAAAGACTTTGGTTAGTTTCATAACAATTATTGGTTAATTCACTTGTGTTGTGACTCCGGGGCATGTGGAGCTGGAATTGATCTTGCACTGGCCCAGCGTGTCGTAACAGAATCAGCCCAGATGGGTCACATGGCATTGACCGAGGCATCAGATATAATTTGGTGAATCCTCACCGGGAATACGGTGTGCGGTTTTGGTCTCCTTAACCAAGGAAAGATATACTTGCTATAGAGGGAGTGCAACAAAGATTCACAAAACTGATTCCTGGGATTTAGGGGTTGTCCTCTGAGAAAAGATTAAATAGGATGGACATTTATTCTCTGGAGATGAGGAGGACGTGAGTGTTCGGATTAAAAAATGAAAATTCTTACAGGACTCAACAGGCAGAAAGGATGTTTCCCCTGGTTGGGTATGTCTACAACCAGGGGCCAGTTCATTTAGGGCTGAGATGAGATGAGGAGGAATTTATTTACTTGGAAGATGATGAATCTTTGTAATTCTTTGTCCCAGCGGCTGTGGCAGTTCATTGGTAGGGTGTGTTCAAGACTGAGATTGATAGATTTCCACATATTATTAGGATATTGTTGTAAAACCTTTTGTGTGCCACTTTTTCTGCCATCCTGTTGCCTGTTTTGGCCTACTGTCTTCGGTTAGCTGCAACATTACAGCACATTTGGGGATTTCAGTTCAAATGTCAGTCTTTGGACACTGAACACCCCTGTTCTGATGGACCAGGCCAGGACGTCCCCTCACAGGCTCTGTGCCAGAACCTGTGATATTGATTGGATCAACTTGGCAAACAGCCAATGTAGAATTTCCAGTCTTCCCCTATGGGTGCCTGTGATGGATGAAGCCAGTCAGAAACTTTCAGGAAAGAAGACAGGTAATTTGCAGAGTTCCATTTTCGCTTCAGTTCTGAGAATGTTTCAGCCAAGTCACAGCTGGAAGGAGCTCTCTCTCTCTCTCTGCTGCTCACTCTCCCTCGACCAGGCGATATCCAAAACCTCCAAGCCAGTTATGTGAAGAATGCCAGCTGGTAAGGACCTTGAAGACAGCTCTCAAGTTTGTGTGAGGCTTCTGGATTAAGAAAACAAGCAGTCGCTGACCAGGTCGATAACCTTTTAATCCTCTGTCTGGAAGGCCGGGAAGAATCATAGAACCCTACAGAGCTCAAACTGAGAGCATTCTTAGAATTCAGCCGGCATTTGTGCATAAAATCAGGCACAATTTGTAATATGTACACTCCTCAAGACATCACTATTTATTTCCCCAAGTTCCATAACATCCATGTCTTTTTCAACAGTAAATACCGATGAGAAATATTCATATAGGATCTTACCCATCTCTTGTGGATCCACACTTAGATGACCTTGTCGATCCTCAAGGTGCCCTATTCTCTCCTTTGTTAACTCTTTTGGCCTTATGTATTTGTAGAAGCACTTTAGATTCTCCTTTGCCTTATCTGCCAAAGCAATCTCATGTCCCCTTTTTGCCCTCCTAATTTCTCTCTTAACTCTATACTCTTCAGGGGATTCACTTGATCCCAGCTGCCAATGCATGATATATGCCTCCTTCTTCTTTTTGACCAGGGCCTCAATATCCTGAGTAATCCAGGGTTCCCTACTTCTACCACTCTTGCCCTTTACTCTGAAAGGAATGTGATTACCCTGAACCCTGGTTAACCTTTGAGCCAGATCATTCTCCATAGCCATCTTAAAACTAATGGAATTATGGTCACTGGTCCCAAAATGATCCCTCACTAACACTTCTGTCACCTGCCCTTCATTATTTCCCAAGAGGAGGTCAGGTTTTGCCCCGTCTCCAGTCGGGCCATCCACATACTGAATGAGAAATTCCTCCTGAATACACTCAACAAATTTCTCTCCATCCAAGTCCCTCATGGCTGTCCCAGTCAATATTGGGAAAGTTAAAGTCCCCAACTATTACCGCCCTATTTTTCTTGCAGCCATCTGTAATCTCCTTACATATTTGCTCCTCAATTTCCTGCTGACTATTTGGGGGCCTTTCGTACAATCCTATCAAAGTGATCTCTCCCTTCTTATTTTTCAGTTCTACCCATATAGACTCAGTGGGCAAACCCTCGGATATATCCCCTCTCAGTACTGCCATAATATTCTCCCTAATCAAAGAAGCAACTCCCCCTCCTCTCTTACCTCCTGTTCTCGCTTTCCTATAGCGTCTGTACCCCAGAACATTGAGCTGCCAGTCCTGTCCCTCCCTTAGCTATGTTTCAGTAATAACTATAATATTCCAGTCCCATGTACCCATCCATGCCCTGAGTTCATCTGCCTTGTCCATCAGGCCTCTTTCCAATGCAATTTAATCTAGTCTTTCTTTGTTCTCTGCCCTGCTTTCTCAGACCATCTGTCCGGTCATGTTTTGTACACTCGCCCTGTGTTTTATTTCTCTTAGCTTTACTGGGCCCATTCATTGAGTTATCCACAGTCCCTGTACTCTGTACTGTGGCCCTTTTTGATTTTTGACTTTAGTTTCTCTGCCTTTCACTATTCCTCTTATTGCCTTTTATTTCTGTCCCCACTTTACTTCCCTCCGACTTCCTGCATTGGTACACATCCCCCTGCCACATAGTTCAAACCCTCCCCAACAGTCCTCCTCACTATCATCTGAACAGGTTTGGGTGAGAATGGACAGGGTAAGGTGGGAATTAATAGGCAGAGCACCAGATGTTCCCACTGCCATCAGCAGGTGAATGTCAGAGATGTATCAAAGTGCCTTTTACAAGTGAGGTACCTTCTCACTGTCCTTGGAGTCAGCATTGAGTAACGACCTATAGATTTCTCACCCCGTATTCTTTGAATGTACTTCTGGTCTGGGCTGTGGCACTGTTCTCAGCATAAGGCGCAGCACAGAGTGGGTATGGAGGTAATTCTTGCCTTATTGATCTGTAAGCACGGTAGCATAGTGATGAGCACAATTGCTTCACAGCTCCAGGGTCCCAGGTTCGATTCCCCGCTGGGTCACTGTCTGTGCAGAGTCTGCATGTTCTCCCCGTGTCTGCGTGGGTTTCCTCCGGGTGCTCCGGTTTCCTCCCATAGTCCAAAGATGTGCAGGTTAGGTGGATTGGCCATGATAAATTGCCCTTAGAGTCCAAAATTGCCCTTAGTGTTGGGTGGGGTAACTGGGTTATGGGGATAGGGTGGAGGTATGCGGATGGGAAGGGTGCTCTTTTCAAGAGCCGGTGCAGACTCGATGGGCCGAATGGCCTACTTCTGCACTGTAAATTCTACCTCTGCTGGAAATGTCTGTGGCCAATAGGACTCAGTTTACATGAAGATATGCCCAAATGTGTGGAACCAGGGACCTGTTCGTGCTTATAGAACTGGGTCCCAGCATGGTTAGGGATAGGGTTAGTAATTCCAGAGGGATAGCAAGCAAATTGTCATTAATTTGCCTTAACCACCACAACAACAATAATTTGTATTTACATAGCACTTTTACCAGTGTAAAATGCCCAAGGTGCTTCACAGGAGCATCATCACACACTGCATCATCTGGGGAGATATTTGAGCAGATGATCAAACGTTTGAACAAAGAGATCGACTTAAAGGTGTGTCTCAAAGAAGGAGAAAGGTGGAGTGATTTAGGGAGGGGTTCCAGAACTCGGCTCCCAGGAAGCTGAAGACGTGGCCACCAATGGCGGAGTGATTAAATTGGGGCTGCACAACATTAGAGGAAGGCATAGGTTTTGTAGAGTTTGTCTGGCTGGAGACGGTTATCGAGATGGGGAGAATCAAGATCACGGAGCGATTTGAAACCAAGGATGAAAATGTTTAATTGACATGGCCAGACCAGGGGCCAGTAAAGGTCAGAGTTAATGGGTGAATTGGACATGTTGAGGATGCAGATAGCAGAATTTTGGATGAACATTGCAATAATCAAATGGGAAGGCGGTGGCAGAGTGGTCTTGTCACTGGACTGGTTATTCAGAGACCCAGGGTTCAAATCGCACCAATAGAAAAAAAATCTGAAATTAAAAGTTTCATGATGACCATAAAACATTGTTAATTGTCTTAAAAACCTGAACATGTTCACGAAATAAACACAGTCTAGTCCATCACGAGAACCTGCCTCCCATCCATTGACTCGGTCTACACCTTCCGCTGCCTTGGGAAAGCGGGCAGCATAATCAAAGACCTTTCTCACCCGGCTTGCTCATTCTTCCAATTTCTTCTATCGGGCAGGAGACACAAAAGTCTGAGAACAGAAACTAACAAATTCAAAAACAGCTCCTTCCCCGCTGTTGCCAGGCTCTTGAATGACCCTCTTATGGACTGATCGGATCTCTTCACACATCTTCTCTACTGAGTGGTACTACACTCCTGCATGCTTCACCTGATCCCTGTGTCCATGTATTTACATTGTGTATTTATGTATGTCCTATGTTTTTTAATATATGGAACGATCTGTCTGGACTGTACGCAGAACAATACTTTTCATTGTACCTTGGTACACGTGACAATAAAACAAATCCAAATAACGCTCTTTAGGGAAGGAAATCTGCTGTCTTTACATGGTCTGGCCTCCACATGACCCCAGACCTACAGCAATATGGTTGACTCTTAGCTTCCCTCTAAAATGGCCTAGCAAGCCACTCAGTTCTAGGGCAATTAGTGATGAGCAACAAATTCTGGTCCAGCCACCGACCCCCATATGGGGCAACAAAGTTATGAATGAAGGTTTCAGCAGCAGATGAGCTGAGGCAGGGATGAAGTTGGGAGATGTTAAGGAGGTGGAAATAAGCCCATCTAAATGCAGATGCCTGTATGTTGGCTGGAAAGTTTAAATAAGATGTTCAGGTTGTGAGCAATCTGCCTCAGTGTCCCAAGATGACCGACAGTAAAGCACAACTTTGCACAGATCACACGGTAACAAATACAGATGTCCTCACACAGTTAGCTTACCCACTGATACGAATGAGGATAATTTTAACCGAGTTCCAATCATTTACTTAGTGAAGAATGAAAATTATGAAGGCCTCACCTCTGAATCTTTGTCACAGCATTCACCTTTCTGACCTGGTTCACCCTATTTAACAAAGAGAAACATTAATCAGTCATCACTTTGACCATCTAGATATTATTAGTTCTGACATCAGATGAATAATCGCAGTCACTCGATGAGATTAAACCGGGTTTGGATATTATAAACTGCTTTCACAGAAAATGCCTTTAGGTCTCAATCAGCTAACTTTCTCGGGCTATAAAATTGGTTGAAGCTCCGTTTACTCACTTCTAAGGTTTTTCTGACCATTTTACAGCAGCTGGTTGGCAGAACATAACAGAATTTCCAATATTTATTAATTCAAGGGACATTTAAACTGTACAAACATGAACTGTAGGATGATATGGAATTGGACGCATTGGGAAATAACTGCTCGAGAACTAATTTAAATAAATCCAGAATAAAACCACTCTGGTCATCCCAATTAACCCCGATTCACGTTCTGGCTCCAAAACTTGCCTTTGGTTTTAATCACGTGATTTAGATATTGGTTATTACTCATCCCTAGGTGCTCTGAGAAAATGGTTTTGGCCCTTCTTCCTGAATCTTTGAAGTCTTTGTGCTGATGGAGCTCTCAGGGTGGAGGTAGGTAGGGATTTCTGAGTTATTCACATGGGGGAGGGGTGGGGGGGGGGGGTGAAAGATAACCACTTTGTGATTTTGGTATGTGAATCCTTACACCTCTCTGCTCTTCCACAGTTCTTACCATTTAGAAAATATTCAGATTTATCCTTCTTGTATCCAAAGTGGATGACCTCACTCTTCCACACTGAAATCCATCTGCTGGTTACGGTCATCCATCAAAGTCCCTTTGTAACTTTCTGCTCCCATCCCCTGGTTACCGCATTATCTCACTTTATGTTGTCAATAAATGTGGATCTGTGGCTCTCTATTGAGTCATCATAAACATTGATAAATGTAGTTAACGTCTGAGGCCTCAGGACAGATTCCAGGAGGGCATCACGAGACATATCATGACAATTGAGTGTATACCCATTATCCCAACTCTCCGTCTCCTCGCTCCCGATCAATTCCACACCGAGATCATAGAATCATAGAATTTACAGTGCAGAAGGAGGCCATTCAGCTCATTGAGTCTGCATCGGCCCACACCTCCACCCTATCCCTGTAACCCCACCCAACCTTTTTGGACACTAAGGGCAATTTAGCATGGCGAATCCACCTAACTTCCACATCTTTGGACTATGGGAGGAAACCGGAGCACCCAGAGGAAACCCACGCAGATGCGGGGAGAACGTGCAGACTCCGCACTGACAGTGACCCAAGCCGGTAATCGAACCTTGGACCTTGGAGCTGTGAAGCAACAGTGCTGCCCACTGTGCTACTGCACTGCCCGAGTAGGTTGTCTCCAATTTCAACAATTTCCTGTGTCGTTTATCTTCATGACCCATTATCTTTATGACCTCAGTCACACATCATCCTGATTTGGGTGTGTAACACTATTCTTCCATCGCCAATAGCTCAATGGCCTGGATTTCCTTACTTAGCACTATTTTGGGTCCAATCAGCAGTTTCAGGAATATGCACATCTCTTGATCAAAGAAACGAGAACCGTAACTTCCACCCAGCAGCTGAAAGTCATGTCCCTTTAGAATTTGTAAGAGTTTAACACGCACTGACCAATTCCGCTGGCTGGAGCTGGTTGGAGCTGGCAGTGAATGAGTCTCCGAAAGCCTCAATGTGATGCAATCTCATTATACTGGCTGCTGGAAATCAGGGCCCAGTAAAACTGACAGGCCAAGGAGAAGGCCCTTTTGTTTTCAGGAAATATTCAATTAAAAAAAAAATGTAACAATGCACATCATTATGAGTTGCAGAGTAAAAAAAAATTATTTGACAAAGAATCATCGAGACTCTCTCTCCACAGATGCTGTCAGGCCTGCTAAGATTGTCCAGCACTTTTTGTTTCAGATTCCAACATCCACAGTAATTTGCTTTTATCATCTCTCCACTGTTGTTTTTGCCAATTATCTGAAATCAATAACTTCAAGTTACTAATTTTCCTGCTTGTGGAAGCAATTTCTCTCCAACTACTTAATCAAAACCCCTTAGAATTTTGAATATTTTCACTAAATCCCTCCAAAGTATCTTTCCTCTAAAGAGGATTATTTCAGAGTCTCTAATTTCTGTACATAACTAAATTACCTCATCGCATTTACAATCTGAAAAACCTCCTCTGCATCATCTCTCGGACTTTGGTATCCTGATGAAGGTGCAGTGCTCAAAATTAGACAAGTATTCTCACTGGCCTAACCCTGGTAAAGGTTTAGCACCATGTCTATTAATGAAGCCAGGAGTTCATATCTGCTCTTTCACAGCCTTATTGGTTTGTTCTTGTAACAATCCAGGAGATATGAAGATGAAGGTTTAAATAATTTTATTTTAAACTAAAATGTAAAGCACACCCACAGCAAACAACATAAGTGTCCCAGCCCTGGACTAATAGAACTAACTCCCAGTCCAGGTCTAAGGCATCTAAAGGTCTAATGAGTCTCAGCCTGTTGCCATGGGAACTCGTACACGATGAGCCCATGGGGAGATCGATGAGTGATCCCTCGTGGTCCTTGTGAGGGTTAGCATAGTGGGTGCTCAGGGGCTTACCACACCCTTAATTTGGGTGTGGTAATAGAGGTGTGGGATGAATCCCGTTGAGGGTCAGGGTGGTGGAGGAACTCCTGTGGTGGAATGAGGTGGAGAGTTACCAAGTTATGAGTAGTTTTAATTCTTCACACTTTTTCTGAGTAACTATTGATGTAAGACAGTCAAAACCATCCGAAGTTTGGGATTGTTATCACATATTCAGATGGTTCCCAGTGCAGAGCAATTGCCAAGAGGAAGTTTTCACTTCTGGGCAAGGTGGAGGAGTGGAATGTTAGGAAGAAGAAATAGCAGGAGCAGGCTAAATGGCCTATTGGGCCTGCCTCAACATTCAATACAATCATGGCTGATCTTGGGCAGCACAGTTTATGTTTCTGGAACCTACCTCTTCATTCACCTGAGGAAGGAGCAGTGCTCCGAAAGCTAGTGATTCGAAACAAACCTGTTGGACTTTAACCTGGTATTGTAAGACTTCTTACTGTGTGGAGTGTGTACATTCTCCCAGTGTCTGCATGGGTTTCCTCCGGGTGCTCCGGTTTCCTCCCACAGTCGAAAGATGTGCCGATTAGGTGGATTGGCCGTGATAAATTGCCCCTTGGTGTGCAGGTTGGGAAGAGTTGTGGGGATGGGGCAGGGTAGTGGGTGCTTTTTTAAGAGGGTCTGCAGACTCGATGGGTCGAATGGCCTCCTTCTGTACTGTAGGGATTCTATAGATTCCATTTCTCCGCGCCCCCCCCCCCCCAACCCTTAATTCCCCCGAGAGAACAAAAATCTGTCTTTCCCAATCTTAAATAAACTAATGAAACATCCATTGTTTGCACTGAGGGTGGGGAGAGAACTGAGGATGGGGGGGGGGGGGGGGGGGGGGGGGGGGGGGGGGGGGGAAGAATTGAGGCTGATGAAGGGATGGGAATGGATCAAAATTCTGATAGAGTTGGGCAGGAAAGCTGTGGCTGGGAAGCAGAGCATGGCCGTTAGTATAGAATGTAAGTCAATTAATCAGATCTGGAATAAAGCTAGTCTCAGTAATCGTAACCATGAAGTCACTGCCAATTGTCATCCCCTTCAGGAAACCTGCCATCCTTACCTACTCTGGCCGACATGTGACTCCAGATCCACAGCAATGTATTTGATTCTTAAATGCGCTCTGAACTGTCACTCCATTGTATCAAACCACAACGAATCCGAAAAGGAAAGAAACTGGACTGACCATCCATCGCTAACCCAGGCACTAGAAACAATAACAGCAAACCCAGCCCTGTCAACTTTGCAAATTCCTCCATACAAACATCATGGGGACTTGTGCCAAAATTGGAAAAGCTACGCGTGAGTATGACTATGTCTCAGAGACCACCATCATCATCATCACCACCATCCCGGAACTCTCGGAAGCACCACGAGTGACTGAGCTGGCTGGGTCTTAAAGGAAATAACTGCTAGACTGGGTCTACAACAGGGAAAAACCTTATCCTCACCAATCAACCTGTTTCAGATGCATCTGTCCACGACAGTATCGGTAGAAATGACCACACACAGTCCTTGTGGAGACAAAGTCCCATCTTCACATTGAGGATACCCTCCATCGTGACATGTGGCACTACCACCGTGCTAAATGGGATAAACTTCAAACAGATCCAACAACTGAAGGCTGGGCATCCATGAGGTGCTGTGGGCCATCAGCAGCAGCAGAATTGTATTCAACCACAATCTGTAACCTCCTGGCCCGGCATATCCCCCACTCCACCATTACCACCAACCCAGGGGATCAACCCTGGTTCAATGAAGTGTGAACGGAGGCATACCAGGCCAGGAGCAACACCAGTATAACAAAAAATAAGCTGTTATCCTGGTGACAACACAGGACTATTTTCATGACAAACAATACAAGCAGCAAGTAATAGACAGAGCTCAGTAATTCCACAACCAATGGATCAGATCTAAGCTCTGTAGTCCTGCCACATCCAGCCTTGAATGGCGGTGAACAATGAAACAACTCAGAAGAGGAGGCTCCACAAATATCCTCACCCCTCAATGATGCAAAAAACAAGGCTGAAGAATTTGCAGCAGTCTTAGTCCAGAAGTGCCAAGTGGATGATCCATTTTGGCCTCCTCCAGAGACCCCAACATCACAGATGTCAGTCCTCAGCCAATTCAATTCACTCCATGTGATATCAAGAAACCGCTGAAGGTTTGGAGTAGTGGACTAACCGGGAGTGCAGGAGGCGAAAGAGGCCGGCATTCTGGCCTTTGCATCCCTAGTAGCCCGGCGAAGGATCTTGCTAATGTGGAAGGAGGCGAAGCCCCCCAGCCTGGAGGCCTGGATAAATGATATGGCTGGGTTCATAAAGTTGGAGAGGATTAAGTTCGCCTTGAGAGGGTCTGCGCAGGGGTTCTACAGGCGGTGGCAACCGTTCCTAGACTATCTCGCGGAGCGTTAGAGGAAGGTCAGTCAGCAGCAGCAGCAACCTTGGGGTGGGGGGGGGGGGTTGGAGGGGACATCCTGGGAGGGGGGGGGGGGGGAAAAGGGGGAACTGCCTGGGAGGGTGGATGAGCAAGAGATAACATGAAGGGTTGGGGAAACTGGCACGCACGGGTGAGGGCCAGTGTACAAAGCTGTGTAAATATATCATTTTGCCATGTATATATCTTGCTCTGCGCGATTTCTCATTTTTTTTTTGTTATGGGGGGGGGGGGGGGTTATTGTTTGTAAGGGAGAAAAATTGTGTTAAAAAACTTTCATAAATATATTTTTTTAAAAAGAAACCGCTGAAGGCACTGGATACGGCAAAGGCTAGGTCCTGGCAATAGCACTGAAAACCTGCGTTCAGAACTTGCCAATGCGTAATCTTACACATTCACTTCATCCACCACCGATGCACAGTAGCAGTAATGTGTACCATCCACAAGATGCATTGCAGCAACTCACCAAGGCACCTTCTACAGCACCATCCAAACCAGTGACCTCTGTCATCTTTCTAGGGCAAGGGTACCAGACACATAGGAACCCCACCACTTAGAGGATCCCCTCCAAGTCACTCACCACCGTGACTTGGAAATATATTGCCGTTCCTTCACTGCCACCAGGTCAAAATCCTGGGACTCCCTCCCTGACAGCACTGTGGGTGGAACTACACCATATGGCCTGCAGTGACTCAAGAAGGCAGCTCACTGCACATTCTCAAGGGCAATTAGGGACGGGCAATAAATGCTGGCCTAGCTGCTGCCATACACATGCCACAAAATAATTTTTAAAAATCATGTGGGAACTAACAAAAATGAAACATTGGGAGGGGTGCACATCATGGGAACGGTCTACCACAGTTAGGTTTCTGCCCATTTTTTCTGCAGAGTTTCCAAAGGATCTTTGCTCAGTTTACTCTTCTTCTCCATCTATATGTGAATAAGATCAATACACCTGTACATGTCTGAACCGGTTAATAATTATAACCAGACACCTGTACATGTCTGAACCGGTTAATTATTATAACCAGACACCTGTACATGTCTGAACCGGTTAATAATTATAACCAGACACCTGTACATGTCTGAACCGGTCAATTATTATAACCAGAGATGAACTTACCGGAAATCCTCTAAAGCCATCCTCTCCACGGAGGCCTGGTTGACCCTGTTGATACAACAGAATAACAAATTTGTGAAATAGGCTTGTTATCAGAGACACCTGATGGTGACAGGAGAATTTCCTAATTTCACCTTTCTTTTTAAAAAAAAATATTTTTATTCTCCTCCTTTTTCACATTTTCATCAAATTTACACCCACCAACTGACAATCAACAATAACAAAAACAATGGCAATCCCCTGGTCAACAATCCCTTTATCCCACCCACTCTCAAACAGCCTCAACATTTTAAATACCAAACACAAATGAAAAAGAATCAGGAATCCACCATCAACCCTTACATAATCACCAATAACCTAAACATTCCAAACAGCAACCCGCTAATGTTTGATGTCATCCAATTCTTGAAAATCCTCAATTCGAACTTCTTAATTCCAGCAGGTTCCCCCGCCGAGGCACAGGGTGGAGTAAATGACCTCCATCCCAACAGGATCACCCTCCAACCCCGGCCAATCCGATACCCCGAATATGGCTTCTCGGGGACCTGGTTTGAGTCTCACATTCACCACCCATGAGATTACCCTAAAGACCTCCCTTCAATACCCCTCCACTTTTGGACAGGACCAAAACATATGAACGTGATTTGCAGAGCCCCACCCCCACAGCATTCACAAACATCATCCACCCCCTCAAGGAGTCGTCTCATCCTCGTCCTTGTGAGGTGCATCCTATAGACCACCTTCAACTGTATCAGCCCCAACCTCGTGCACGAAGTTGACGCATTCACCCTCCGGAGCACCTCACACCACAACCCCTCCTCCATACCATCCCCAAACTCTTCCTCCCACTTCGCCTTAATCCTCTCTACGATACCTTATCCTCCGCCAGAATCACCCCATAAATCTCCGACACCACCCCCTTCTCCATTCCCCCCGTCGTCAGTACCTCTCCCAACAGTGTGGGAGCCGGAAAGCTCCGTACCTCCTTCCTCAAGAAACCTCAGACTGTATATATTTAAGCATCTCCCCCTACCCCAATCCATATTTCTCCCCCAGCTCCTCCAGCCTCGCAAAGCAGCCCCCCAGAAACACCCTAACTCCCCTCTCCTCCCATCTCCGATACCTTCCTCCCACTCCCTGGCTCAAATCTATGATTCCCCCGAATCAGCATTTCCTTTGACCCTCTGCCTCCAGATCTTCAACGTCACCACCACCACCGGACTCCTCGAATATTTCCCATGGGCTATCGGGAGCAGCGCTGTTGCCACGCCCTCAACCCTGACCCCCTGCACAGACTCTCCTCTAATCTAACCCACTGGGAGTCTCCCCCTCTAACCCAGCCCCGTACCTTCTCAGCATTCGCCGCCCATTAATAATACAGTAAATTGGGGAGACCCAACCCCTCTGACTGCTGTCCTCTCTGCTACAGCACCTCCCTAATCCTAGCCACCTCCCGTTCCCTCCGCCATCCCCCCCCCCCCTCAAATAAACGAGGTAATCATCTTTTCTACTTCCTTAAAAAAACGTCTTTGGCAAAAAGATAATAATCTAACCCACTCCACAAATCGTGGCCCAATCCCAAACTGCTCCAAAACCGGCATCAAATACCCCCACTCAACCCGGACAAAGGTCTTCTTGGGGTCCAACGCCACTACACCTCTGTCTCCCTCCCCTCCTCCGGTGCCATACCTGCATTCAATACCCTCCCAATGTTCAAAAAGAGCTGTCTCCCTTTCACAAACCCCACCTGATCTTCCCCTATCACTTTCAGGAGGCACTCCTCCAGCCTACCCGCCAACACCTTCGCCAACACCTTTGCATCCACATTCAAGAGTGATATAGGCCTATACGATCCACACTCTGTCGGATCCTTATCCTTCTTGAACAACAAGGAGATCGATGCCTGCCCCAAATTCTGTGGCAACATCCCCTTCCCTATCGCTTCCATCAGCGGCGCCTACTTATCCCTAAATTTCTTATAGTACTTCACCGGAAACCCATCTGGCCCTGCTACCTTACCCGACTGCATCCTCCCAATCGCATCCTTTATCTCCCGCTCCCCTATCGCCTCCTCCAATGTGGCCCTGTCCTCCTCCCCCAATATCGGATATTCCAAACCATCCAGGAATCCCTGCATCTCCCGATCCTCCCCACCGAGGTTCCAACCTATACAACCTCTCATAAAACTCCTCAAACACACGATTGATCTGGTCCAGAGCCACCACTAACTTCCCTGCCCTATCCCGCGCCTGAACAATTTCCCTCACCGGTGCCTCCCTCCAAAGTTGACCGGCCAGCATGCCGTCTTCTCTCAATACTTGTAGAACCACTCCCCTCGCCCGCCTCAATTGGCGCACCGCCTTCCTTGTGGTTGGCCGGTCAAAACTCGGCTGCAATTCCTTCCTCTTTTCCAACAGTGTTGGATCCACATCCTCTGCATACCTCCTGTCCACTTCCAACATTTCATCTATTAACTTTTGCCATTCCACCCTCTCCTCCTTATCCACTTTTGCCTTAAACGATATCACCTCCCCCCCTCAATACTGCCTTCAATGCTTCCCATACCACAGCCTGCGAGTTGTCCCCCGTACAATTAAACCCCACATATTCCTCGAAACCCCGCGTATTCCTCAATTACTTTCCCAATCTTTTAACAAAACCCTCGGTCCCCCAACATGCCCCACATCTAATCTCCACCCCAGCCTCTGCACTGCCCCCCTCTCCAACACATATCCACTCAATGCGGCGCATGACCTGATATCACAATTGCTGAATATTTAAACCCCTTGACTCCAGCCAACAGCGCCTTCCCCACCACTAAAAAAATCTATCTGCGAATAGAACTTATGAACCAAAGAGAAAAACAAATACACCCGCTCCTCTGGGTGCAAGAACCTCCAAGGGTCCACTCCTCCCATTTCCCAGCCGACACCTTCACTCCCCCTGACTGGGATCATGGATTGTGACCTGTCCAATTTTGGCTCCTGCACCAAATTCCAGTCTCCACCCACTATCAATTAATGTGAATCCAAGTTGGGGACAGCCCCATACACCTTCTCTGCAAACCCCACATAATCCCACTTGGGACCATACACACTTACCAACGCCTCCAACCTCCCCTCCAATGCCCCTGTCACTGTCACATACCTACCCCCCTGATCCACCACCACTTTGTCCATTTGGAACCTCACTCTTTTACTAACCAGGACTGCAACTCCTCACGCCCTGCCATCAAAACCCGAGTGAAATACCTGACTAACCCAGCCCTTCCTAAGCCTCACCCGATCCTTCATCCTCAAATAAGTCTCCTGCAGCATTGCCACATCAGCCTTCAAACTGTTCAGGTGCGCAAGCATCCTCAACCTCTTCACTGGGCCTCCCAGCCCTCTCACGTTCCACGTAACTATCCTAACACGGAGTTTCTCTCCCCCTCCCCCTCCCTTCCTATCCACCATCATCATAACTCCGGGCCTTCCCACTGGGCCTGACCCATTCCTATCCATTGTTAACATCGAACCCCATCCCCCACTCCCAGAATCCGCCCCCCCCCCCCCCACTTCCTCTCGAACAAGCCTCATGACACCTCCGTTCATTAGCCGACTTAAGTTTGCGAGTGCGGGGGCTCCTGTCCAGGCCTCCCCTCCTGCCCAACCCCAGGAAAAACAATCAAACATACACATCACAGAAAAAAACATTGCTGCAAAGAACAATAAAAAAACTTAACCTCTATAACAGCATGAAGTAAAAACATAAGTCAAAGCTACATATAGGCACTCTCCCAACTCCCCTTTCACAGTCCACAACACCTCTTCAGTCCCATTCTTCACTTATGCTCCAAGCCTTCTGCCTTCACAAACGCCTCCGCCACCTCCATTGTCTCAAAGTAGAAGTCTTACAACACCAAGTTAAAGTCCAACAGGTTTGTTTCAAACACTAGCTGTTGGAGCACTGCTCCTCCCTCAGGTGAATGAGGTGAATATGCCTCTTCATTCACACAAAAAAAATCTCGGTTTAAAAGGACAGAAACTGCGGCTGCAGAAAGTGCAATCAAGATGTTGTAAAAGTGGGATCATAATTATTTCAAACTATGTTTATCTTTAAAAGGAGGCCAAATGAGTTTTTGTCATGATTTCTGCGGAGTAGATAATTAGAGACATTGGGCCCGATTCAACACGGAAGAAAAGTTTGTTTTTAGAACATAGAACATTACAGCGCAGTACAGGCCCTTCAGCCCTCAATGTTGCGCCGACCTGTGAAACCACTCTAAAGCCTATCTACACTATTCCCTTATCGGCCATATGTCTATCCAATGACCACTTGAGTGCCCTTAGTGTTGGCGAGTCCACTACTGTTGCAGGCAGGGCATTCCACGCCCTTACTACTCTCTGAGTAAAGAACCTACCTCTGACATCTGTCCTATATCTATCTCCCCTCAATTTAAAGCTATGTCCCCTCGTGCTAGACATCACCATCCAAGGTAAAAGGCTCTCACTGTCCACCCTATCCAATCCTCTGATCATCTTGTATGCCTCAATTAAGTCACCTCTTAACCTTCTTCTCTCTCACGAAAACAGCCTCAAGTCCCTCAGCATTTCCTCATAAGATCTTCCCTCCATACCAGGCAACATTCTGGTAAATCTCCTCTGCACCCTTTCCAATGCTTCCACATCCTTCCTATAATGCGGCAACCAGAATTGCACGCAATACTCCAAATGCGGCCGCACCAGAGCTTTGTACAGCTGCAACATGACCTCATGGCTCCGAAACTCAATCCCTCTATCAATAAAAGCTAACACACCGTACGCCTTCTTAACAACCCTCTCAACCTGGGTGGCAACTTTCAGGGATCTATGTACATGGACACCGAGATCTCTCTGCTCATCCACACTGCCAGGAATCTTACCATTAGCCCAGTACTCTGTCTTTCTGTTATTCCTTCCAAAATGAATCACTTCACACTTTTCTGCATTAAACTCCATTTGCCACCTCTCAGCCCAGCGCTGCAGCTTATCTATGTCCTTCTGTAACTTGTAACATCCTTCCGCACTGTCCACAACTCCACCGACTTTAGTGTCATCTGCAAATTTACTCACCCACATTCTATGCCTTCCTCCTGGTCATTTATAAAAATTACAAACAGCAGTGGCCCCAAAACAGATCCTTGTGTACACCACTAGTAACTGGACTCCAGTCTGAACATTTCCCACCAACCACCACCCTTTGTCTTCTTCCAGCTAGCCAATTTCTGATACAAACTGCTAAATCACCCTGAATCCCATGCCTCCGTATTTTCTGCAGTAGCCTACCGTGGGGAACCTTATCAAACACTTTACTGAAATCCATACACACCACATCAACTGCTTTACCCTCATCCACCTGTTTGGTCACCTTCTCAAAGAACTCAATAAGGTTTGTGAGGCACGACCTACCCTTCACAAAACCGTGTTGACTATCTCTAATCAAATTATTCCTTTCCAGATGCTTATACATCCTAGCTCTTATAAACCTTTCCAAGATTTTTCCCACAACAGAAGTAAGGCTCACTGGTCTATAGTTACCGGGGTTGTCTCTACTCCCCTTCTTGAACAAGGGGACAACATTTGCTATCGTCCAGTCTTCTGGCACTATTCCTGTAGACAAAGATGACTTAAAGATCAAAGCCAAAGGCTCAGCAATCTCCTCCTTAGCTTCCCAGAGAATCCTAGGATAAATCCCATCTGGCCCAGGGAACTTTTCTATTTTCACACTTTACAAAATTGCTAACACCTCCTCCATATGAACCTTAAGCCCTTCTAGTCTAGTAGCCTGAATCTCAGTATTCTCCTCGACAACATTGTCTTTTTCCTGTGTGAATACTGACGAAAAATATTCATTTAACACCTCTTCTATCTCCTCGGACTCCAAGCACAACTTCCCACTACTGTCCTTGACTGGCCCTACTCTTACCCTAGTCATTTGTTTATTCCTGACATATCTATAGAAAGCTTTAGGGTTATCCTTGATCCTACCTGCCAAAGACTTCTCATGTCCCCTCCAGGCTCTTCTTAGCCTCTCTTTAGGTCCTTCCTAGCTAACTTGTAACTCTCGAATGCCCTAACTGAACCTTCATGTCTCATCTTTACATAAGCCTCCTTCTTCCTCTTGACAAGTGTTTCGACTGCTTTAGTAAACCACGGTTCCCTTGCTCGACCACTTCCTCCCTGCCTAACAGGTACATACTTATCAAGGACACGCAGTAGCTGTTTCCTTGAACAAGCTCCACATTTCCATTGTGCCCATCCCCTGCAGTTTTCCTCTCCATCCGATGCATCCTAAGTCTTGCCTCATCGCATCATAATTGCCTTTCCCCCAGATATAACTCTTGCCCTGCGGTATTTACCTATCCCTTTCCATCATTAAAGTAAACTTAATCGAATTGTGGTCACGATCACCAAAGTGCTCATCTACCTCCAAATCTAACACCTGTTCATCATTAAAGAATTTACAATGCAGAAGGAGGCCATTCGGCCCATCGAGTCTGCACCGGCTCTTGGAAAGAGCACCCCACCCAAGGTTAACACCTCCACCCTATCCCCATAACCCAGTAACCCCACCCAACACTAAGGGCAATTTTGGACACTATGGGCAATTTAGAATGGCCAATCCACCTAACCTGCACATCTTTGGACTGTGGGAGGAAACTGGAGCACCCGGAGGAAACCCACGCACACACGGGGAGGATGTGCAGGCTCCGCACAGACAGTGACCCAAGCTGGAATCAAACCTGGGACCCTGGAGCTGTGAAGCAATTGTGCTATCCACAAGGCTACCGTGCTGCCCCTGTTCTGGTTCATTACCCAGTACCAAATCCAATATGGCTTTGCCTCTCATATTTACATATTGTGTCAGGAAACCCTCCTGCTCACATTGGATGAAAACAGACCCATCTAAAGTTCTCGAACCATAGCGTTTCCAGTCAATATTTGGAAAGTTAAAGTCCCCCATAACAACTGCCCTGTTGCTTTCGCTCCGATCCAGAATCATCTTTGCAATCCCTTCCTCTACATCTCTGGAACTTTTCGGAGGCCTGTAGAAAACCCCTAACAGGGTGACCTCTCCTTTCCTGTTTCTAACCTCAGCCTATACTACCTCAGTAGATGAGTCCTCATCAAACCTCCTTTCTGTCACCGTAATATTGTCCTTAACTAACAATGCCACCCCTCCACCTCTTTTACCACCTTCCCTGAGCTTACTGAAATATCTAAACCCCGGCACCTGCAACAACCATTCCTCTCCCTGCTCTATCCATGTCTCTGAAAAGTCCCAGGTACCAACCAATGCTGCAAGTTCACCCATCTTATTCCGGATGCTCCTGGCATTGAAGAAGACACACTTTAAACCACCTTCCTGCCTGCCGGTACACTCCTGCAACTTTGAAACCTTACTCATGACCTCACTACTCTCAACCTCCTATATACTGGAGCTACAATTCAGGTTCCCAAGCCCCTGCTGAATTAGTTTAAACCCTCCTGAAGTGCATTAGCAAATTTCCCCCCCAGGATATTGGTACCCCTTTGGTCCAGGTGTAGACCATCCCGTTTGTACAGGTCCCACCGACCCCAGAATGAGCCCCAATTATCCAGAAATCTGAAACCCTCCCTCCTGCACCATCCCTGTAGCCATGTTTCAACTTCTCTCTCTCCCTATTCCTTGTCTCGCTATCACGTGGCACGTGGTAACAACCCAGAGATAATAACTCTGTTTGTCCTAGATCTAAGTTTCCACCCTAACTCCCTGAATTCCTGCCTTACATCCCTATCGCTTTTCCTACCTACGTCATTGGTACCTATGTGGACCACGACTTGGGGCTGCTCCCCCTCCCCCTTAAGGATCCCGAAAACACGATTCGAGACATCACGCACCCTGGCACCTGGGAGGCAACACACCAACCGCAAGTCTCTCTCATTCCCACAGAATCTCCTATCTATCCCCCTAACTATGGAGTCTCCAATGACTAGTGCTCTACTCCTCTCCCCCCTTCCCTTCTGAGCAACAGGGACAGACTCTTTGCCAGAGACCTGTACCTCATGGCTTACCCCTGGTAAGTCCCCCCCCCCCCAACAGTATCAAAGCGGTATACTTGTTACTAAGGGGAACGACCACAGGAGATCCCTGTACTGACTGCTTCCTCCCAGCCCCTTTCACCGTCACCCATCTATCTTTATTCTTCGGAGTAACTACATCTCTGAAGCTTCGATCTATGACCACCTCTGCCTCCCAAATGATCCGAAGTTCATCCATCTCCAGCTCCAGTTCCCTAACGCGGTTTCTGAGAACCTGGAGATGGGTGCACTTCCCACAGATGAAATCAGCAGGGACACTGACGGCATCCCTTACCTCAAACATGCTGCAGGAGGAACTTTGCACTACCTTCCCTGCCATCCCCTCTAGATAAAAAAAAGAAAGAAAGAGCTTACCTGTTATTCACTCCCCTTCTCAGCAAGCACTCACTCAGCAACCTCTGCGCCCCTCACGATAACACCGGAGGGAAAATAAAATAAAAACTACTTACCAGTCACCAGCCAATCCCTTACCTGCAGGCTGTGATGTCACGGTTCAACTTCTTTTGACTTCTACCTGCCCTCGAGCCTACCTCTTGATCTAAACAGTGGTTGTTGTCTTTTTGGTTAGAGAAGGGGGTAGGGAGGGAAACACTGAAGAAGTGTTTTGGGTTTAAGTGTCACTTGACAACAGCTCCTCCACAAACCACCTTCAAGTTAGGGTGAGCACACGGACTTATGCAAATTTCCCCCGCGACAGCCAATCAGCAGCTCCGCTCTACTGCCCTCTGCTGGCTGGTTGTCTTCACTTGAACAACTAGAGTTTCTTGCTGAGGTACACCTTCAGGTTAGGGTGAGCACACGGACGTATGCAAATTTCCCCCGCAACAGCCAATCAGCAGCTCCACTCTACTGCCCTCTGCTGGATGCTTGCCTTCACTTGAACAGCTAGGGTCTCTTGCTGAGGTACACCTTCAAGTTAGGGTGAGCACATGGACGTATGCAAATGTCCCCCACAACAGCCCATCAGCAGCTCCACTCTACTGCCCTCTGCTGGATGCTTGTTTTCACTTGAACAGCTAGGGTCGCTTGCTGAGGTACACCTTCAAGTTAGGGTGAGCACATGGATGTATGCAAATTTCCCCCACAACAGCCCATCAGCAGCTCCGCTCTACTGCCCTCTGCTGGATGTGTTTAGCAGAGTGTTTCGAGTAGCTGCAGAGCTGTTCAACGGCACTTTGTTGTTATCTTTGGCCTCGGAGAGGTACACCCTGTCGAGGCCACACTTTAGTTATTTGCTGCACTAGTGAGGCTTTAAAAATGGTGCCCCGATCCGTGAGCATTCTCCCTGCACTGACAAACTCAGATTGCCAGTGCAGGAAACCTACTCGTGGATCAGGGTGCCATTTTATAAGGCATCCCTGATCTTTCAAACCCCCTCAGTGACTCCATGCTGGCCTCTGGACTCCCCCAACTTCACCAACTTAACTCGTCCGGGGTCTTCGAGTCCCATCTTAAGGGCAAGGCACCCCAGGCCTGACCGTTGGCATGGGCAATATGGCATTTGGACACCTTGGTACTGCCAGCCTGGCATCCTGGAAGTGCCACCCAGACCTCTGTCAATGCCATGGTGGCACTGGAAGACAGTGTCAAGGTTCCGAGGTGCCAGCGGGAGTGCCAGGGTACCACCCTGCCCTGTCGCTGATCACCCAAGGGTCTCCAATAGCCTGAGACACCTCCCAGGTGCGATTATGACTAGTCTACATTTGTGTGGACCATTACTAAACAGCGCTTGTTCGAGGCCTCGTTCATTGGTTCTTTTAAATATGCTGATCTGGATTTCGAGCAGTGAGGGCAAAATCTAGATCGCGACATCTTGCGATATTCTGTTGAATCTTGCGAGACGTCTCAAGCATCATGAATCACTTGAGAAGCCTCTCATGAGGCTCAACGGCCTTGTCATATCACCAAGTCGAGCAGGACGAGGCCAGTAAATCCTGCCCACTGTGTTTAAACTTCAGTAATTAGGTCATGGGATTTGAGTGGGATAAATTTGATATAATGAATGGGAAGAGCCAGGTCTGTAACAGGACTGATGCAGTTGGTTAGCTCTGCGGAAGTTGTGTGTTGGAACAGAAGCTGCTGGAAAAGTCTGTCAGGTTAAGTGGCAGTCTGTAACAGACAAGAATCTGTAGGATGTTTCATGACAGATCTCTCTCTCTCCAAGCAGTCGTTTCAAGGAATTCTTTATCCAGAGGCTGGAAAGTAATCTTGTGTTTGTTAACTTTAATTAAAAGTGGGTTTTGACCTGTAATGGGTTTTGCTTGATTGGAGATAAAGGTGGTAATGTTAGGCGTTAAAAGGTTTCATTTTATTGTTAAGCATTCTTTAACTGGTAATTGTAAGCTATATTTCTGTGTTATTAAAGGTAGTTAAATACTGTGTTAATAATAAAACACCCAATAAACCATATCCCTATAAGTGTGTGGAATCACTCTTGGAGAGAAGCATACTTTCCTCACTGCTTTACAAATTAAAAGATAAATTGTGGTTTCTGTCCGGTATCCCAGAAAATGTTAGGGTCCGGTCCTAGATTGTATTAATTTAGAATTTCACACAGTCTTCAATATCACTAACTCGTGAACTTGACTCCATACCCTCTTTGCTGGGGATATACATTACAGAGGAGTAGCTCCTAGATCCTAATAATATCTGGGATATTATAATGTCAGAAACTTGTTGAAAATACTATTGGGACAATGGTAATACCCTTGGCGGGGGCTCCTTTCATTTATGGCGAGCTGGATCAGCCCTGAAGACCAATTTATCATCTGTCTTTCTCAATCTAAAATTGAGAGGAATCATCTGAAAGGTATGCCTAATCTGGTATTGTCCCAAAAAGGGACTAGGATTATGATTGACTATGTGGCCTCACGTAGATGAGTTTATATCTAAAGCCTTATACATTAGAGAATATTGATGTGGATACTGAACACACACAACACAGGGTTACATTTCCATTGCTCGCAAATTTTACCTAAATAATTAAATGTGGTGACTTGTATCCACTTGTTTTTACTGAAATTAGTGAACACTTCAAAGGTATGTCACTGACTGTAAAGTTTAGATAGCTAATGGTGTTGAAAGGTATGTCACTGACTGCAACGTTTACATATCTAATGGTGTTGAAAGACTGAGCATGTATTTTCTATGTATCTTTATTTTTTTAAAGATACATAGAAAATAGGATCACTTGCGCCCAGTGGATGGACCATCAGCCTCACAGAGCTCAATCTACAGTTCTTCACATGACAGTTGAAATGGATCTTTGGATCTTCAAACAGCCTCTCTGCCAGCGGGTGACACTGGACAAGGACCTCCCACAAGTTAAACTAACAGCAGAGAGAAAAGTCAGTTTCAGCTCCCTAGCCTTTCAATCATAGATTTAAACTTTCACAGACTGGTTATTGAATGCAGTCTTTCAACCAGCAGTTAAACCTTCACAGGCCTGATAGGGAGAATGTCCAGCTCTGCTCACCCTAGTCGAATAATGAAAAAGAAGAGTTGCAGTCTTTCTGGGAGAGATTTAACTTGCAAAAGCCTGGCTGGAGAAAATGCTTGCAGCTTTTAAATCAATTAACTCTAAACCTTCACAAAACTGGTTGGAGACTGCTTCTGCTACTGTCCAAGACTATACAGAACTGAGACAAAATGGAGACTGCCTTCCATTCCACAATCTTCTGAAAGGCATCAGCAATCTCAATCAAGAATAGAAGATGTCCCAAAATTTAAAAAGAGCTCACCAAGTCCATCAAATGACATCATGGGCTATGTCACGGAAAATACTGAACCAAGGGGTCTGCCTGGTCAGTCTAAATCGCAACTTGCAGCTGGGAGCTCAAAACCAAAAGCCTGTAATGTTGCAGGACAGGAATTTAAAAAGAGAAACATGGAACACACAAAGATTTAACAAGTCCCTTACACCGGTTAGAATTTTATAAGTGTCTATGAGATCCCCTCTCACTCTTCTAAACGGCAATCTTAATGGAGATAATACATTTAGTTCCCTCATCCAAATCATTAATATATAACGTGAACACTTGAGGTTCTAGCACAGATCCCTGCGGCACACCGCTAGTCACTGCTTGCCAATCGGAAAAGGACCCATTTATTCCAACGTTTTGCTTCCTGTCTGCTAAACAGTCCGCTATGAAATCCTTGATAATGGACTCTCACAACTTACCTACTACCGATTTAAAGCTCACTGGTCTATAGTTCCCTGTTTTCTCTCTACCTCCCTTTTTGAATAGCAGGGTTATATTATTTACCCTTCAATCTGTATAAACCATTCCAGAATCCAAAGAATTTTGGAAAATGATCACTAATGGCTATATTATGTCTAGGGAAAGTAAGGAAAGCATCCACAATTGAGTAAACCTTACTTTGGTCACAAGCAGTTGTGGAATCCAACAAGAATTTATAAAGGGATGCATCTTTTCCTCAGCATTTGATCATTTTCTGGAGGATGCAGAAAGTGAATTATCCACTATCCAATAATGTGTTTGTTTTTATGGAACAGAACCAACTAGCAGCTAATTAAAAGATTGCACTTACTCTGTCACCTGAATCTCCTTTTGGACCAGGTAGACCGGAGCTCCCTGGGTTGCCCTGGAATTAAAAAAACACAAGAGCTTGTAAATCTGACTATTTCTGTTGAATTATCAGCAAGTACATTTCGTGGTGATCGTTCTCAAGTCAAAGGTCAGCTTCTTTCACATTGGTGAGCATCTAGAATGTAAACCCCACAGCTGCCAACAGAGTAATTATCATCAACATAAAAACATACCAATTAAGAGCAGGACGAGCCTGCTCTGATATTCAATACGATCATGGCTGATCTGATTGGAACCTCAACCCCACATTCCTGCCCACACCTGATAACCTTTCACTCCCCCCCCCTTGTTAACCAAGAATCTATCCAGCTTTGCCTTAAAAATATTCAAAGATTCTGGACAGAATTCTCCATTGTCAGGATTCACTTTTCCCAATGTCAGCACGGCCTGCCCACGGATTTCACAGCGGTGTGGGGTGGTTACAATGGGAAATCCCACTGACAAGCTGTGGGAAGATGAAAACACTAAATAAATCACATCCAAAGGGTCTCCCTAGTCAACTCTACTAGTTACACGTGGCTGGGGAAGGGGAGAATCCAGCCCCTCTGCTTCCACTGCCTTTTGAGGAAGAGAGTTCAAGAGACTCCAAGAGAAAAAGATTCTCCTCATCTCTATCTTAAATATGATGTGGAGATGCCGGCGTTGAACTGGGGTGGGCACAGTAAGAACAACACCAGGTTAAAGTCCAACTGGTATATTTGGGTTATAGCTTTCGGAGCGCAGCTCCTTCATCAGATGAGTCTTAAACAGGCCGCCCTTTATCTTTCGACAGTTAATCACCAAATCTTTACAGTCTAGGCCCATCAAATCTGCACTGACCCTCGGAAAGAGCATTCTACCGAAACCCACTCCCCTGCCTTCGCCATAACCTTGCACTCTTCTCTCTTTTCAGATAGAAATCCAATTCCCTTTTGAATATCTTGATCCTACCTGCCTCCACCACCCTCTTCAGAAGATCGCTCCAGACTCCAGCGCCCTCTGGGTGAACATGTCTTTCCTCACATCACTTCTACTCCTTTTGACAATTATTTTTAATTTGTGCCCTCGAGTCCTCGAGTGGGAACAGTTTCTCACTATTTACCTTGTCTATACCGCTTTGGATCTTATATGCTTCAATCAAGTCTCGTCTTACTGTTCTAAACTCCAGTGGATACAAATCTAACCTGTCCGACCTTTCCTCATAAGACCCACTTATTTCAGCTATTGGTTTAATAAACCTTCGCCGAACAGCTTCCAATGCGTTTACATCTTTTCTTCAATAAAATAAGTAAAGTTGCATGACCATAGGCTCCTTTCCCCTTTGAGGGAGAGAATTGACTGGTGATGATTTAACTCGGGGGTCACCACACCTCAGGCGAGAGGCAAGGTTGAGAAGCAGGCCATTCATCATTAACCTCAGCCGGTGCAGGAGCTGAACCCGCGATGTTGGCCTTGTTCTGCATCATGAACCAGCTGTCCAGCCAACTGAGCTAAACTGGCCCCTTAAATAAAGGACCTTTCCACAATACGATGCACAATACTCCAGATGTGCTCTCACTAGCGCCCTGTAGAAATGAAGCATAACCTTCCTACTATTGTAATCAATTCCCCTTACAATGAACAATAACATTCTATTCGCTTTCCTAATTACTTGCAGTACCTACATAAAGAAAAAAGAATACAACACAGGAACAGGCCTTTTGGCCCTCCAAGCCTGTACCGGTCATGGCACCAACCTTTGCCAAAACCCTCAGCACTTCCTTGTGCCGTATCCCTCTATACCCATCCCATCCATGTGTTTGTCAAGATGCCTTTTGAAAGCCGTTAATGTATCTGCTTCCACAACCTCCCCTGGCAACGTGTTCCAGGCACTCACCACCCTCTGTGTAAAAAACCTGCCTCGCACATCTCCTCTAAACTTTGCCCCACGGACATACCGGTCGAATATCCCTTATCCGGAATTCTGAAAACTGAAGAATTCCGAAAACTGCAGTTTCTTTGTTAGACGTTTTAGTTGCTGTGAAATGAAGAGTTTAAAGTTCTTGTTTCCTTTTCACCAAACACCATTTATTTCACTTCCACAGCCTCTGCACAAAACTCTTAACAACACACCACCTGACAGAGGCCACCTGAAGCCCCTTTACATATCAGCGCCCTCCTCCTCTAACCTAATAATAAAACCCATTGGTGTGAGGTAAGTACCATATTTTATTATTATTATTATTATTTTTTTGTTTAATTTAATTTAGTTGTTAGCCAGATCTTGGTAGAAAGTTAGAGGGATGTTCCTCATGCAGGATGTTTGAGGTGAGGGATGCCGCTAGTGTCCCTGCTGATTTTACCTGCAGGAAATGCAGCCATCTCCAGCTCCTCCAAGACCGAGTTAGGGAACTGGAGCTGGAGTTGGAAGAACTTCGGATCATTCGGGAGGCAGAGGGGGTCATAGATAGCAGCTTCAGGGAATTAGTTACACCAAAGATTGGAGATAGATGGGTAACTGTAAGAGGGACTGGGAAAAGCAGTCAGTGCAGGGATCCCCTGCGGTCGTTCCCCTGAGAAACAAGTATACCGCTTTGGATACTTGTGGGGGGGGGACTTACCAGGGGTAAGCCATGGGGTACGGGCCTCTGGCACGGAGTCTGTCCCTGTTGCTCAGAAGGGAAGGGGGGAGAGGAGCAGAGCATTAGTAATTGGGGACTCGATAGTCAGGGGCACAGATAGGAGATTTTGTGGGAGCGTGAGAGACTCACGTTTGGTATGTTGCCTCCCAGGTGCAAGGGTACGTGATGTCTCGGATCGTGTTTTCCGGGTCCTTAGGGGGAGGGGGAGCAGCCCCAAGTCGTGGTCCACATTGGCACTAACGACATAGGTAGGAAAGGGGACAAGGATGTCAGGCAGGCTTTCAGGGAGCTAGGATGGAAGCTCAGAACTAGAACAAACAGTTCATTGTTGCCCGTGCCACGTGATAGTGAGATGAGGAATAGGGAGAGAGAGCAATTAAACACGTGGCTACAGGGATGGTGCAGGCGGAAGGGATTTAGATTTCTGAATAACTGGGGCTCTTTCTGGGGAAGGTGGGACCTCTACAGACAGGATGGTCTACATCTGAACCTGAAGGGCACAAATATCCTGGGGGGGAGATTTGTTAGTGCTCTTTGGGGGGGTTTAAACGAATGCAGCAGGGGCATGGGAACCTGGATTGTAGTTTTAGGGTAAGGGAGAATGAGAGTATAGAGGTCAGGAGCACAGATTTGACGTCGCAGGAGGGGGCCAGTGTTCAGGTAGGTGGTTTGAAGTGTGTCTACTTCAATGCCAGGAGTATACAAAATAAGGTTGGGGAACTGGCAGCATGGGTTGGTACCTGGGACTTCGATGTTGTGGCCATTTCGGAGACATGGATAGAGCAGGGACAGGAATGGATGTTGCAGGTTCCGGGGTTTAGGTGTTTTAGTAAGCTCAGAGAAGGAGGCAAAAGAGGGGGAGGTGTGGCGCTGCTAGTCAAGAGCAGTATTGCGGTGGCGGAGAGGATGCTAGATGGGGACTCATCTTCCGAGGTAGTATGGGCGGAGGTTAGAAACAGGAAAGGAGAGGTCACCCTGTTGGGAGTCTTCTATAGGCCTCCAAATAGTTCTAGGGATGTAGAGGAAAGGATGGTGAGGATGATCCTGGATAAGAGCGAAAGTAACAGGGTAGTTATTATAGGAGACTTTAACTTTCCAAATATTGACTGGAAAAGATATAGTTCGAGTACAATAGATGGGTCGTTTTTTGTACAGTGTGTGCAGGAGGGTTTCCTGACACAATATGTTGACAGGCCAACAAGAGGCGAGGCCATGTTGGATTTGGTTTTGGGTAATGAACCAGGCCAGGTGTTGGATTTGGAGGTAGGAGAGCACTTTGGGGACAGTGACCACAATTCGGTGACGTTTACGTTAATGATGGAAAGGGATAAGTATACACCGCAGGGCAAGAGTTATAGCTGGGGGAAGGGCAATTATGATGCCATTAGACGTGACTTGGGGGGGATAAGGTGGAGAAGTAGGCTGCAAGTGTTGGGCACACTGGATAAGTGGGGCTTGTTCAAGGATCAGCTACTGCGTGTTCTTGATAAGTATGTACCGGTCAGGCAGGGAGGAAGGCATCGAGCGAGGGAACCGTGGTTTACCAAGGAAGTGGAATCTCTTGTTAAGAGGAAGAAGGAGGCCTATGTGAAGATGAAGTGTGAAGTTTCGGTTGGGGCGATGGATAGTTACAAGGTAGCGAGGAAGGATCTAAAGAGAGAGCTAAGACGAGCAAGGAGGGGACATGAGAAGTATTTGGCAGGAAGGATCAAGGAAAACCCAAAAGCTTTCTATAGGTATGTCAGGAATAAGCGAATGACTAGGGAAAGAGTAGGACCAGTCAAGGACAGGGATGGGAAATTGTGTGTGGAGTCTGAAGAGATAGGCGAGATACTAAATGAATATTTTTCGTCAGTATTCACTCAGGAAAAAGATAATGTTGTGGAGGAGAATGCTGAGCCCCAGGCTAATAGAATAGATGGCATTGAGGTACGTAGGGAAGAGGTGTTGGCAATTCTGGACAGGCTGAAAATAGATAAGTCCCCGGGACCTGATGGGATTTATCCTAGGATTCTCTGGGAGGCCAGGGAAGAGATTGCTGGGCCATTGGCTTTGATTTTTATGTCATCATTGGCTACAGGAATAGTGCCAGAGGACTGGAGGACAGCAAATGTGGTCCCTTTGTTCAAAAAGGGGAGCAGAGACCGGCAACTATAGACCGGTGAGCCTCACGTCTGTAGTGGGTAAAGTCTTGGAGGGGATTATAAGAGACAAGATTTATAATCATCTAGATAGGAATAATATGATCAGGGATAGTCAGCATGGCTTTGTGAAGGGTAGGTCATGCCTCACAAACCTTATTGAGTTCTTTGAGAAGGTGACTGAACAGGTAGACGAGGGTAGAGCAGTTGATGTGGTGTATATGGATTTCAGCAAAGCGTTTGATAAGGTTCCCCACGGTAGGCTATTGCAAAAAATACGGAGGCTGGGGATTGAGGGTGATTTAGAGATGTGGATCAGAAATTGGCTAGCTGAAAGAAGACAGAGGGTGGTGGTTGATGGGAAATGTTCAGAATGGAGTACAGTCACAAGTGGAGTACCACAAGGATCTGTTCTGGGGCCGTTGCTGTTTGTCATTTTTATCAATGACCTAGAGGAAGGCGCAGAAGAGTGGGTGAGTAAATTTGCAGACGATACTAAAGTCGGTGGTGTTGTTGATAGTGTGGAAGGATGTAGCAGGTTACAGAGGGATATAGATAAGCTGCAGAGCTGGGCTGAGAAGTGGCAAATGGAGTTTAATGTAGAGAAGTGTGAGGTGATTCACTTTGGAAGGAATAACAGGAATGCGGAATATTTGGCTAATGGTAAAGTTCTTGAAAGTGTGGATGAGCAGAGGGATCTAGGTGTCCATGTACATAGATCCCTGAAAGTTGCCACCCAGGTTGATAGGGTTGTGAAGAAGGCCTATGGAGGTGTTGGCCTTTATTGGTAGAGGGACTGAGTTCCGGAGTCGGGAGGTCATGTTGCAGCTGTACAGAACTCTGGTACGGCCGCATTTGGAGTATTGCGTACAGTTCTGGTCACCGCATTATAGGAAGGACGTGGAGGCTTTGGAGCGGGTGCAGAGGAGATTTACCAGGATGTTGCCTGGTATGGAGGGAAAATCTTATGAGGAAAGGCTGATGGACTTGAGGTTGTTTTCGTTGGAGAGAAGAAGGTTAAGAGGAGACCTAATAGAGGCATACAAAATGATCAGGGGGTTGGATAGGGTGGACAGTGAGAGCCTTCTCCCGCGGATGGATATGGCTGGCATGAGGGGACATAACTTTAAACTGAGGGGTAATAGATATAGGACAGAGGTCAGAGGTAGGTTCTTTACGCAAAGAGTAGTGAGGCCGTGGAATGCCCTACCTGCTACAGTAGTGAACTCGCCAACATTGAGGGCATTTAAAAGTTTATTGGATAAACATATGGATGATAATGGCATAGTGTAGGTTAGATGGCTTTTGTTTCGGTGCAACATCGTGGGCCGAAGGGCCTGTACTGCGCTGTATCGTTCTATGTTCTATAACAAAGACATAAAAAACAGCATAAGTGTACTTTTCCTGAATGCTCGTAGTATACAAAATAAGGTAAATGAGTTAATGGCGCAAATCATCGTGAATGACTATGATTTAGCAGCCATTACTGAAACATGGATAAAAGATGGTCACGACTGGGAGTTAAATATCCAAGGGTATCAGACTATACGAAAGGATAGAATGGACGGTAAAGGGCGGTGGTGTAACTTTGTTGTTTAAGGATGGCATCCGAGCAATAGTAAGGGATGATATTGGTGCTTTGGAGGACAAGGTTGAATCAATTTGGGTGGAAATCAGGAATAGTAAGGCGAAAAGGTCACTGATAGGAGTAGTCTATAGGCCACCAAATAGTAACAGGATGGTGGGGCAGGCAATAAGCAAAGAAATAACGGATGCATGTAGAAATGGTACAGCGGTTATCATGGGAGATTTTAATCTGCATATCGATTGGTTTAACCAGGTTGGTAAAGGCAGCCTTGATGAGGAGTTTATAGAATGTGCACGGGATAATTTCCTGGAACAGTATGTAATGGAACCTACAAGTGAACAAGCGGTCCTAGATCAGGTCCTGTGTAATGAGGCAGGATTGATTAATGATCTCATAGTTCGGGATCCTCTTGGAAGGAGCGACCACAATATGGTGGAATTTAAAATACAGTTGGAGGATGACAAGGTAAAATCAAACACTAGTGTTTTGTGCTTAAACAAAGGCGATTACAATGGGATGAGAGAAGAACTAGCTAAGGTAGACTGGGAGCAAAGACTTCATGGTGAAGCAGTTGAGGAACAGTGGAGAACCTTCCGAGCGATCTTTCACAGTGTTCAGAAAAGGTTCATACCGACAAAAAAGAAAGACGGTAGAAAGGGGAAAAATCGACCGTGGATATCTAAGGAGGTGAGGGAGAGTATCAAATTGAAGGAAAAAACATACACAGTGGCAAAAATTAGTGGGAGACTAGAGGACTGGGAAGTCTTTAGGGGACAACAGAAAGCTACTAAAAAAGCCATAAAGAAGAGTAAGGTAGACTATGAAAGTAAACTGGCTCAGAACATAAAAGCAGATAGTAAAAGCTTCGACAAATATATAAGACAAAAAAGAGTGGCTAAGGTAAATATTGGTCCTTTGGAAGATGAGAAGGGAGATTTAATAATAGGAGACGGGGAAATGGCTGAGGAGCTGAACAGGTTTTTTGGGTCAGTCTTCACAGTGGAGGACACAAATAACATGCCAGTGACTGATGGAAATAAGGATATGATAGGTGAGGACCTTGAGATGATTGTAATCACTAAGGAGGCAGTATTGGGCAAGCTAATGGGCCTAAAGGTAGACAAGTCTCCTGGCCCTGATGGGATGTATCCCAGAGTGTTAAAAGAGATGGCTAGGGAAATTGTAAACGCACTAGTGCTAATTTATCAAAATTCACTAGACTCTGGGGTGGTCCCAGAGGATTGGAAAGTAGCAAACGTGACACCACTGTTTAAAAAAGGAGGTCGGCAGAAAGCGGGTAATTACAGGCCGGTAAGCTTAACTTCGGTTGTAGGGAAAATGCTGGAATCTATCATTAAGGAGGAAATAGCGGGGCACCTGGAGGGAAATTGTCCCATTGGGCAGACGCAGCATGGGTTCACAAAGGGTAGGTCGTGTCTGACTGATTTGGTAGGATTTTTTGAGGACGTTACCAGTGCAGTAGATAACGGGGAGCCAATGGATGTGGTATATCTGGATTTCCAGAAAGCTTTTGACAAGGTGCCACACAAAAGGTTGCTGCATAAACTAAAGATGCATGGCATTGAGGGTAAAGTGGTAGCATGGGTAGAGGATTGGTTAACTAACAGAAAGCAGAGAGTGGGGATAAATGGGTGTTTCTCTGGTTGGCAACCTGTAACTAGTGGGGTCCCTCAAGGATCAGTGTTGGGCCCGCAGTTGTTCACAATTTACATTGACGATTTGGAGTTGGGGACCAAGTGCAATGTGTCAAAGTTTGCAGACGACACGAAGATGAGTGGTAAAGCAAAAAGGGCAGAGGATACCGGAGGTCTGCAGAAGGATTTGGATAGGTTAGGTGAATGGGCTAGGGTCTGGCAGATGGAATTCAATGTTGCCAAGTGTGAGGCTATCCATTTTGGGAGGAATAACAGCAGAATGGATTATTATTTAAACGGTAAGATGTTAAAACATGCTGCTGTGCAGAGGGACCTGGGTGTGCTGGTGCACGAGTCGCAAAAAGTTGGCGTGCAGGTGCAACAGGTGATTAAGAAGGCTAATCGAGTTTTGTCTTTCATTGCTCGAGGGATGGAGTTCAAGACTAGTGAGGTTATGCTGCAATTGTATAGGGTGTTGGTGAGGCCGCATCTGGAGTATTGTGTTCAGTTTTGGTCTCCTTACCTAATATGTCCTTATATTGGCACTGGAGGGAGTGCAGAGGAGATTCACTAGGTTGATCCCAGAGTGGAGGGGATTAGATTATGACGAGAGGTTGAGTAGACTGGGAGTGTACTCATTGGAGTTTAGAAGGATGCGGGGGGGATTTTATTGAGACGTATAAAATTATGAAGGGAATAGATAGGATAGATGCGGGCAGGTTGTTTCCACTCGTCGGGGAAAGCAAAACTAGGGGGCAAAGCATCAAAATAAGGGGAAGTAGATTTAGGACCGAGTTTAGGATGAACTTCTTCACCCAAAGGGTTGTGAATCTCTGGAATTCCTTGCCCAGTGAAGCAGTTGAGGCTCCTTCTTTAAACGTTTTTAAGAAAAAGATAGATACCTTTCTAAAGAATAAAGATCAGCCATGATCTCATTGAATGGCGGAGCAGTCTCGAAGGGCCAGATGGCCTACTCCGGTTCCTAGTTCTTATGTTCTTATGGCCTTCTTTCTGGTCACTATCTTTTTCCTCTTCTGACTCGTCCGTGCCATGTGTCGCTTCAAACACTCTATCATAACGAGTTGGACAGTTGAAAGCATAATGGTATTGAGAGTCACATCGAAAACATCGATTTATCATGCCCCGTGCATTTCTGGGGTTCATCTTCCTATTATAGGTTCTAACTGGGTTTCTGTCTTCATAATTTCCTTGTCTCGATCTCAGTCTATAGTCTTGAGCCCTGTTCGTAGCCATACGATTTTGCCATCCTGTTACTAGTGTATCTTCCATATTCTGCCTTATTGCAGGCTGACCTATTTGGGTCATCAGAGCCATCGGAATCGAATGTTTCCCCAGAAACTTTTGTAAAGCTTTCGTCATCTGTTCGAATAAGGTATCCTTATCAATAAACTGAACTCCTGTCAAAACCAGGAGCCTATCCATGTTGCTCACTCTAGCACTGTCAAGTAATTTAAAGGCCAACACAGACTGTGGAAATTCCAGATTGTGTTTGTGCAGACTTTTATATAGTCTGCCAAATTCCATTATATCATCTTCCATGGAGATATCCTCCATTTTTCGGAACTTATCAAAATCCGACCATGCTTCATACGCACTTAACAAGTCATCTTTCTTATAAATCTTATCCATATAATGTAATAAAGTCTCCAGACCTTCTTCTGAGTCTAACTCTTCCAATTCCAGCTCAGAAAGCACTTTGTTTCGGATTTTACTGCCATATGGTAGAGAAAGAGCCAATGCCATACCTAGTTTTCTCTTTCCCAAAGCAGTTACTTTAGTCCACATAACTACTGCACTTCTCCATTGGTCGTACTATTCCCTTTCAGAAAATAAGGGAGGATAGTCATATCCAGCCATCTTTATCCTGGCTTCAGCCATGTATCTTTTTTTTTCCTTCTCACTCACTCCTTGGTTTGATCAGGAAAAGTTGTATCTTTCAAACCTTCACATTTGCACGGCAACCATCCTCTGCTTCCATTGTGAGACGTTTTAGTTGCTGTGAAATGAAGAGTCTAAAGTTCTTGTTTCCTTTTCACCAAACACCATTTATTTCACTTCCACAGCCTACCTCTGCATAAAACTCTTAACAACACACCACCTGACAGAGGCCACCTAAAGCCCCTTTACATATCAGTGTCAATTAATGGATACTTAACATAAATGAGACAACTAATTGCAATGTCTCTTAACCCATTACTTAACATTCTTGACCGCCGACCTGATGTCACGAGTGGGAAATCCCACAAGGTCCTGGGCAATGCACAGTTCCCAATGTGGCGCACATGCGCAGTTCCCAACACGCGCCACACACGTGCAGCTTCCAACACGTGCCACACACGTGCATTATATTCCGAAATTCGAAAAATTCTGAAATCCAAGACACATTCAGCCGCAAGTATTTCAGATAAGGGATGCTCAACTTGTACTGGTCTTTTGCAATTCGTGGACTTGGACATCTGGATCCCTCTACACCTCAATCAGCAGCATGCTTGATCTACATCAGTACACTGTGGGCTAAAGTCTTGCTATACACTGTAGCTCCAGGTCAATACTCAGTGCAGTAGGGAGGATGTGCTGTACTGTTGGAGACATCTTCTTTCAGGTCAAACTTTAAACCAAAGCTCCATCTGCAGGCTTATGTGGGTGTCGATGACCCCATGGCATAATTTGAAGCAAGGAAGTTCTCCTTTTAATTCTGGACAACACTCTTCTCTCAAACAAAGTTATTAATTGGACATGCATCCCACTTGTGATTATGTTTGTGAATCAGATGCTGTGGGAACATAGGAAGGCCATTTAACCCCTCGAGCTTGGTATGCTGTTCAACGAGATCATGGCTGATCTGTGAGCTGACTCCATTTACTTGCTTTTGGCTCATGTCCCTTCACATTGTTTATTTACAAAAATCTATCCAGCTCAGATTTAAAAGTCACTTTAATAACAAACTACCCCTTCTCAATTCCAGTGAATACAACTTAGTTTATGAAATCTCTTCTCGTAATTAGACCCGAGGAATCCAGGTATCATTCTAGTAATATCCTTCCACAGGTACAGTATTTAGAACACATTTACCAAAGTCACTGTTTCAAAGAACAATGCACCGCAAGTGTAATGCAAAGTACTGAGTGAAGTGTTGGGTGCTCTGAGATACAGACGAACCAACACGGTTGCGATTGGTACAACACAGTTTTATTCCTTTAAACTATTTATATAACAAACTTGGTACTCAGCACGTGGTGACTGTGTGAGTGTCTGGCTTTGAGGTCCTTGCCCTGTTCCGTCTCCTGATGGACTGCTCAGGAAGTGTCGTGTTTCTTGTTTTGTACTGTGTATGCTCTTGTCTGTGATTGGCTGTCGTGTTGTGTGTGCTAATTGGTCTGTTGCTCTGTCGATCATTATGTATGTATGTGCTGTGATGTTCACTTGAATATCATGACATCCCCCTTTTTTACAAGATTATGTGCCTACGTGGTTATAAATAGAAATGTGTACTGAGTGCAGCTAAATGTGTGTGTGTGTAATATTTACAGCATGTACATGGGGCTTAACTCTATACAAGGGGCGATGTCGGGTGTGACATACTAACAAGGTTGTACCATAACAAAAAAAACGTGGAAATGTGGAACGATAAAACAAATGCCTGTAACGAGAAGAACCTAGACATGTTAAAACAGTGGTTGCACGAGTTCAACGTGTAAACAGTCTCATAAGTCCAGTTTAGTAGGTGGGTGACGAATTCGGGTTGACCGCCTCAAGGGTGGGTCAGGAACCACTGGCTGAGGTGCGGGCCTGGCCACGGGCGGCGACGGAAGGGGCATGGTCGCAGGCAGCTCCACGAAGTCGCTATCAGGAACCACAGGAGGACACGACGTCAGTGTAAGTTCTCGTTGCGAGCGTGGAAGTAGGCGAAGAGCCCGGCGATTGCGCCTACGCACGGATCCATTAGGCATGCGTACCAGGAACGAGCGGGGAGCCACGCGTCGGAGAACTTCGGCCTGGTAGGTGGATGCGGACGTCGTCTCCAGGGGCCTGGACGGGAAGATCAGTTGCTCGTGTGTCATATGACCTCTTCTGGCGACCGCGCTGCAGTTGCATCCTATGCAGTACCGGAGCATGGTCTATTGTTGGTGCCAGGATGGAAGGCACAGTGGTCCTGAGGGTGCGACCCATCAGCAGCTGTGCTGGTGAGAGACCAGTGGCTAGTGGGGCCGAGCGATAGGCCAGCAGGGCGAGGCAGAAGTCCGACCCGGCAGCAGCAGCCTTGCAGAGGAGCCGCTTGGCAATGTGAACGCCCTTCTCCGCCTTTCCGTTGGACTGGGGGTGCAGAGGGCTAGACGCCACGTGTGTGAAGCCATACGAGGCAGCAAACAATGACCATCCCTGGCTGGCGAAACAGGGCCCATTGTCCGACATGTGAGTCATCGGAATGCCGTGGCGAGCAAAGGTGTCTTTGCAGGCCCTGATGACAGCAGACAACGTCAAATATGGCAGGCGTATGACTTCTGGGTAGTTGGAGAAGTAGTCAACTGTGATGACATAGTCCCTGCCGAGCGCGTGAAACAGGTCCACACCCACCTTCGCCCAGGGGGACGTCACCAGCTCATGGGGCAGAAGCGTTTCAGGAGGTTGCGCCGGCTGAAACATTTGGCAGGTTGTACAGTTGAGCACCATGTTGGCAATATCGTCACTGATGCCCGGCCAGTATACCGCCTCTCGGGCCCTCCGTCTGCACTTCTCGACCCCCAAGTGGCCTTCGTGTAGTTGGTCGAGAACCAGCTTGTGCATGCTGTGCAGAATCACAATCAGGTCCAGCTTCAGAAGGACACCAACAATGACGGCCAGGTCGTCTCGGACATTGTAGAACTGCGGGCACTGCCCTTTGAGCCACCCTCCCGTCATGTGGCGCATCACACACTGTAGAAGGGGGTCGGCCGCAGTCTCTCGGCGAATACGGGCCAGACTGGAGTTGTCAGCTGGCAGATTTGCCGATGTGAAAGCCACCTGTGCCTCGACCTGACATACGAACCCCTCCGAATCTGGCGGCATGCTCACTGCTCTGGATAGGGCATCCGCAACGATGAGTTCCTTCCCTGGGGTGTAGACCAGTTGGAAGTCGTACCTCCTGAGTTTAAGTAGGATGCGCTGGAGGCGAGGGGTCATCTCGCTCAGGTCCTTGTTTATTATGCTGACCAGGGGGCGGTGGTCAGTTTCGACAGTGAACCGGGGAAGACCATATACATAATCATGGAACTTGTCGAAACCAGTTAGCAAGCCCAGGCACTCCTTTTCAATCTGCGCGTAGCGCTGCTCTGTGGGGGTCATGGCTCGCGATGCATAGGCCACTGGGGCCCATGACGCAGTGTCATCCCGCTGCAGGAGCACTGCCCCAATGCCGGACTGGGCTGGCATCAGTCGAGATTTTGGTGGCACGAGATGTGTCAAAGAACGCCAATACCGGCGCAGTGGTGAGTTTGAGTTTGAGCTCCTCCCATTCCAGCTGGTGTGTGTGTTGCCACTGGAACTCCGTGGACTTTTTGACGAGGTGGCGCAGATTGAAAAGAGCCGTCGTGCGGGAGGCAAGGTTGGGAATGAACTTCCCCAGGAAGTTGACCATGCCAAGGAAGCGTAGCACTGCTTTCTTATCGGCCGGCTGCGGCATGGCTGTGTTGGCGCTCACCTTGTCGGCATCCGGACGGACCCCTGGCCGGGAGATATGGTCCGCCAGGAACTTCAACTCGGTCTGGCCAAAGGAGCACTTGGCTCGGTTAAGGCGCAGGCCGTTTTCCCGTATGCGGGCAAAAACGCGTTGGAGACGATATATGTGCTCCTGTGGTGTGGTGGACCAGATGATGACGTCGTCCACATATACGCGCACCCCTTCGATGCCTTCCATCATCTGCTCCATGATTCTATAGAAGTCCTCGGATGCCGAGATGATGCCAAATGGCATCCGGTTGTAGCAGAACCTACCGAAAGGGGTGTTGAAGGTGCATAGCTTTCGGCTGGAGGGATCGAGTTGGATCTGCCAAAACCCCTTAGAAGCATCCAACTTCGTAAATGTTTTCGCCTGGGCCATTTCACTGGTGATCTCCTCCCGTTTGGGTATGGGATAATGTTCCCTCATGATATTATTATTGAGGTCTTTAGGATCAATACAGATGCGGAGCTCGCCAGAGGGCTTCTTGACACACACCATGGAGCTGACCCATGGCGTGGGCACCGTGACCCTGGATAGGACCCCTTGGTCCTGGAGGTCCTGCAGCTGCTGCTTGAGGTGGTCTTTAAGTGGCGCAGGAACCCTGCGAGGTGCTTGAATGACCGGGATGGCGTCCGGTTTGAGATGAATTCGGTAGGTGTATGGCAGTGTTCCCATGCCCTCGAATGCCTCCTGGTTGTGGGCGAGGAGCGATTGGAGCTGTGCGTTGAACTCTGCATCCGGGAAGTCAGACGTGCCGTCTGGAGAGAGAGAGAGTGGACTCGTTGCACGAGGTGGAGAGCCTTGCATGCCTGTGCGCCTAGCAGGGAGTCCTTCGATGAGCCGACTAACTCGAACGAGTGTGTGGCCGTGTGTGTGTTGTGTGTCACCTGGAGCTGGCAGGATCCCATAGCCGGGATAACGTTCGCATTGTAGTCAACCATCCTGCACCGGGACAGCCGGATTGGTGGTCTGACCTTCATGGCGTAGAAAGCGGACCATGCTATGAAGTTGGCGGAGGTGCCAGTGTCCAGGCGGAAAGTGATCGGCGATCGGTTGACAGTCAGGCTGGCACACCATTCATCGCCCGGATTGATTGATTGACCCGGTTCCCATCAATGACCGCAACCCGGAAGGCGTCTTGGTCATCTGTGTCATCGGTTTGGATGTCGTAATGTGGAGGCAGAATGGTCCGCACGTTCCTGCGAGGAGATGCGGAAGATCAACAGGTTGAGCCGCTCGACAGTAAGCAGCGTAGTGGCCCACCTTGCCACAGCGTAGGCATTGTCGGGTTTTTGCGGGACATTGCCCTTAAATGTGCAGCTCCACAGTTGCCGCACGTCGTGACGTCATGGCGTTCGTGACGCCACTGCACAAGCGCAGTTCGGTCTTGCATCGAGCGCGCCTGCGCATCGTGTCCCTCAGTGTTGCCGCAGGTTTTGGCGTGCACAAGCGCGGGAGGCCTCGAAAAGCGCGCGAAACGGCCGCCCTCGTCCAGGCCGCGGGCCGGGAGAAACTCGATCGCCTGGACCCGTTCGGCCTCGTGGGGCACCTGGCTCGCCGATCCGGTCGCGTAGGACCCCCTCCGCACCGATTCGGTCACTGGAAATTGGGCATAGCGGCTAGTCGCGTTCTCGTGCAGGACACAGGCTTCAACTGCAGATGCTAAGGTCAGGCCTTTTATTGCTGCTGGCGTAGGCTGCCGGAGGCAACCCCAAAAACGATCTGGTCCCTGATCATGGACTCTGAGGTGGTGTCATAACCGCAGGACTGCGCGAGTATGCGGAGGTGCGTCAGGAAGGAATGAAAGAGCTCATCCTTACCTTGCAGGTGCTGCTAGAAGACATACCTCTCAAAGCTCTCGTTGACCTCAACGTTGAAGTGTTGGTCGAGCTTGAGGAGGACCGTGTCATATTTAGATTTGTCCCCGCCTTCCGCGAACACCAGGGAGTTGTATACATGGATGGCATGCTGACCTGCGGTGGTGAGGAGGATGGCGATCTTCCTTTTGTCCGAGGCGCCCTGTTTTTCGTTGGCTTGCATAAAGAGTTCGAAGCGCTCCTTGAACAGCATCCAATTTATGCCAAGGTTCCCAGCGACTTGCAACGGCTGCAGTGTGTTGACGGTGTCCATGGCGCAGGATGGCAGATTTGTAGGTAGGTTTTGATTCACTTCTGGTACCATGAAGTGTTGGGTGCTCTGAGATACAGACGAACCAACACGGTTGCGATTGGTACAACACAGTTTTATTCCTTTAAACTATTTATATAACAAACTTGGTACTCAGCACGTGGTGACTGTGTGAGTGTCTCGCTTTGAGGGCCTTGCCCTGTGCCGTCTCCCGATGGACTGCCCGGGAAGTGTTGTGTTTCTTGTTTTGCACTGTGTATGCTCTTGTCTGTGATTGGCTGTCGTGTTGTGTGTGCTAATTGGTCCGTTGCTCTGTCTATCATTATGTATGTATGTATGTGTGTATGTGCTGTGATGTTCACTTGAATACCATGACACTGAGCTTGTGATAAACCGCTGTATGAATGAAGCTTCTTTTTCAGAATATATTTCCGTGACATTTTGTGATAAGTCCTTCATGCCCTCATTCCAACAGTTGGTTGGTCAGTGATCAGTCAGAAAGAACAGTATTTGATCACCTCCCTACATTTCACATTCAGTAAATTATTTTTGAAATCACTCATTGCTTGGCTGGGAAGTGGAAGGGAAGAAAAAAGGAAAATGAAAAGGAAGGAATTGGGTAAATAAATATTGCCAAGATCCAAGGATCTTTCCTCTGATTGTCTTCAAATTATTGACAGAGGATCTTTTACACTCACCTGAGAGGGCACTTGTGACATTCCCTCTCTACCTCACTGGAGTTTTGGCCTGAATTTTTGTGCTCAGGTCCTGGCATGGAGCTTGAACTTTGAACTCCTGATTCAGAGGTGAGAGTACTTTCAGCTTAGCCACAGCTTATAACATCCCACACAGAAAGTGACAACTCTAACAATGCAACACTTCCTGGATACTGAGCAGCAGTATCTGTCTGATCAGCTGCAGCAGGGGTGTAAAGCCTGATTTTGGAGTACAAGGTGAGAAGATGACTCACTGAACCAAGTTGACACAACATTGATATGTTGGGTGGGATTCTCCGGTCCTTCACCCATGTGTTCCTCGGTGGCGCGCTGATCGCTGGCAGCGGGATTCTGTCTTTCTGCCGCTTGTCAAAGGGATTCCCATTGAAACCAGTCCATGCCGCTGGGAAACCCACAGGTCGGAGCGTGTTGCCAGCGGGAAAAGAGAATCCTAATGACCGAAGACCTCTGGCCATTAAGTATTTGCATTCAGTCCACCCAGTTATTCCTTTTATAGCAACATATAATTCCTACTCGTTCAGACTTGATGATCAGGTTCTGCTGACTGGCCATGATGCGTGACCAATCATCTCCTTGGTGTATTGGGAAGGCAGGCAGGTGTCAAATCTTTGCATCCACTGCATTGTCACAGGGTTTCTGGAAGCTTCCCATAGTTGTGTGCTCAGGGTTAGAATCATAGAATCATAGAATTTACAGTGCAGAAGGAGGCCATTCAGCCCATCGAAGCTGCACTGGGCCTTGGAAAGAGCACCCTACTTAAACCCATGCTCCCACCCTATTCTTGTAACCCAGTAACCTTTTGGACACGAAGGGGCAATTTATCATGGCCAATCCATCTAACCTGCACATCTTTGGACTACAGGGATGGTGCAGGCGGGAGGGATTCAGATTTCTGGATAACTGGGGCTCTTTCTGGGGAAGATGGGACCTCTACAGGCAGGATGGTCTACATCTGAACCTGAGGGGTACAAATATCCTGGGGGGGGGACATTTGTTAGTGCTCTTTGGGGGGGGTTTAAACTAACACAGCAGGGGCATGGGAACCTGGATTGTAGTTTTAGGGTACGAGAGATTGAGAGTATAGAGGTCAGGAGCACAGAATTGACTTCGCAGGAGGGGGCCAGTGTTCAGGTAGGTGGTTTGAAGTGTGTCTACTTCAATGCCAGGAGTATACGAAATAAGATAGGCGAACTGGCAGCATGGGTTGGTACCTGGGACTTCGATGTTGTGGCCATTTCGGAGACATGGATAGAGCATGGACAGGAATGGTTGTTGCAGGTTCTGGGGTTTAGGTGTTTTAGTAAGCTCAGAGAAGGAGGCAAAAGAGGGGGAGGTGTGGCGCTGCTAGTCAAAAACAGTATTACGGTGGCGGAGAGGATGCTAGATGGGGACTCTTCTTCCGAGGTAGTATGGGCTGAGGTTAGAAACAGGAAAGGAGAGGTCACCCTGTTGGGAGTTTTCTATAGGCCTCCAAATAGTTCTAGGGATGGAGAGGAAAGGATGGCGAAGATGATTCTGGATAAGAGCGAAAGTAACAGGGTAGTTATTATGGGAGACTTTAACTTTCCAAATAATGACTGGAAAAGATATAGTTCGAGTACATTAGATGGGTCGTTTTTTGTACAATGTGTGCAGGAGGGTTTCCTGACACAGGCCAACAAGAGGAGAGGCCACATTGGATTTGGTTTTGGGTAATGAACCAGGCCAGGTGCTAGATTTGGAGGTAGGTGAGCACTTTGGGGACAGTGACCACAATTCGGTGATGTTTACGTTAGTGATGGAAAGGGATAAGTATACCCCGCAGGGCAAGAGTTATAGATGGGGGAAGGGCAATTATGATGCCATTAGACATGACTTGGGGGGGATAGGTTGGAGAGGTAGGCTGCAAGTGTTGGGCACACTGGATATGTGGAGCTTGTTTAAGGATCAGCTACTGCGTGTTCTTGATAAGTACGTACCGGTCAGGCAGGGAGGAAGGCGTCGAGCGAGGGAACCGTGGTTTACCAAAGAAGTGGAATCTCTTGTTAAGAGGAAGAAGGAGGCCTATGTGAAGATGAGGAGTGAAGTTTCGGTTGGGGCACTTGATAGTTACAAGGTAGCGAGGAAGGATCTAAAGAGAGAGCTAAGACGAGCAAGGAGGGGACATGAGAAGTATTTGGCAGGTAGGATCAAGGAAAACCCAAAAGCTTTCTATAGGTATGTCAGGAATAAAAGAATGACTAGGGTAAGAGTAGGGCCAGTCAAGGACAGGGATGGGAAGTTGTGTGTGGAGTCTGAAGAGATAGGCGAGATACTAAATGAATATTTTTCGTCAGTATTCACTCAGGAAAAAGATAATGTTGTGGAGGAGAATGCTGAGACCCAGGCTATTAGAATAGATGGCATTGAGGTACGAAGGGAAGAGGTGTTGGCAATTCTGGACAGGCTGAAAATAGATAAGTCCCCGGGGCCTGATGGGATTTATCCTAGGATTCTCTGGGAGGCCAGGGAAGAGGTTGCTGGGCCTTTGACTTTGATTTTTATGTCATCATTGGCTACAGGAATAGTGCCAGAGGACTGGAGGATAGCAAATGTGGTCCCTTTGTTCAAGAAGGGGAGTAGAGACAACCCCGGCAACTATAGACCGGTGAGCCTCACGTCTGTTGTGGGTAAAGTCTTGGAGGGGATTATAAGAGACAAGATTTATAATCATCTAGATAGGAATAATATGATTAGGGATAGTCAGCATGGCTTTGTGAAGGGTAGGTCATGCCTCACAAACCTTATCGAGTTCTTTGAGAAGGTGACTAAACAGGTAGACGAGGGTAGAGCAGTTGATGTGGTGTATATGGATTTCAGTAAAGCGTTTGATAAGGTTCCCCACGGTAGGCTATTGCAGAAAATACGGAGGCTGGGGATTGAGGGTGATTTAGAGATGTGGATCAGAAATTGACTAGCTGAAAGAAGACAGAGGGTGGTGGTTGATGGGAAATGTTCAGAATGGAGTTCAGTTACAAGTGGCGTACCACAAGGATCTGTTCTGGGGCCGTTGCTGTTTGTCATTTTTATCAATGACCTAGAGGGTCAGAAGGGTGGGTGAGTAAATTTGTAGACTACACTAAAGTCGGTGGTGTTGTCGACAGTGCGGAATGATGTAGCAGGTTACAGAGGGACATAGATAAGCTGCAGAGCTGGGCTGAGAGGTGGCAAATGGAGTTTAATGTAGAGAAGTGTGAGGTGATTCACTTTGGAAGGAATAACAGGAATGCGGAATATTTGGCTAAGGTAAAGTTCTTGGAAGTGTGGATGAGCAGAGAGATCTCGGTGTCCATGTACATAGATCCCTGAAAGTTGCCACCCAGGTTGATAGGGTTGTGAAGAAGGCCTATGGAGTGTTGGCCTTTATTGGTAGAGGGATTGAGTTCCGGAGTCATGAGGTCATGTTGCAGCTGTACAAAACTCTGGTACGGCCGCATTTGGAGTATTGCGTACAGTTCTGGTCACCGCATTATAGGAAGGACGTGGAAGCTTTGGAGCGGAGCAGAGGAGATTTACCAGGGTGTTGCCTGGTATGGAGGGAAAATCTTATGAGGAAAGGCTGATGGACTTGAGGTTGTTTTCGTTAGAGAGAAGAAGGTTAAGAGGAGACTTAATAGAGGCATACAAAATGATCAGGGGGTTAGATAGGGTGGACAGGAGAGCCTTCTCCCGCGGATGGAAATGGCTAGCACGAGGGGACATAGCCTTAAACTGAAGGGTAATAGATATAGGACAGAGGTCAGAGGTAGGTTCTTTACGCAAAGAGTGGTGAGGCCGTGGAATGTCCTACCTGCAACAGTAGTGAACTCGCCAACATTGAGGGCATTTAAACGTTTGTTGGATAAGCATATGGATGATAATGGCACAGTGTAGGTAGATGGCTTTTGTTTTTTGACTTCCCATGTCGGTGCAACATCGTGGGCCGAAGGGCCTGTACTGCACTGTATCGTTCTATGTTCTATGTTCTATGGGAGGAACCCAGAGCGCCCGGAGGAAACCCATGCAGTCTTCACACAAAGTGCAAACTTCACCCAGACAGTCACCCGAGACCGGAATTGAACCCGGGTCCCTGGAGCTGTGAGGCAGCAGTGATAACCACTGTGCCATCATGGGTTGCTTCTGCAGTAGCCACGGATCCAGTGGGGAATGTGAAGACATAGCAGCGGGTTTTCCTCCAGTCACCACCAACCCCTCCACCTCACATTTCTCCCCAGCTTCCTCCGGAAGCTCATGTGAAGAAACCCCACAGTAGAGACTACACCAAGGATGAGACTGCACCCGGAGTACTGTGTACAGTTTTGTCCCCTTGTCTGAGGAGGCATTGGCGGCAGTTCAGAGGAGGTTCACTAGATTGATTGCAGAGATGAGGCGTTTGTCTTACGAAGAGTGTTTAGACTCTCACGTTTCGAAGATAGAGAGTCGCTCGAATTGAGGTATAAAAGTTGCAAGGGGCGGCACGGTAGCACAGTGGTTAGCATTGCTGCCTCACAGCGCCAGGGACCCGGGTTCGAAACCGACCTCGGGTGACTATCTGTGTGGAGTCTGCACTTTCTCCCTGTGACTGCGTGGGTTTCGTCCGGGTGCTCCGATTTCCTCCCACACTCTAAAGATGTGCAGGTTAGGTGGATTGGGCATGCTAAATTGCCCTTAGTGTCCAGTAGTTGGGTGAGGATACAGGGCTAGAGTGGGGATTGGGCCTTGGTATGGTGCTCTTTCGAACGGTCAGCGCAGACTCGATGGGCCGAATGGCCTCCTTCTGCACTGTAGGAATTCTATGATTCTGTGATGGTAAAAGGTGTTGACAATGTAGACGTAGAGTGGATGCTTCCTCTTGTGGGGCAATCTAGAACGAGAGGAGATAGTAACTGAGATGAAGAGAGTTAATTCTCTCAAAGGTATGTGAATCTGTGCAATTCACTTTTCCAAAGTGTGGCAGATGCAGCGACATTGAGTAAATTTGAGAAGATTAACAGGTTTTTAATTAGTAAAGGGTTGAAGAGTTATGGAGAACTGATGAAAAGTGGAGTTAAGGACGAGATGAGATCAGCCATGATCGTATTAAATGGCGGAGCGGGTCTGAGGGGCTGAATTGCCTAATCCTGCTCCCAGCTCTTCTGCTCTTAAGGGTGTAGAGCCGGAGACATTTACAGTGCAAGAGGGAGTCCATTCAGCCCGCTGTGTCCCTGCCAGCTATTTACTAGAGCAGTCCAAAGTAACCAGCTCTGCTAATTAGATGGGCGTAAATTGAAATCTGGCCTGTTCTCAGTGTGGGAGGAGTGCAGGAGCAGCAGGAACAAATGTCCTCAATTGTTAGATGAAAGGAGAATACTTAGTGAACCATCACTATGTAGGCCTGAAGCTGTGACTGGATGGGATCTCACTCTGCAATGTGTCAGAGATTGTTGCAAATTTTTGCAATAAAATAGCAGCCTTAATTTAATGGTTTTACACATCATATGAGAACTATTGAAGTGAGTGAACAACATATTAGAGAATGACTCACTTTAGATCCGGGAGGTCCAGTAGGTCCAGGAGGCCCTAGATAGAGACAATTAACAACAAAACATTCTTTACCATTGGTATTGAGAAAACAACAGTCTCAGAACAGTGTTTGTTCATTGATTTACTCATTACTCTGCTGCAACTGAAATTGCTCTGTTCGTTTTCGATTGTGACTGATGTACTTATTAGCTTTGCACCTCAATTGCTACTTTAACCTAGAATGTTCTGCATCACCATGGCAAAAGTTTCTATTTAGTGACTATTCCACAACAGACAGCCTCGAATGTAACTGCAGCTATTTCAGGGATTGTTGCCAATGGTTACTCAATGTCAAACCAGAGCAAAGGCCAACTGACTGTGACCGTTTGCAATCCTTCAGCAGGGCGAGCTTCACTGGGATTGAAACTCACCCAGAAATTAAGCTCTTTTCAACCGGATGATACTTCCCTGCTGAATGAGATCAGGATGGGTGTCATTTATACATTGAGAGTGGATCGGGTAAGGGCTGAAATCAGTGAGTTTAATGTGTACCTCGTGATGGAGGACGACCGGCTGGAAAGGCCAGGGTCGGTGGCTTCAATTGGTCAGCCTCATCTTTCGTGTTTGCTCCCTGAGAAGCACTGGGGCCTAGTGAGGCACGATCAATTTGACTGGAGACGAAGTTGAATCCAAACTGAGGCTTTATTAGTATCAGATGTGTGGCCTCCCACAGCAGCTGACGAAATGGCTGCGAGCTGAAGGCCACGCATATTTATAACCCGGTTCCTGGGCGGAGCTAGCATGCAGGGGCCCAGGTGAACCTGTAATGCAGGTTCTACCGTACAACCTCTAATATCAGAACACAGTGGTTTACCACATTCACCCCCTGTTAAAATTGAGTCCAGCGGAGGTGGTGGATAACTATATACAATTAGCAATTTTTAATATTTACAGAGTAGTAAAAAAATGTCTCTGGTCATCCGGCGGGCCGGTTAGAGGTTCAGCCGGTCCGGCGCCTTGATGGTCCTTTGGGATCGACAAAGTGGAGCCGGTGATGTTGGTGCTGTCGTGGTCGAAGTTGACTCCGGGAGCATGCCAAAATCCTCTTTATCAACGGGGGTGGGCAGGGGGGAGGATGGACAGTCCTAGGGGGGGGGTGATGGGGGCGGCGGGGGAGGGGACGGTGGCGCCGGGAGCGACGGGGGTGGTACCTGCTGGATCCCTGAGGGAGACAGTATCCTGGCGGCCATCGGGGAATGCCACGTAGGCGTACTGTGGGTTTGCGTGGAGCAGGTGCACCCTATCTACCAACGGATCCGCCTTGTGGAGCCGCACATGTTTACGGAGAAGCACGGTTCCCGGAGTTGTGAGCCAAGTTGGGAGCGATACCCCGGATGTGGACTTCCTGGGGAAGGCAAAAAGATGTTCATGTGGTATACTGTTAGTAGCAGTGCAGAGTAATGAGTGAATGGAATGCAGTGCATCAGGGAGGACCTCTTGCCAGCAGGAGGCCGGGAGATTTCTGGACCGCAGGGCCAGCTGGCCCTCCATACCGTCCCATTCTCCCTTTCAACCTGTCCATTTCCCCGGGGGTTCTGCTGGAGGCGATACCCCTGCCGAGCAGGAATTGATGTAGCTCATGTGGTGGTGTGTATTAGGGGTAGTTCGGTACCTGTAATGCCGAGAGGCTATTGGTAGACAGACACTGGGTCCTGATTGGATCTGCCACCTGCTGGCTCCACCCAGTAAGGCGGAGTATAAGAGCCCGGGTTCTCCCAGCAGCCGCATTCTGTAAATGAGCTGCTGGGGAACAAGTCTTGCTTAATAAAGCCTCGATTGACTTCATCACTTCTCGACTCGTGAGTAATTGGTTGTGCCACAATTTATTAAGCAGACTTAAAAAGACTATGAGCTCCGGATCGCCCCGGAGTGTCTGCGAATCAGCCCCCATGCAGCAAACTCAGCGGCCGTATTTAAACACTGGCTAGCGTGCTTCGAGGGATACCTCCGAACGGCCCCCGGCCGGATCACAGAAGAGCAGAAAATGCAGGTCCTGCATTCCAGGGCGAGCCCGGAGATCTACACGCTCATCGAAGACGCGGAGGATTTCCCGACGGTGCTCACCATGCTGAAAGGGGTCTACATTCGGCCCGTAAACCATGTCTACGCACGCCACCAACTCGCGATGAGACGGCAAATCCCCGGAGAATCGCTGGACGAGTTCTACAGCGCACTGCTGATATTGGGAAGGAACTGCAACTGCCCGTTGGTGAGCGCAAACGAACATACGGAACTCCTAATCAGGGATGCTTTTGTGCAGGGAAGGAACATGCAACTGCCCCCGACCGCGTGCGATCCATGGATGCCACCATCTTGGCTGATAGCCAAGAGCCCCAGCATGGACGGCTCCACGGGGTCTGAAGAGAACACCCCGATGCAACAACCACGATTGGCTTTGGTGACCCTGGACCAGTCGCGGCCCTGGACGCTCCAAACGGCAACAACAACGGTGCTGGTCAACGGACACGAGACGCCATGTCTGATCGACTCTGGGAGCACGGAAAGTTTTATCCATCCGGATACAGTAAGACGCTGTTTTCTTTCCATTCGTCCGAGCACCCAAAAGATTTTCCTGGCAGCGGGATCCCATTCCATAGAGATCAAAGGGTTCTGCATCGCGAACCTAACAGTGCAAGGGAGGGAGTTTAAGAATTATCGGCTTTATGTCCCTCCCCACCTCTGCGCTCCCACTCTCCGAGGGTTAGATTTCCAATGTAACCTCCAGAGCCTAATGTTCCAATTCGGCGGCCCTATACCCCCACTCACTATCTGCAGCCTCGCGACCCTCAAGGTTGAACCGCCTTCCTTGTTTGCGAACCTCACCCTGGATTGCAAACCCGTCGCCACGAGGAGCAGACGTTACAGCGCCCAGGATCGAACGTTTATCCGGTCTGAAGTTCAGCGGCTGCTGAAGGAAGGCTTAATCCGGGCCAGCAATAGTCCCTGGAGAGCCCAGGTGGTAGTTGTAAAGACCGGGGAGAAGCAGAGGATGGTCGTAGACTATAGTCAAATCATCAATAGGTACACGCAGCTAGATGCGTACCCTCTCCCCCGCATGTCCGACATGGTCAATCGGATTGCACAGTACAATGTCTTTTCCACCGTGGACCTTAAGTCCGCATACCACCAGCTTCCCATCCGCCCGAGTGACCACAAGTACATGGCGTTCGAGGCAGACGGGCGGCTCTACCACTTTTTAAGGGTCCCATTTGGCGTCACGAACGGAGTCTCGGTCTTCCAACGGGAGATGGACCGAATGGTTGACCAGCACAGTTTGCGGGCCACGTTCCCATTCCTCGACAATGTAGCCATCTGCGGCCATGACCAGCAGGACCACAACGCCAACCTCCGCAAATTCCTCCAGACCACTAATGCCCTGAACCTCACCTATAATGAGGAAAAATGCGTTTTTAGCACCAACCGTCTGGCTATCCTGGGATACGTAGTGCGTAATGGAGTGATAGGCCCCGACCCCGAACGCATACGCCCCCTTATGGAATTTCCACTCCCCCACTGCTCCAAAGCCCTGAAATGCTGCCTGGGCTTCTTCTCGTATTACGCCTAGTGGGTTCCCCAATACGCAGACAAGGCCCGCCCGTTAATTCAGTCCACTACCTTCCCCCTGTCGACAGAGGCCCGCCAGGCCTTCAGCCGCATCAAAGCAGATATCGCAAAGGCCACGATGCACGCAATCGACGAGTCCCTCCCCTCCAAGTCGAGAGTGACGCATCCGATGTAGCTCTGGCGGCCACGCTCAACCAAGCGGGCAGACCCGTGGCCTTTTTCTCCCATACCCTCCACGCCTCAGAAATCCGCCACTCAGTGGAAAAGGAAGCCCAAGCCATAGTGCAAGCTGTGCGACATTGGAGGCATTACCTGGCCGGCAGGAGATTCACTCTCCTCACTGACCAACGGTCGGTAGCCTTTATGTTCGATAATGCACAGCGGGGCAAAATCAAGAACGACAAGATCTTGAGGTGGAGGATCGAGCTCTCCACCTATAACTATGAGATCTTGTATCGTCCCGGAAAGCTGAACGAGCCGTCCGATGCCCTATCCCGCGGCACATGTGCCAACACACAAGTAGACTACCTCCAAGCCCTCCACGAGGACCTCTGCCACCCGGGGGTCACTCGATTCTACCACTTTGTGAAGACCCGCAACCTCCCTTACTCTGTTGAGGAGGTCCGAACAGCCACCAGGAACTGCCAAATCTGCGCAGAGTGCAAGCCGCACTTTTTCAGGCCCGATAGAGCGCACCTGATAAAGGCTTCCCGTCACTTTGAATGCCTCAGTCTGGATTTCAAAGGCCCCCTCCCCTTCACCGACCGCAACGCGTACTTCCTAAACGTGGTGGACGAATACTCCCGTTTCCCCTTCGCCATCCCCTGCCCCGACATGACCGCGGCCACAGTCATTAAAGCCCTCGGCACCATCTTTACACTGTTCGGTTTCCCCGCGTACATCCATAGCGACAGGGGGTCCTCCTTCATGAGCGACGAACTGCGTCAGTTCCTGCTCAGCAAGGGAATAGCCTCGAGCAGGACGACCAGTTACAACCCCCGGGGGAACGGTCAGGTAGAGAGGGAGAACGGCACGGTCTGGCCCTACGGTCCAGAAGTCTCCCAGTTTCCCGTTGGCAGGAAGTCCTCCCGGATGCCCTCCACTCCATCCGGTCACTGCTGTGTACCACCACTAATCAAACGCCTCACGAGCGCCTCCTTGTCTTCCCTAGGAAGTCCTCCTCCGGAACGTCGCTGCCGACCTGGCTGGCAGCCCCAGGACCCATCTTGGTCCGAAAGCATGTGCGGGCGCACAAATCGGACCCGTTGGTCGAGAGGGTTCACCTTCTCCATGCAAACCCTCAGTACGCGTACGTGGCGTACCCTGACGGCCGACAGGACACGGTCTCCCTGCGGGACCTGGCGCCCGCTGGAACCACACACACCCCCCCAACACCAATCACCCCCTCCCTCCCGCCGGCGCACCCCACGGCTGCTCCCTTCCCGGGTGGATCGGTCCTCCTCCCGTACCCGCCCAGGAGTAAGGTAACAGGAACAAACAGCGCGACGCTCCCAGAGACGACAGTGCCCGAGCCAGCACCTGCACCAGAACCGGGGCTGAGACGATCGACGAGGACGACCAGGGCACCCACTCGACTCGTGGAATCCGTGTGACAAAACAAAAATCTGTAAATAATTCAGCCAAAATCTGTAAACAGTTAACTGTTGAGATCAAGGCATAGCCACTGTATGGAGATAATTCCAGGACCAGCTTTGTAAACCCCTACCACCATGCGACCCACCACCCCGCCGGGTTCCTTTTTAACAAGGGGTGAATGTGGTGGTATGTATTAGGGGTAGTACGGTACCTGTGATGCCGAGAGGCTATTGGTAGACAGACACTGGGTCCTGATTGGATCTGCCACCTGCTGGCTCCACCCAGTAAGGCGGAGTATTACCGGGTTCTCCCAGCAGCCGCATTCTGTAACTGAGCTGCTGGGGAACAAGTCTTGCTTAATAAAGCCTCGATTGACTTCATCACTTCTCGACTCGTGAGTAATTGGTTGTGCCACAGCTCATCACTCATGAATGAGGATCCCCTGTCACTGTGGATGTAGGCGGGGAAGCCGAACAGAGTGAAGATAGAATTAAGGGCTTTAATGACGGTGGCAGACATCATGTCGGGGCATGGGATGGCGAAGGGAAACTGGGAGTATTCAACGATCACACTGAGGAAATGTGTGTGTCGATCAGAGGAAGGGAGGGGGCCTTTGAAATCCACGCTGAGGCGTTCAAAGGGGCGGGAGGCCTTCACCAGGTGCGCGCGGTCCGGCCGGTAGAAGTGCGGCTTGCACTCCGCACAGACCTGGCAGTCCTTGGTGATCGTCCTTACTTCCTCGACGGAGTAGGGCAAATTTTGTGCCTTAATGAAATGGTACAACCGAGTGCCCCCTGGGTGACAATGGCCGTCGTGCAGGGCCCGGAGTCGGTCTAACTGCGCTGGCACATGTACCTCGGGATAGGGTGTCTGGGGGCTCGTTGAGTTTGCCAGGGCGATACTTAATCTCGTAATTAAAGGTGGAGAGCTCGATTCTCCACCGCAAGATTTTATCATTTTTGATCTTGCCCCGCTGTGTGTTGTTGAACATGAAGGCTACCGACCGTTGATCAGTGAGGAGTACGAATCTCCTGCCGGCCAGGTAATGCCTCCAATGTCGCACAGCCTCAACGATAGCCTTGGCCTCTTTTTCGATGGATGAGTGCCGAATTTCAGAGGCATGAAGGATGCGGTTTAGCACAGGGCTAAATCGCTGGCTTTGAAAGCAGACCAAGGCAGGCCAGCAGCACGGTTCAATTACCGTAACAGCGTCCCCGAACAGGCTCCGGAATGTGGCGACTAGGGGTTTTTCACTGTAACTTCATTGAAGCCTACTTGTGACAATAAGCGATTTTCATTTCATTTTCATTTTCATGCGGGAAAAGAATGCCACGGGCCTGCCTGCCTGGTTGAGGGTGGCGGCAAGGGCGATGTCTGATGCGTCGCTTTCTACTTGGAAAGGAAGTGTTTCGTCTACAGCGTGCATGCCAGCTTTGGCAATATCAGCTCTGATCCGGGCGAAAGTCTGGTGGGCCTCTGCCGTCAGGGGGAAATGAGTGGACAGTATGAGTGGGCGGGCCTTGTCCGCATAGTTTGGGACCCACTGCGCGTAATATGAGAAGAACCCCAGGCAGCGTTTCAGGGCCTTGGGGCAGTGGGGGAGGGGGAGCTCCATGAGGGGGCGCATGCGGTCGGGATCGGGCCCCAGAACTCCATTTTGGACCACGTAGCTGAGGATGGCTAAACGGTTTGTACGGAAGCCACACTTCTCCTTGTTATACGTGAGGTTGAGGAGAGTGGCGGAGAAATTTAGCGAGGTTGGCGTCGTGGTCCTGCTGATCATGGCCGCAGTTGGTCACATTCTCTAGGTACGGGAACGTGGCCCGCAAGCCATTCGGTCCATCTCCCTTTGGAAGACCGAAACCCTATTGGTGACGCCGAAGGGGACCCTAAGGAAGTGCCATAGACGGCTGTCTGCCTCGAAGGCGGTGTATGGACGGTCCGATTTACGGATGGGGAGCTGGCGGTAAGCGGATTTCTGGTCCACCGTTGAGAATACCCGGTACTGCGCAATCTGGTTAACCATGTCAGATATACGTGGGAGGGGGTACGCGACGAGCTGCATGTACCTGTTGATGGTCTGGCTGTAGTCCACGACCATTCGTTTTTTTCTCCCCAGACTTAACCACTACCACTTGAGCTCTCCAGGGGCTGTTGCTGGCTTCGATGACTCCCTCCCGAAGCAACCGCTGGACCTTGGACTAGATGAAGGCCTTATCCTGGGTGCTGTACCATCTGCTCCTGGTGGCGACGGGTTTGCAATCTGGAGTTAGATTGCAAAGAGGGAAGGAGGATCGACCTTTAGGGTCGCGAGGCCGCACACAGTGAGGGGTGGTAAGAGTCCGTCGAATTTAAGGCTCAGGCTCTGGAGGTTGCACTGCAAGTCCAGGCCGAGGATGAAAAATGAAATGAAAATCGCTTATTGTCACAAGTAGGCTTCAAATGAAGTTACTGTGAAAAGCTCCTAGTCGCCACATTCCGGCGCCTGTTCGGGGAGGCTGGTACGGGAACAGCCTCCTTAATGCAGATAAGTGCAGTGCAGAGGTTAGGGAGGATGTAGAGGTGAAAACCGTGGAACTCTATGCCTTGGACTGTGAGCGTGACCGTGCAGTACCCCCGGATCGCTACGTGATGGGATCCGGAGGCCAGGGAGATACTTTGATTGGTAGGGTGTACCTTAAGGGAGCAGCGCCTTACCGTATTTGGGTGTACAAAGCTCTCGGTGCTCCCGGAGTCCAGTAGGCAGGAGGTCACATGGCAGTTGACTTTCACGCTGGTGGATGTGTTGGTCAGATTATCTGGTCAGAACTGGTCGATTGCCATGGAGGCGAGCCGTGGTTGATCGTCGGGTAGGGAGACGGCCGTTGAGTTGAGATCCTGGAACACCGTTGGTATCCATGTGCTGTGGGGTGGACAAGATGGCGGCGCCCGGAGATCCTGGGGATTACAAGATGGCGGTGCCCGGAGATCCTGGGGATTACAAAATGGCGGCGCCCATGGAACGCACGTTGCAGGGGTGGAGCAAGATGGCAGCGCCCATGAAACGCACGTGTTGTGCGGGGGAGAAGATAGCGGCGCCCATTGGTCGCACATGGCCTGGGGAGGGGAGGAGGATGGCGGCGGCCATTGTCCGTGACCGGGGGCGGGGGTGGGTGGGGGCGACCACGGCCGCTGAGCAGGCCTGGCACACCGCAGTGAAGTGGCCCTTCTTCCCGCAGGCCTTACAAAGGGCAGCGCGGGCAGAGCAGCGTTGGCAGGGGTGTTTTTGCTGGCCGCAAAAATAGCACCGGGGTCCCCCAGAGATCACTGGCTGGCGCGTAGCGCAGGCGTATTGAGTGGGTAGCGCCCCCGGTGGGGTGGCTGCATGTGGGGCCCATGAAGCGTAGGAGGAGTGGGTTGGGGGCGTAGGACTGGACATTGCACAGGGCGACCGTCATGGAGAGCGCTAGTGGTTTAGTCTCTGCGAGGTCGCTTCTAGGAGCCGCTGCCTGATGACAACAGAACCAATCCCAGTTACAAAGGCGTCCCGCATAAGCAGATCGGAGTGCTCCTTAGCTGTAACGTCGTGGCAGTCACAGTCCCGAACTAGTGGGATCAGGGCCCTCCAGATGTCGTCGATTGACTCACCAGGTAGTTGAGTACGCATTGCGACCGCGTGTCTGGCGAAGAGCGTGTTCGTCTTCTGTTCATAATTTTCTTTGTGTTGAGTCATGGCATCAACGTAATTAGGCGCATCCTGGATCAGCGGGAAGACTTTGGAGCTGAGTCTGGAGTACAATATTTGAATCTTCTGAGCCTCTGGAACAGGGGTCGGCGCCGTGTTGATATACACTTAAAATCAAGCTAGCCTGTGCTGGAAATCCTTTCTGGCGTCGCTTGCGTGTGGATTGTTGCTAACTTTTGGTTGGTTCAATTGGCTCTGTTTTATAACCTTTGCTCTAGAGTCGCCAGGTATCTTTATGATACCGCCACGAGGTTCAAGTTCAAGTAATGATCAATAACTCAACACACCAATTAGTAAGATTCAAATCAAAGCACATTTATTATACACAGTAAATCACTATTCATGCATCAACTCTACTTTCTAAGCTATTTGTATCACTAACAGGCCAATATTTAGCTTCGGACTGGCCCACCAGGTCAGGGGAACAAATGGCCTTTTGTTCAGGTCCTGAGTCTGCAGGATTCAAAAGCTGGTATGGACTGGTAGCTAGGAGTGCCTATCTCGTAGCAAGTGTTGACTTGAGACTTACTTGCTTGGAGGCCGCTGGACAGTTCACTCTCAGGGGTTGCTTCTCGTTGCTGAGTGACCCTGTCAAGAATGACGATTTGAACTTGGGGGCTTTACTTTATAGTCCCCAGGGGCTTCCCGCCTTTCGGGGCGGACCCCGTACTTGGTTTCAAGTGATTGGACTTCGTTCCAATCGCTTGGTTCGATTTCTCCAATACTGGAGCGGTTCCCTGATCGTTGGGCGGTCTTTAAGTGTCCATTAACCTCTTTTGTGTTGGCTCCTGCTGGCGCCGAGGAGTCTGGCTTGGCTTTGTTTACCTCAAAATGTTTCGATTGTTCCCAGGGATCGCTCATTACTATGTAGATGGCTGCTACATTACATTGTATCAATGCTGTTTGGGTTTCTGCAGAGTCTAATACACAGTAAACTTGCACCTGCTAGTTTTTGCCTGTGTTGGCTGAATTTCCCTTCAGCCTTTGCGGTTCTCCATTTTAAGTCGGGAAGTGGCCAACTCAGGTGGCTACAGGATCCAACTGCAGGCGATCTGGTTTAATCCAGACGTCCATCTTCTGAATCTGATACTAATAAGTTGAGGCATGATCAATTTGACTGGAGACGAAGTTGAATCCAAACTGGGGCTTTAATAGTATCAGATGTGTGGCCTCCCACAGCAGTTGACAAAATGGCTGCGAGCTGGAGGCCACGCATATTTATAATCCGGCTCCTGGGCGGAGCTAGCATGCAGGGGCCACAGGTGAACCTGTAGTGCAGGTTCTACCGTACAACCTTTAATATCAGAAAACAGTGGTTTACCACACCTAGCATTGCGATAGCAACTCTTAGGGGCCCGTTTAGCTCAGTGGACTAAACAGCTGGTTTGTGATGCAGAACAAGGCCAGCAGCACGGGTTCAATTCCTGTACTGGCTGAGGTTATTCATGGGCAGCTGTGTAGCACAGTGGTCAGCACAGTTGCTTCACAGCTCCAGGGTCCCAGGTTTGATTCCCGGCTTGGGTCACTGTCTGTGTGGAGTCTGCATGTTCTCCCCGTGTCTGCGTGGGTTTCCTCTGGGTGCTCCGGTTTCCTCCCACAGTCCAAAGATGTGCAGGTTTGGTGGATTGGCCATGCTAAATTGTCCTTAGCGCCCAAAAATGTTGGGTGGGGTTATTGGGTGACAGGGATAGGGTGGAGGTGTGGGCTTAAGTGGGGTGCTCTTTCCAAGGGCCAGTGCAGACTCGATGGGCCGAATGGCCTCCTTCTGCACTATAAATTCTATGATCAAGGGTTGTTGGGAATATTTATGAGTGTGTGGCCACTTCAATGTTAGCAAATTAGGTCATTAGACATTAAAAGGCAGTAAATATTGAAATGGATATTTCAACCTTTCCTCAAGATACTGAGGGCGGCAATAGAGACTTTGAGAAGCTGGTCATTGACAGCAGGACATTTAGGGGAAGCATAGACTCTGTCCAGTTATCTAGATATGCTGCCTTCAATGATTTGAAGATAACACCTTCAAATCATTTTACAGCTGAGAAGAGCCTGAATGCTTTACAGCCAAGTTGGTGCTTCTGAAGCTGAGCCACTTTGCTATAAGATCCACCTCTCATTCCTAACAACTTCATCCCTTTTGCAGAACAAGAGGAGACCATTCAGCCCCTTAAAATTAACAATTGATCAAGATCAATTGCCATTTGCAATTGAGTTCCAAACTTCTACCACCCTTTGTGTGTGTGTGTGTGGGGGGGGTTCCAACTTCACTCCTGAAAGGTCTGATTCTAATTGTGAAAAATAGTCCTCGGGCCCTGACCTTCACCAGTTGGAGCAGTTTCTCTCTCTCTCTCTCTCTGTCCATCTCTCTCTGTCCATCTCTCTCTGTACCCACAATACCTTGAAAACGCCAATCAATTCAAATTCAACTTCATCCCAAAATCTTTACAATTCCAGGGAGCACGACCCTAGTTTATGTGGAATCTCTCCTCACACTTTAACCCTTGCAGAACAAAAAAACAGTAAAACAAGGAAATAAGAATACTGGTCATACAGTAAATGGTTATAGAATAAATGGCAGAACCCTTCTTGTATTGACAGTCAGAGGGATTTGGGTGTATAGATCCACAGGAGAGATGGCAGATGGAGTTTAATCCGGACAAATGTGAGGTAATGCATTTTGGAAGGTCTAATGCAGGTAGGGAATATACAGGAAATGGTAGAACCCTCAAGAGTATTGAAAGTCAAAGAGATCTAGGAGTACAGGTCCACAGGTCACTGAAAGGGGCAACACAGGTGGAGAAGGTGGTCAAGAAGGCATACGGCATGCTTGCCTTCATTGGCCGGGGCATTGAGTATAAAAATTGGCAAGTCATGTTGCAGTTGTATAGAACGTTAGTTAGGCCACACTTGGAATATAGTGTTCAATTCTGGTCACCACACTACCAGAAGGATGTGGAGGCTTTGGAGAGGTTACAGAAGAGGTTTATCAGGATGTTGCCTGGTATGGACGGCATTAGCTATGAGGAGTGGTTGAATAAACTCGGTTTGTTCTCACTGCAATAAGGGGGGTTGAGAGGAGACCTGATAGATGTCTACAAAATTATGAGGGGCATAGACAGAGTGGATAGTCAGAAGCTTTTTCCCAGGGTAAAGGGATCAATTACTAGGGGACATAGGTTTAAGGTGCGAGGGACAAAGTTTAGAGATGATGTGCGAGGTAAGTTTTTTTACATAGAGGGTAGTGGCTGCCTGGAACTCGCTGCCGGAGGAGGTGGTGGAAGCAGGGACGATGGTGATGTTTAAGGGGTGTCTTGTCAAATACAGGAATAGGATAGGAATAGAGGGATACGGACCCCGGAAATGTAGAAGGTTTTAGGTTGGATGGGTTGCATGGTCGGCAGATGCTTGGAGGACTGAATAGCCTGTTGTTCTTGTTCTTTGTTTCTTTGTTCTTTAGCCTTGGAACACCAGTAAAATGGGGAAACAACAATACAGGTCCAAACTGTTTTTTTCCATCTGGGAATCCATATCTCATTCTGATAAATCGACACTAAGCTCCCTCAAAGGAAAATAAATCCTTCTTAAGGTGTTGAGCTCAGAACTGCCCCCCGGAAACCCCAGGCGTGGTCTAACCAGAGTTTGTGTAGTTGAATCTTGGGTTCTATCCTCTTATATTCTGCTCCATTTTCCACTTCCCAAAATCTATCAATCCCCATTTCAAAAGTGTCAATTGACTGCACTCACCACCATTCTAACAAACCTTTGGACCCAGAGTTTAGTGTAAGTGAGGTAGGAAAGGGGATTCCCAACCTTCAGCCTCATTCACCTCCCATTTTCCCACTTTCCATAGTCCCTCATGAAACTGGTCTTGCATCAGGAATGCCCTCTGATTGGAGGGCATAATGGTAACCAGTCGAAACCCCATTAAAATATACAATTTGGATCCAATGGCATCAGTAATTCACCAAACCAAATTGTATTACCTATATATGGCACAATAAACATCTGCTGCTGGACATGCTCAGTAGGAACGACAGAAGATTGTGGCTTAATGTCTCACTCTCAAGACCCGAGCACAAGATCAATGCTGTCACTGCAGTATGGTATTGGGCGAAAGCTGTACTATGGCACAAGCCTTTACTCGGTTGAAGAGTACCGGAGTTATTCCCAGTGCCCTGATCAATAGTTAGCCTTCAAACAACACCACAAAAAAAACAGATTATCTGGTCATTATCACACTGCTGTTGTGGGATCTTGCTGTGTGTAAGTGAGTCGATATTTCCCTTCAATTGTATCAATGGCTGCTCTTCATTCCGTCAATTTACTAGAACATTATTTGGGGTGTCCTAAAGATGAGAAACGTTGCTAAGTGAATGTAAGTTCTTTTTTATGTCTGCCCTTATCCTTGCTCACAGTTTGCAATGTTAATTAGTTATTAAACTTGATGCTATGGTTATTTCACTCAGGTAGCGATCTACATCCTTTCATCTCCATTCTCACTGTCTCCCATCACCAGGTACTGTCTCGACTGGGAAGCTGGCTGAGGTCTATGCTCTTGGGACTCCAGCAGAGAAATTCTGAAGCTGGCTACTGTGAAGGGGCCCATGAGTAACTCTTGTCCAATTTGTCTCGGACTTGGGGTGGGAGGAATCAACCTTGAGTTTCAGCTTGAATATCCATACAGACGATAGAGCCAAAGCCCGACATGTGACATGTGAGGGTATGAACATCGAACAATACAGCGCAGTACAGGCCCTTCGGCCCACGATGTTGCACCGAAACAAAAGCCATCTAACCTACACTATGCCATTATCATCCATATGTTTATCCAATAAACCTTTAAATGCCCTCAATGTTGGCGAGTTCACTACTGTAGCAGGTAGGGCATTCCACGGCCTCACTACTCTTTGCGTAAAGAACCTACCTCTGACCTCTGTCCTATATCTATTACCCCTCAGTTTAAAGTTATGTCCCCTCGTGCCAGCCATTTCCATCCGCGGGAGAAGGCTCTCACTGTCCACCCTATCCAACCCCCTGATCATTTTGTATGCCTCCATTAAGTCTCCTCTTAACCTTCTTCTCTCCAACGAAAACAACCTCAAGTCCATCAGCCTTTCCTCATAAGATTTCCCCTCCATACCAGGCAACATCCTGGTAAATCTCCTCTGCACCCGCTCCAAAGCCTCCACGTCCTTCCTATAATGCGGTGACCAGAACTGTACGCAATACTCCAAATGCGGCCGTACCAGAGTTCTGTACAGCTGCAACATGACCTCCCGACTCCGGAACTCAATCCCTCTACCAATAAAGGCCAACACTCCATAGGCCTTCTTCACAACCCTATCAACCTGGGTGGCAACTTTCAGGGATCTATGTACATGGACACCTAGATCCCTCTGCTCATCCACACTTTCAAGAACTTTACCATTAGCAAAATATTCCGCATTCCTGTTATTCCTTCCAAAGTGAATCACCTCACACTTCTCTACATTAAACTCCATTTGCCACCTCTCAGCCCAGCTCTGCAGCTTATCTATATCCCTCTGTAACCTGCTACATCCTTCCACACTATCGACAACACCACCGACTTTAGTATCGTCTGCAAATTTACTCACCCACCCTTCTGCGCCTTCCTCTAGGTCATTGATAAAAATGACAAACAGCAACGGCCCCAGAACAGATCCTTGTGGTACTCCACTTGTGACTGTACTCCATTCTGAACATTTCCCATCAACCACCACCCTCTGTCTTCTTTCAGCTAGCCAATTTCTGATCCACATCTCTAAATCACCCTCAATCCCCAGCCTCCGTATTTTCTGCAATAGCCTACCGTGGGGAACCTTATCAAACGCTTTGCTGAAATCCATATACACCACATCAACTGCTCTACCCTCATCTACCTGTTCAGTCACCTTCTCAAAGAACTCAATAAGGTTTGTGAGGCATGACCTTCCCTTCACAAAGCCATGCTGACTATCCCTGATCATATTATTCCTATCTAGATGATTATAAATCTTGTCTCTTATAATCCCCTCCAAGACTTTACCCACTACAGACGTGAGGCTCACCGGTCTATAGTTGCCGGGGTTGTCTCTGCTCCCCTTTTTGAACAAAGGGACCACATCTGCTGTCCTCCAGTCCTCTGGCACTATTCCTGTAGCCAATGATGACATAAAAATCAAAGCCAAAGGTCCAGCAATCTCTTCCCTGGCCTCCCAGAGAATCCTAGGATAAATCCCATCAGGTCCCGGGGACTTATCTATTTTAAGCCTGTCCAGAATTGCCAACACCTCTTCCCTACATACCTCAATGCCATCTATTCTATTAGCCTGGGGCTCAGCATTCTCCTCCACAACATTATCTTTTTCCTGAGTGAATACTGACGAAAAATATTCATTTAGTATCTCGCCTATCTCTTCAGACTCCACACACAATTTCCCATCCCTGTCCTTGACTGGTCCTACTCTTTCCCTAGTCATTCGCTTATTCCTGACATACCTAGAGAAAGCTTTTGGGTTTTCCTTGATCCTTCCTGCCAAATACTTCTCATGTCCCCTCCTTGCTCGTCTTAGCTCTCTCTTTAGATCCTTCCTCGCTACCTTGTAACTATCCATCGCCCCAACTGAAACTTCACACCTCATCTTCACATCGGCCTCCTTCTTCCTCTTAACAAGAGATTCCACTTCCTTGGTAAACCATGGTTCCCTCGCTCGACGCCTTCCTCCCTGCCTGACCGGTACATACTTATCAAGAACACGCAGTAGCTGATCCTTGAACAAGCCCCACTTATCCAGTGTGCCCAACACTTGCAGCCTACTTCTCCACCTTATCCCCCCCAAGTCACGTCTAATGGCATCATAATTGCCCTTCCCCCAGCTATAACTCTTGCCCTGCGGTGTATACTTATCCCTTTCCATCATTAATGTAAACATCACCGAATTGTGGTCACTGTCCCCAAAGTGCTCTCCTACCTCCAAATCCAACACCTGGCCTGGTTCATTACCCAAAACCAAATCCAACGTGGCCTCGCCTCTTGTTGGCCTGTCAACATATTGTTTCAGGAAACCCGCCTGCACACACTGTACAAAAAATGACCCATCTATTGTACTCGAACTATATTTTTTCCAGTCAATATTTGGAAAGTTAAAGTCTCCCATAATAACTACCCTGTTACTTTCGCTCTTATCCAGAATTATCTTCGCCATCCTTTCCTCTACATCCCTAGAGTTATTAGGAGGCCTATAAAAAACTCCCAACAGGGTGACCTCTCCTTTCCTGTTTCTAACTTCAGCCCATACTACCTCGGAAGAAGAGTCCCCATCTAGCATCCTCTCCGCCACCGTAATACTGTTCTTGACTAGCAGCGCCACACCTCCCCCTCTTTTGCCTCCTTCTCTGAGCTTACTAAAAGACCTAAACCCCGGAACCTGCAACATCCATTCCTGTCCCTGCTCTATCCATGTCTCCGAAATGGCCACAACATCGAAGTCCCAGGTACCAACCCATGCTGCCAGTTCCCCTACCTTGTTTCGTATACTCCTGGCATTGAAGAAGGCACACTTCAAACCACCTACCTGAACACTGGCCCCCTCCTGCGACGTCAAATCTGTGCTCCTGACCTCTATACTCTCATTCTCCCTTACCCTAAAACTACAATCCAGGTTCCCATGCCCCTGCTGCATTAGTTTAAACCCCCCCAAAGAGCACTAACAAATCTCCCCCCCAGGATATTTGTGCCCCTCAGGTTCAGATGTAGACCATCCTGTCTGTAGAGGTCCCACCTTCTCCAGAAAGAGCCCCAGTTATCCAGAAATCTGAATCCCTCCCGCCTGCACCATCCCTGTAGCCACGTGTTTACATGCTCTCCCTCCCTATTCCTCATCTCACTATCACGTGGCACGGTCAACAACCCAGAGATAACAACTCTGTTTGTTCTAGTTCTGAGCTTCCATCCTAGCTCCCTGAAAGCCTGCCTGACATCCTTGTCCCCTTTCCTACCTATGTCGTTAGTGCCAATGTGGACCACGACTTGGGGCTGCTCCCCCTCCCCCTAAGGACCCGGAAAACACGATCCGAGACATCACGTACCCTTGCACCTGGGAGACAACATACCAAACGTGAGTCTCTCACGCTCCCACAAAATCTCCTATCTGTGCCCCTGACTATAGAGTCCCCAATTACTAATGCTCTGCTCCTCTCCCCCCTTCCCTTCTGAGCAACAGGGACAGACTCCGTGCCAGAGGCCCGTACCCCATGGCTTACCCCTGGTAAGTCGTCCCCCCCACAAGTATCCAAAGCGGTATACTTGTTTCTCAGGGGAATGACCGCAGGGGATCCCTGCACTGACTGCTTTTTCCCAGTCCTTCTTACAGTTACCCACCTATCTCCAATCTTTGGTGTAACTAATTCCCTGAAGCTGCTATCTATGACCCCTTCTGCCGCCCAAATGATCCGAAGTTCTTCCAACTCCAGCTCCAGTTCCCTAACTCGGTCTTGGAGGAGCTGGAGATGGCAGCACTTCCTGCAGGTAAAATCAGCAGGGACACTAACTGCATCCCTCACCTCAAACATCCTGCAGGAGGAACATTGCACTCCCTTCCCTGCCATTCCTCTAACTTTCTACCAAGATCTGGCTAACAACTAAATTAAATTTTTTATAAAAAACAATAATAATATAATAAAATATGGTACTTACCTCAGACCAATGGGTTTTATTATTAGGTTAGAGGAGGAGGGCGGGGGGGGAGACACTACACGTGTAGTGTCTCGGGTTTCCTCTCCACCAGAATTTATTGGTGAAGGTCTTCCCAGACATCCGCGGGTCGACTTCCTGTTCCCGCCTAAAACACTAATTTAAAAAAAAAAATTCTCAGCTCCTGCTGAAATTGACTAACCAGCCAGCTCCACTCCCGCCGAAATCGACTGGCCTGCCCCTGCAAAGACAAGTGCTTTTAAAGGACAGACTTACCTCCCAGCAGCCACTTCCGCACTGCTCCCGCTGAAACTGACTCACCAGCTGTTCTCCCGCCGAAATCGACTGGCCTGCCCCTGCAAAGACAAGTGCTTTTAAAGGACAGACTTACCTCCCAGCAGCCACTTCCGCACTGCTCCCGCTGAAACTGACTCACCAGCTGTTCTCCCGCCGAAATCGACTGGCCTGCCCCTGCAAAGACAAGTGCTTTTAAAGGACAGACTTACCTCCCAGCAGCCACTTCCGCACTGCTCATGCTGAAACTGACTCACCAGCTGTTCTCCCGCCGAAATCGACTGAGCCAAAAGTAATCTTCCATTGGCCCCTTGAAGAGATGTATTACTAAATTCGCTTACTTTTAATGAACAACTGCAATCTTACTCTGTGCGGGAAACCACCAGCAAATACCATTTTATAACCAGGCTGTACATTCAACACATTCCCCAAGAAGCCAGCTATTGCTGCTCATTACTGGACATCCCATCTCATTAAAAGAATTCCTCAGGATATTTGCCCAATGAAGTAACAGTGAACAATACCTGGTGTTCCAGCCGGGCCTTGTTCTCCTGGGGACCCCGGGAGGCCTCTCAGTTGAGTATCGGTAAAGGTGGCAGGCAGAGGTACATCAGCTGGGAATGACAAGAAAAATCAAACAATGGCAGTCACTGAGTGAAAGCTAAAACATGTAGGTATTGTGGTAATCACCACTGTTGTATATATTAGGAGATGTGTGGTAAGGCCCTGTACTACAGGTAGGGGGGTAGTCCCTGCCTGCTGGCCCCGCTCAGTAGGCGGAGTATAACTATGTGTGCTCCCCACACAGCAGCCATTTCGCCAGCTGCTGTAGGAGGCCACACATCTTAGTGTAATAAAGCCTCAGTTGTATTTAACTCTCGTCTTTGTGTAATTGATCGTGCATCAATTGATGACACTAAAGTTTTCAGAAGATGGACGTCTGCATCAAGCCAGATCGCCTGCAGCTGGAGCCGCAATCAAGCAATGCCAAAAAGGACTTTGAACATTGGTTTTGTAAGGGCCACGAAGAATCCAGCATGAGTTTTAAGGATACAAAGTAATAACATTTATTTACTATAACATATATACATAACAGTAGCAGTAACTTCCCTTGCTACCTCCTGGTTCCTGAACTGGCCAGCTTTATTTATACTAGGAGTTTACTAGTGGTTTCTCCGCCCCCTCATTGGGGAAGCTCATACTCCCACAGGATTGTGGGATAGTCATTAGTCCCCAGCCAATGGTAAGTAGGCAGGTTATAACATCCCTCCCCCCCAAAGTCCAAGGAATCCACCGAAGACCCTGACAAAGGAGGGCGTTGGACTCGTTTGGCCGCAGGCCGGACACCATTTGCACGCGGCGCTGGATCAGGCGGCGTGTAACGAGACGGAGACCGGCGCTTCCGTGATGAACGGCGCGGTTGTATATCCACGGCCCGTGGACCCGAGGATTCCCCCTCTGATGCATCCTGTGTCTCCATCTCGGAGTCAGAGTCTGCTGCCTCCGTCATGTCAGAGACTATCTCCATTCTGTCCCGTAACGACCTGCGCAGGCTTCGAGTGAGGCACCAGTGGGAGATTGTGAGGACTACTTTCCCTTGTCTCTGGTCTCTGCGGCTGTTGAAATGAGCTCCGGGGGCGGGGAATCTTTTGAGGGGATGATCTTCTGGACCGGACGTGGTCTACATGTTTTCGCTGGAGACGACCCTGGGCTTGCACTTGGTAAGAGGGCCCGTTTGGCGAAAAATTACACCAGGAACCCATTGGGCACCACCAGCAAAATTCCGAACGAACACTGGGTCACCGGGCGCAAACTGCCGAATCGGCCGATGCCGAGAAAATCCCTGTCCCTGTCGTTCTTGTGTGCGGCGTACTTTTGCGCCAATGTCCGGGAAAACCATACTAAGGCGGGTGCGAAGTCTCCGGCCCATTAGGAGTTCTGCGGGAGCTACCCCAGTCACTGCATGGGGGGTGGTCCTGTACGTAAACAAAAAGCGAGCCAGTCTCGTGTCCATTGATCCGGAAGACTGCTTCTTTAGGCCTCTTTTGAATGTCTGCACTGCGCGCTCTGCCAACTCATTTGAAGCCGGGTGGTAAGGGGCAGTGCGGATATGGTGGATGCCGTTCATCTTCGTGAACCTCGCAAACTCCTCACTCGTGAATGGAGTGCCGTTATCCGTGACCAGCACCTTGGGGAGGCCATGCGTACTAAACGATAAACGCATCTTTTCAATTGTTGCACAGGACGTTGTCCCCTGCATCTTATGCACCTCTTGCCATTTGGACTGGGCGTCAATTAGTAGAAGGAACATGGATCCTTGAAAAGGGCCTGCGAAATCTGCATGCAAGCGTGCCCAAGGCCGCCCTGGCCATTCCCAGTGATGTAGGGGCGCAGCCGGCGGAAGCTTCTGATGCTCCTGGCAAATGGAGCAGTTTTGGGCCACCTTCTCAATGTCGGTGTCGAGGCCTGGCCACCAGACATAACTCCGGGCCAACAGTTTCATTTTGGTCACGCCTGGATGCCCATTGTGCAAGTCTGTTAGTATCAGCTCCTGGCCTTTTTCCGGGACAATCACACGCGTCCCCCACAAGATGCCGTCTTCCACGCTGAATTCTGACAGCTTGGAGGAAAATGCCCGCAACTCGCCTGGGAGCTGTCTATGCTGCCCACCATACAGGACTATGTGCCGAACCTTTGACAGGACTGGCTCCGTCTGGGTCCACTCACGGATCTGTGATGCCGTGACAGGCAAGGTGTCCATAAAATTTAGGGTTGCCACCACCTCACCGGTCGTGGGGGTCGACACGGGGCCGGTCGATAAAGGCTATCGGCTCAGTGCGTCGGCATTTGCTATCTGCGTTCCTGGTTTGTGCTCCAGAGAATACTCGTATGCAGCAAGCAACAAAGCCCAGCGCTGGATCCGTGCAGAAGCAATGGGCGGTATTGGCTTATCCTCTCTGAAAAGTCCCAGCAGGGGCTTATGATCAGTCACGATAGTGAAATGGCGGCCGTACACGTACTGGTGGAAGCGTTTCACCGCAAAAACCACTGCCACGCCCTCCTTCTCGATCTGCGCGTACTTTTTCTCCACTGCAGTCAATGTGCGGGAGGCGAAAGCTATCGGTCGTTCGGCCCCGTTCTCCATCTTGTGGGACAGGACGGCCCCAATACTATCACATGTGACGAGCAAAGGCTTTCCAGGATCATAGTGGGTTAGTAACCCAGACAACGACTATTGTTGCTTTACCCGCCGGAAAGCGGTTTCTTGCGGCTGACCCCAAACCCAGGTGTGATTTTTCTTTAGCAGAAGGTGCAAAGGGGCCAGCGTAGTTGCCAGATTGGGGAGGAACTTCCCGTAATAGTTTACGAGACCGAGAAAAGAACGAAGATGCGAAGTGTCAGTCAGGGCGGGGGCATGTTGAATTGCACGCACCTTCTCTGCGATGGGGTGCAGACCTTCGCGGTCCACCCGATAACCTAGGTAGACTACTTCCTTTGCCTGAAATACGCACTTTGTGCGACGTAAACGGACTCCAGCCTCCGAAAGGCGTCTAAGGACAGCCTCCAGATTTTCCAAATGTTCCTGCTCCGACGTCCCTGTAATCAAAACGTCGTCTAGCTGACAGCCACACGTGGTAAACCTCTCAAAATGCCCTCCATAACACGTTGAAAAATTGCGCAGGCAGAGGATACTCCAAAGGGCAACCGTGTCTATTCATACAGGCCCCGGTGTGTATTAATCATTACATATGGTCGGGAGGCAGGGTCCAGCTCCAACTGCAGGTAGGCGTGACTCATATGTAATTTTGTGAACGAGAGTCCACCTGCAAGTTTCACGTAGAGATCCTCTATGCGAGGCATGAGATATCGGTCGAGTCGGGAAACCGTATTCACTGTAAGTTTATAGTCGCCACACGAGCGAACTGTGGCATCTGGCTTCATTACAGGTACAATTGGTGCTGCCCAGTCAGCAAAACGGACGGGCTGATAATACCCAAACTCTCCAAATGAGTGAGCTCCCCTTCTACCTTCTCGAGCAAGGCGTAAGGCACTGGGCGCGCCCGGAAATAGCGTGGCTCCTGGTTCAACTTGGATACAGGCTACGGCCCCTTTTATTTTCCCCAAACCAGGCTGGAATACATCTGGGTATCGTCCTAGCACCTCAGTCAACCCTTCAGAAACTGTTTGGAGGATGTGCTGCCATTGCAACCGCAAATGGCGCAACCAGTCCCGACCCAACAGGCTGGGCCCATGGCCGCGCACCACGATAAGTGGGAAACACCCCTCCTGGCGTCCATAGACAACAGGGGTCATTGTAGTTCCTGCAATGTCCAGTGGTTCCCCCGTGTAGGTGGCCAACCTGGTCTGTGAGTCGGTTAATATAAGGGTCTGTATACCCTGCTTGATGCGGTCGAATGTCCTCTGGGCAATCACGGATACCGCTGTGCCAGTATCCAACTCCATCTCAAGCGGGTGGCCATTGACCCGTACTGTCACCTTAATGAGGGCCACACGGGGAGTTGCCACACAATGCAGCTGCAGGCAGTCGTCCTCCGTCTCCACGTCCTCAGGAGTAGTCGCCGCAGGTTCATCCACATGGAAGATACGGCCTCTGGGCTGGTCCCAGTTACAGCCCCTGAGCTGGTCCCAGTTTTGGTCGGAACGACGGCGCCTCTGGCGCCCCCAGGACCGCCATCCGTGACGGGGTCGGCGCCTACAAGTCTGACACGGACATGGCTCCTCATCCATTGGTTCTGGAGAAGGCTCCCTTCGGGGAGGAATGTCCGACGGCCACTGGCGTCGGTCCGGACGTTGCCTCGCCCAAGGTACCGCAGGAGAGCGGGGGGACGTTTTCGGACGGAAGGGGTTGCGCCCCAAGGCATGCACTTCCATTCCCTGTAGCTCCTGTACTTCTCGTTCTGCGCTCTCTCGGGACAATACTATTTGAATGGCCTGTTGAAAAGTCAATGTTGGCTCCGCTAACAACTTTCTCTGGGTGGCCGCATTGTTAATACCGCAAACCAAACGGTCGCGTAACATTTCTGACAAGGTCTCACCATAGTCACAGTACTCCGCAATCCTGCGTAGCCTGGATAGAAAATCGGCAAGAGATTCTCCAGGGGTCCTCTCAGCGGTATTAAACCGGTAACGCTGGACTATCGTGGACGGGGTTGGGTTAAAATGTTGCCCCACTATATTCACAAGTTCATCAAACGTTTTGGTGTCCGGCGCAGCTGGGTACGTAAGGCTCCTAATCACCCCAAACCAATGCTGGCCGCAGGCGGTGAGCAATATGACCACCTGGCGCTCGTTTTCAGTGATATTGTTTGCCCGGAAATAGTAACGCATCCGTTGTGTGTACTGGTTCCAGCTTTCCAGCGCAGCATCAAAAACATCCAAACATCCGTACAGAGGCATGGTTTAATAGAAAACAACTTCCAACCTGTATCCAACAAAAATCCAGGGAGGTGGCTTCAGCAGTGTAGACAGCTATTCACTTTAACCTTCGTCGCCAGTTTTGTAAGGGCCACGAAGAATCCAGCACGAGTTTTAAGGATACAAAGTAATAACATTTATTTACTATGACATATACACATAACAGTAGCAGTAACTTCCCTTGCTACATATTCCTTCCTCCTGGTTCCTGAACTGGCCAGCTTTATTTATACTAGGAGTTTACTAGTGGTTTCTCCGCACCCCTCATTGGGGAAGCTCATACTCCCACAGGATTGTGGGATAGTCATTAGTCCCCAGCCAATGGTAAGTAGGCAGGTTATAACAATTGGCTAGTTTGTTTCGAAGCTTACATCAGGTCTGCACCAGACCCAATTCCGGAAGCTCTGAAGATCCAGATTCTCTACTTGCAGCTGAGCTCCAACGTTTGTCCGCTTATCCAGGATGCGCCTACATATGATGAAGCCATGGCGCGACTGAAAGAGAACTACGCCCAGCGGACGAACACGCTCTTCGCCAGACACATATTCTCTACTTGTGGTCAGCTCCCTGGTCAGTCCGTAGAAGATTTCTGGCGTGCTTTAATTCCCCTGGTCAGAGACTGTGACTGTCAGGCCGACACGGCCACGGAACATTCGAACCTCCTCATGCGGGACGCTTTCGTCACGGGGATAGGGTCAGACCACACCCGCCAGCGACTTTTAGAGAGGGCCATGCTCGACCTCGCGGAAACCAAAAAGCTGGCGCTATCGATGACAATCGCCTCGCGCAATATCCAGGCCTACACCCCCACCGTGCGGCCCTCTCCTCCTATGCATAGTGGACTCCGCAGGCGGCTGCCCCACCGGCGACCCCACTCAGCCAATCCTATGCCTGTGCCACGCGCAAGCCAGCCAACCCCGGGGGCCCCAGATGTTACTTGTACAACCACGCTCACGATCCAGGGCATAGAATTCAGCCTCTTCCCCCTCACACTCCACCCCCTCACACTCCACCTCCCTCACACTCCACCCCCCTCACACTCCACCCCCCTCACACTCCAACCCCCCTCACACTCCACCCCCCCTCACACTCCACCCCCCTCACACTCTCTACTCCCTCCCCCCCCTCCCCCCTCCCTACTCCCTCCCCCTCCCCCCTACTCCCTCCCCCTCCCCCCCCCACTCCCTCCCTAACTCCCCTCCCCCTCCCCCCCTCCCTCCCCCTCTCCCTCCCTCCCCTTACCCACTCCCTCCCCTTACCCCACTCCCTCCCCTTCCCCCACTCCCTCCCCTTCCCCCACTCCCTCCCCTCCCGCCCCTTCCCCCACTCCCTCCCCTTCCCCCACTCCCTCCCCTTCCCCCACTCCCTCCCCTCCCTCCCCTTCCCCCACTCCCTCCCCTTCCCCCACTCCCTCCCCTTCCCCCACTCCCTCCCCCCTCCCCCACTCCCTCCCCCCACTCCCTCCCCCTCCCCCCCACTCCCTCCCCCCACTCCCTCCCCCTTCCCCCACTCCCTCTCCCTCTCCCTTCCCCCACTCCCTCCCCCTCCCCCTTCCCCCACTCCCTCCCCCTTCCCGCACTCCCTCCCCCTTCCCCCACTCCCTCCCCCTTCCCCCACTCCCTCCCCTTCCCCCACTCCCTCCCCTTACCCCACTCCCTCCCCTTACCCCACTCCCTCCCCTTACCCCACTCCCTCCCCTTACCCCACTCCCTCCCCTTACCCCACTCCCTCCCCTTACCCCACTCCCTCCCCTTACCCCACTCCCTCCCCTTCCCCCACTCCCTCCCCTCCCGCCCCTTCCCCCACTCCCTCCCCTTCCCCCACTCCCTCCCCTCCCTCCCCTTCCCCCCAACTCCCTCCCCTTCCCCCACTCCCTCCCCTTCCCCCACTCCCTCCCCTTCCCCCACTCCCTCCCCTCCCTCCCCTTCCCCCACTCCCTCCCCTTCCCCCACTCCCTCCCCTTCCCCCACTCCCTCCCCTTCCCGCCCACTCCCTCCCCCTTCCCCCCACTCCCTCCCCCCCACTCCCTCCCCCTTCCCCCACTCCCTCTCCCTCTCCCTTCCCCCACTCCCTCCCCCTCCCCTTCCCCCACTCCCTCCCCCTTCCCCCACTCCCTCCCCCTTCCCGCACTCCCTCCCCCTTCCCCCACTCCCTCCCCCTTCCCCCACTCCCTCCCCTTACCCCACTCCCTCCCCTTACCCCACTCCCTCCCCTTCCCCCACTCCCTCCCCTTCCCCCACTCCCTCCCCTCCCGCCCCTTCCCCCACTCCCTCCCCTCCCCCCACTCCCTCCCCTTCCCCACTCCCTCCCCTTCCCCCACTCCCTCCCCTTCCCCCACTCCCTCCCCTCCCTCCCCTTCCCCCACTCCCTCCCCTCCCGCCCCTTCCCCCACTCCCTCCCCTCCCCCCACTCCCTCCCCTTCCCCCACTCCCTCCCCTTCCCCCACTCCCTCCCCTCCCTCCCCTTCCCCCACTCCCTCCCCTTCCCCCACTCCCTCCCCTTCCCCCACTCCCTCCCCTTCCCCCACTCCCTCCCCTTCCCCCAACTCCCTCCCCCTTCCCCCACTCCCTCCCCCTTCCCCCACTCCCTCCCCCTTCCCCCACTCCCTCCCCTTCCCCCACTCCCTCCCCCTTCCCCCACTCCCTCCCCTTCCCCCACTCCCTCCCCCTTCCCCCACTCCCTCCCCCTTCCCCCACTCCCTCCCCCTTCCCCCACTCCCTCCCCCTTCCCCCACTCCCTCCCCCACTCCCTCCCCCACTCCCTCCCCCTTCCCCCACTCCCTCCCCCCCACTCCCTCCCCCTTCCCCCACTCCCTCCCCCCCACTCCCTCCCCCTTCCCCCACTCCCTCCCCCCCACTCCCTCCCCCTTCCCCCACTCCCTCCCCCCCACTCCCTCCCCCTTCCCCCACTCCCTCTCCCTCTCCCTTCCCCCACTCCCTCCCCCTCCCCCCACTCCCTCCCCCTTCCCCCACTCCCTCCCCCTTCCCCCACTCCCTCCCCCTTCCCCCACTCCCTCCCCCTTCCCCCACTCCCTCCCCCCCCACTCCCTCCCCCTTCCCCCACTCCCTCCCCCTTCCCCACTCCCTCCCCCTTCCCCCACTCCCTCCCCCCCCCACTCCCTCCCCCTTCCCCCACTCCCCCCCCCCACTCCCTCCCCCCCACTCCCTCCCCTTCCCCCACTCCCTCCCCCCCCACTCCCTCCCCCTTCCCCCACTCCCTCCCCCCCACTCCCTCCCCCTTCCCCCACTCCCTCCCCCCCCCCCACTCCCTCCCCCTTCCCCCACTCCCTCCCCCTTCCCCCACTCCCTCCACCCCCACTCCCTCCCCCTTCCCCCACTCCCTCCCCCCCCCACCTCCCTCCCCCTTCCCCCACTCCCTCCCCCTTCCCCCACTCCCTCCCCCTTCCCCCACTCCCTCCCCCTTCCCCCACTCCCTCCCCCTTCCCCCACTCCCTCCTCCCTCCCCCCCCACTCCCTCCCCCTTCCCCCACTCCCTCCCCCTTCCCCCACTCCCTCCTCCCTCCCCCACTCCCTCCCCCCACTCCCTCCCCCCTCCCCCCACTCCCTCCCCCTCCCCCCACTCCCTCCCCCCTCCCCCTCCCCCCACTTCCCTCCCCCCTCCCCCCACTCCCTCCCCCCTCCCCCCACTCCCTCCCCCTTCCCCCACTCCCTCCCCCCTCCCCCACTCCCTCCCCCCTCCCCCCTCCCCCCACTCCCTCCCCCCTCCCCCACTCCCTCCCCCCTCCCCCCACTCCCTCCCCCCTCCCCCACTCCCTCCCACCCTCCCCCACTCCCTCCCCCCTCCCCCACTCCCTCCCCCCTCCCCCACTCCTCCCCCCTCCCCCACTCCCTCCCCCTTCCCCCACTCCCCTCCCCCGTCCCCCACTCCCTCCCCCCTCCCCCACTCCCTCCCCCCTCCCCCACTCCCTCCCCCCTCCCCCACTCCCTCCCCCCTCCCCCACTCCCTCCCCCCTCCCCCACTCCCTCCCCCTTCCCCCACTCCCTCCCCCCTCCCCCACTCCCTCCCCCCCTCCCCCACTCCTCCCCCTCCCCCACTCCCTCCCCCCCTCCCCCACTCCCTCCCCCTCCCCCACTCCCTCCCCCTTCCCCCACTCCCTCCCCCTTCCCCCACTCCCTCCCCCTTCCCCCACTCCCTCCCCCTTCCCCCACTCCCTCCCCCCTCCCTCCCCCACCCCCCCACTCCCTCCCCCTTCCCCCACTCCCTCCCCCCTCCCCCACTCCCTCCCCCCTCCCCCACTCCCTCCCCTTCCCCCACTCCCTCCCCTTCCCCCACTCCCTCCCCCTTCGCCCACTCCCTCCCCCTTCCCCCACTCCCTCCCCCTTCCCCCACTCCCTCCCCCTTCCCCCACTCCCTCCCCCTTCCCCCACTCCCTCCCCCCACTCCCTCCCCCTTCCCCCACTCCCTCCCCCCACTCCCTCCCCCTTCCCCCACTCCCTTCCCTTCCCCCACTCCTCCCCCCTTCCCCCACTCCCTCCCCCTTCCCCCACTCCCTCCCCCTTCCCCCACTCCCTCCCCCTTCCCCCACTCCCTCCCCCACTCCCTCCCCCTTCCCCACTCCCTCCCCCTTCCCCCACTCCCTCCCCCACTCCCTCCCCCTTCCCCCACTCCCTCCCCCTTCCCCCACTCCCTCCCCCTTCCCCCACTCCCTCACCCACTCCCTCCCCCTTCCCCACTCCCTCCCCCCACTCCCTCCCCCACTCCCTCCCCCTTCCCCCACTCCCTCCCCCACTCCCTCCCCCACTCCCTCCCCCTTCCCCCACTCCCTCCCCCCTTCCCCCACTCCCTCCCCCTTCCCCACTCCCTCCCCCTTCCCCCACTCCCTCCCCCCTCCCCCACTCCCTCCCCCCTCCCCCACTCCCTCCCCCCTCCCCCACTCCCTCCCCCCTCCCCCACTCCCTCCCCCCTCCCCCACTCCCTCCCCCCTCCCCCAACTCCCTCCCCCACTCCCTCCCCCACTCCCCCACTCCCTCCCCCTTCCCCCACTCCCTCCCCCCTTCCCCCACTCCCTCCCCCTTCCCCCACTCCCTCCCCCTTCCCCCACTCCCTCCCCCCTCCCCCTTCCCCCACTCCCTCCCCCTTCCCCCACTCCCTCCCCCTTCCCCCACTCCCTCCCCCCTCCCCCACTCCCTCCCCCCTCCCCACTCCCTCCCCCCTCCCCCACTCCCTCCCCCCTCCCCCACTCCCTCCCCCTCCCCCACTCCCTCCCCCCTCCCCCACTCCCTCCCCCACTCCCCCACTCCCTCCCCCACTCCCTCCCCCCTTCCCCCACTCCCTCCCCCTTCCCCACTCCCTCCCCCACTCCCTCCCCCACTCCCTCCCCCACTCCCTCCCCCACTCCCTCCCCCTCCCCCACTCCCTCCCCCCTCCCCCACTCCCTCCCCCCTCCCCCACTCCCTCCCCCCTCCCCCACTCCCCTCCCCCCACTCCCCCACTCCCGCCCCCTCCCCCACTCCCTCCCCCACTCCCTCCCCCACTCCCTCCCGCCCCACTCCCTCCCCTTCCCCCACTCCCTCCCCCTTCCCCCACTCCCTCCCCCTTCCCCCACTCCCTCCCCCCTCCCCCACTCCCTCCCCCCTCCCCCACTCCCTCCCCCTTCCCCACTCCCCTCCCCCCTCCCCTCCCCCACTCCCTCCCCCCTCCCCCACTCCTCCCCCCTCCCCCACTCCCTCCCCCCCCTCCCCTCACTCCTCCCCCACTCCCTCCCCCACTCCTCCCCCACTCCCTCCCCCTTCCCCACTCCCTCCCCCTTCCCCCACTCCCTCCCCCTTCCCCCACTCCCTCCCCCCTCCCCCACTCCCTCCCCTCCCCCAACTCCCTCCCCCCTTCCCCCACTCCCTCCCCCCTCCCCCACTCCCTCCCCCTTCCCCCACTCCCTCCCCCTTCCCCCACTCCCTCCCCCTTCCCCACTCCCTCCCCTCCCCCACTCCCCTCCCCCACTCCCTCCCCCTTCCCCCACTCCCTCCCCCTTCCCCCACTCCCTCCCCCCTCCCCCACTCCCTCCCCCTTCCCCACTCCCTCCCCCCTCCCCCACTCCCTCCCCCACTCCCTCCCCCCTCCCCCACCCCACTCCCTCCCCCTCCCCCACTCCCTCCCCCTTCCCCGACTCCCTCCCCCCTCCCCCACTCCCTCCCCCCTCCCCCACTCCCTCCCCTTCCCCCACTCCCTCCCCTTCCCCCACTCCCTCCCCCTTCCCCCACTCCCTCCCCCTCCCTCCCCCACTCCCTCCCCCCTCCCCCTCCCCCACTCCCTCCCCCCTCCCCCACTCCCTCCCCCTTCCCCCACTCCCTCCCCCCTCCCCCACTCCCTCCCCCCTCCCCCACTCCCTCCCCCTCCCCCACTCCCTCCCCCTTCCCCCACTCCCTCCCCCCTCCCCCACTCCCTAGCCCCTCCCCCACTCCCTCCCCCACTCCCTCCCCCACTCCCTCCCCTTGCCCCACTCCCTCCCCCCTCCCCCCTCCCCTCCCCCCTTCCCCCACTCCCTCCCCCTTCCCCACTCCCTCCCCCTTCCCCCACTCCCTCCCCCCACTCCCTCCCCCTTCCCCCACTCCCTCCCCCTTCCCCCACTCCCTCCCCTCCCCCTTCCCCCACTCCCTCCCCCTCCCCCACTCCCTCCCCCCTCCCCCACTCCCTCCCCCCTCCCCCACTCCCTCCCCCCTCCCCCACTCCCTCCCCCCTCCCCCACTCCCTCCCCCTTCCCCCACTCCCTCCCCCACTCCCTCCCCTTCCCCACTCCCTCCCCCACTCCCTCCCCCTTCCCCCACTCCCTCCCCCTTCCCCCACTCCCTCCCCCTTCCCCCACTCCCTCCCCCCTCCCCCACTCCCTCCCCCTTCCCCCACTCCCTCCCCACTCCTCCCCCACTCCCTCCCCCACTCCCTCCCCACTCCCTCCCCCTTCCCCCACTCCCTCCCCCCTCCCCCACTCCCTCCCCCCTCCCCCACTCCCTCCCCCTCCCTCCCCCTCCCCCACCCCTCCCCCACTCCCTCCCCTTCCCCCACTCCCTCCCCTTCCCCCACTCCCTCCCCCACTCCCTCCCCCTTCCCCCACTCCCTCCCCCTTCCCCCACTCCCTCCCCCTCCCCCACTCCCTCCCCCTTCCCCCACTCCCTCCCCCTTCCCCCACTCCCTCCCCCCTCCCCCACTCCCTCCCCCACCCCTCCCCCACTCCCTCCCCTTCCCCCACTCCCTCCCCTACCCCACTCCCTCCCCTTCCCCCACTCCCTCCCCTCCCTCCCTTCCCCCACTCCCTCCCTCCCTCCCCTTCCCCCACTCCCTCCCCCTCCCCCTTCCCCCACTCCCTCCCCCCTCCCCCACTCCCTCCCCCCTTCCCCCACCCCTTCCCCACTCCCTCCCCTTCCCCCACTCCCTCCCCCCACTCCCCCTCCCCCCTTCCCCCCACTCCCTCCCCCTTCCCCCACTCCCTCCCCCCTTCCCCCACTCCCTCACCCCTCCCCCACTCCCTCCCCTTCCCCCACTCCCTCCCCCCTTCCCCCCACTCCCTCCCCCACTCCCTCCCCCTTCCCCCACTCCCTCCCCCCTCCCCCACTCCCTCCCCCACTCCCTCCCCCCTTCCCCCACTCCCTCCCCCTTCCCCCACTCCCCTCCCCCCTTCCCCCACTCCCTCCCCCTTCCCCCACTCCCTCCCCCCTCCCCCACTCCCTCCCCCCTCCCCCACTCCCTCCCCCTTCCCCACTCCCTCCCCCCTCCCCCACTCCCTCCCCCTTCCCCCACTCCCTCCCCCCTCCCCCACTCCTCCTCCCCCTTCCCCCACTCCCTCCCCCTCCCCCACTCCCTCCCCCCTCCCCCACTCCCTCCCCCTCCCCCACTCCCTCCCCCCTCCCCCACTCCCTCCCCCTTCCCCCACTCCCTCCCCCTTCCCCCACTCCCTCCCCCTTCCCCCACTCCCTCCCCCCTCCCCCACTCCTCCCCCCTCCCCCACTCCCCTCCCCCCTCCCCCACTCCCTCCCCCTTCCCCCACTCCCTCCCCCCTCCCCCACTCCCCCACTCCCTCCCCCTCCCCCACTCCCTCCCCCTCCCCCACTCCCTCCCCCCTCCCCCACTCCCTCCCCCTTCCCCCACTCCCTCCCCCTCCCCACACTCCCTCCCCCCTCCCCCACTCCCTCCCCCCTCCCCCACTCCCTCCCCCTCCCCCACTCCCTCCCCCCTCCCCCACTCCCTCCCCCCTCCCCCACTCCCTCCCCCCTTCCCCCACTCCCTCCCCCTTCCCCCACTCCCTCCCCCACTCCCTCCCCCTTCCCCCACTCCCTCCCCCTTCCCCCACTCCCTCCCCGCTCCCCCACTCCCTCCCCCTTCCCCCACTCCCTCCCCCCTCCCCCACTCCCTCCCCCCTCCCCACTCCCTCCCCCCTCCCCCACTCCCTCCCCCCTCCCCCCTCCCCACTCCCTCCCCCTTCCCCCACTCCCTCCCCCACTCCCTCCCCCTTCCCCCACTCCCTCCCCCTTCCCCCACTCCCTCCCCCCTTCCCCCACTCCCTCCCCCCTCCCCCACTCCCTCCCCCACTCCCTCCCCCTTCCCCCACTCCCTCCCCCCTCCCCACTCCCTCCCCCCTCCCTCCCCCCTCCCCCACTCCCTCCCCCACTCCCTCCCCCCTCCCCCACTCCCTCCCCCACTCCCTCCCCCCTCCCCCACCCACTCCCTCCCCCCTCCCCCACTCCCTCCCCTTCCCCACTCCCTCCCCCCTCCCCCACCCCCTCCCCCCTCCCCCACTCCCTCCCCTTCCCCCACTCCCTCCCCCTCCCCCACTCCCTCCCCACTCCCTCCCCCTTCCCCCACTCCCTCCCCCTCCCCCACTCCCTCCCCCCTCCCTCCCCCCTCCCCCACTCCCTCCCCCACTCCCTCCCCCCTCCCCCACTCCCTCCCCCACTCCCTCCCCCCTCCCCACCCACTCCCTCCCCCCTCCCCCACTCCCTCCCCTCCCTCCCCCCTCCCCACTCCTCCCCCTCCCCCACCCCCTCCCCCCTCCCCCACTCCCTCCCCTTCCCCCACTCCCTCCCCCTTCCCCCACTCCCCTCCCCCACTCCCTCCCCCTTCCCCCACTCCCTCCCCCTTCCCCCACTCCCTCCCCCCTCCCCCTCCCCTTCCCCCACTCCCTCCCCTTCCCCCACTCCCTCCCCCACTCCCTCCCCCTTCCCCCACTCCCTCCCCCTTCCCCACTCCCTCCCCCACTCCCTCCCCCTTCCCCCACTCCCTCCCCCTTCCCCCACTCCCTCCCCCCTCCCCCCTCCCCCACTCCCTCCCCCACTCCCTCCCCCTTCCCCACTCCCTCCCCCCTCCCCCACTCCCTCCCCCCTCCCCCACTCCCTCCCCCCTCCCCCACTCCCTCCCCCTTCCCCACTCCCTCCCCCCACTCCCTCCCCCCTCCCCCACTCCTAGCCCCTCCCCACTCCCTCCCCCACCCCTCCCCCACTCCCTAGCCCCTCCCCCACTCCCTCCCCACCCCTCCCCCACTCCCTCCCCTGCCCCCACTCCCTCCCCCCTCCCCCACTCCCTCCCCCTTCCCCCACTCCCTCCCCCACTCCCCCACTCCCTCCCCTTGCCCCACTCCCTCCCCCCTCCCCCACTCCCTCCCCCTTCCCCCACTCCCTCCCCCTTCCCCCACTCCCTCCCCCACTCCCTCCCCCTTCCCCCACTCCCTCCCCCTTCCCCCACTCCCTCCCCACTCCCTCCCCTTCCCCCACTCCCTCCCCCTTCCCCCACTCCCTCCCCCTTCCCCCACTCCCTCCCCCTCCCCCACTCCCACCCCCTCCCCACTCCCTCCCCCCTCCCCCACTCCCTCCCCCCTCCCCACTCCCTCCCCCCTCCCCCACTCCCTCCCCCCTCCCCCACTCCCTCCCCCCTTCCCCACTCCCTCCCCCACTCCCTCCCCCACTCCCTCCCCCTTCCCCCTCCACTCCCCTCCCCCACTCCCCTCCCCCTTCCCCCACTCCCTCCCCCTTCCCCCACTCCCTCCCCCCTCCCCCACTCCCTCCCCCTTCCCCCACTCCCTCCTCCCTCCCCCACTCCCCTCCCCCACTCCCTCCCCCACTCCCTCCCCACTCCCTCCCCCACTCCCTCCCCCCTCCCCACTCCCTCCCCCCTCCCCCACTCCCTCCCCCCTCCCCTCCCCCCTCCCCCACTCCCTCCCCCACTCCCTCCCCCCTCCCTCCCCCTCCCCCACCCCTCCCCCCACTCCCTCCCCTTCCCCCACTCCCTCCCCTTCCCCACTCCCTCCCCCACTCCCTCCCCCTTCCCCCACTCCCCTCCCCCCTTCCCCCACTCCCTCCCCCTTCCCCACTCCCTCCCCCCTCCCCCACTCCCCCCCTCCCCCACTCCCTCCCCCACCCCTCCCCACTCCCTCACCCCACTCCCTCCCCTTCCCCCACTCCCTCCCCCTTCCCCCACTCCCTCCCCTCCCTCCCCCTTCCCCCACTCCCTCCCCTCCCTCCCCTTCCCCACTCCCTCCCCTCCCTCCCCTTCCCCCACTCCCTCCCCCCTCCCCTTCCCCACTCCCTCCCCCCTCCCCCACTCCCTCCCCCTTCCCCCACCCCTTCCCCCACTCCCTCCCCCTTCCCCCACTCCCCTCCCCCACTCCCTCCCCCTTCCCCCACTCCCTCCCCCTTCCCCCACTCCCTCACCCCTCCCCCACTCCCTCCCCCTTCCCCCACTCCCTCACCCCTCCCCCACTCCCTCCCCCTTCCCCCACTCCCTCCCCCTTCCCCCACTCCCTCCCCCTTCCCCCACTCCCTCCCCCCTCCCCCACTCCCTCCCCCTTCCCCCACTCCCTCACCCCTCCCCCACTCCCTCCCCCTTCCCCCACTCCCTCCCCCTTCCCCCACTCCTCCCCCACTCCCCTCCCCCTTCCCCACTCCCTCCCCCCTCCAGCCACTCCCTCCCCCTTCCCCACTCCCTCTCCCTTCCCCCACTCCCTCCCCCCTTCCCCCACTCCCTCCCCCCTCCCCCACTCCCTCCCCCTTCCCCCACTCCCTCCCCCCCCTACCCCCACTCCCTCCCCCCCCTACCCCCACTCCCTCCCCCTTCCCCCACTCCCTCCCCCTCCCCCACTCCCTCCCCCTCCCCCACTCCCTCCCCCTCCCCACTCCCTCCCCCTTCCCCCACTCCCTCCCCCTTCCCCCACTCCCTCCCCCACTCCCTCCCCCTTCCCCACTCCCTCCCCCTTCCCCACTCCCTCCCCCTTCCCCCACTCCCTCCCCCCTCCCCCACTCCCTCCCCCTTCCCCCACTCCCTCCCCCTCCCCACTCCCTCCCCCCTCCCCACTCCCTCCCCCCTCCCCCACTCCCTCCCCCTTCCCCCACTCCCTCCCCTCCCTCCCCTTCCCCCACTCCCTCCCTCCCTCCCCTTCCCCCACTCCCTCCCCTTCCCCCACTCCCTCCCCCTTCCCCCACTCCCTCCCCCTTCCCCCACTCCCTCCCCCTTCCCCCACTCCCTCCCCTTCCCCACTCCCTCCCCCACTCCCTCCCCCCTCCCCCACTCCCTCCCCCACTCCCTCCCCCTTCCCCCACTCCCTCCCCCTTCCCCCACTCCCTCCCCCTTCCCCCACTCCCTCCCCCTTCCCCCACTCCTCCCCCTTCCCCCACTCCCCCACTCCCTCCCCCACTCCCTCCCCCCTCCCCCACTCCCTCCCCCTTCCCCCACTCCCTCCCCTTCCCCCACTCCCTCCCCTTCCCCCACTCCCTCCCCCTTCCCCCACTCCCTCCCCTTCCCCCACTCCCTCCCCCTTCCCCCACCTTCCCCATCCCCCTTCCCCCACTCCCTCCCCCTTCCCCCACTCCCTCCCCCTTCCCCCACTCCCTCCCCCTTCCCCCACTCCCTCCCCCTTCCCCACTCCCTCCCCCTTCCCCCACTCCCTCCCCCTTCCCCCACTCCCTCCCCCTTCCCCCACTCCCTCCCCCTTCCCCCACGCCCTCCCCCTCCCCACTCCCTCCCCCTTCCCCCACTCCCTCCCCCTCCCCCACTCCCTCCCCCTTCCCCCACTCCCTCCCCCTCCCCCCACTCCCTCCCCCCTCCCCCACTCCCTCCCCCTCCCCCACTCCCTCCCCCCTCCCCCACTCCCTCCCCCCTCCCCCACTCCCCTCCCCCTCCCCCACTCCCTCCCCCCTCCCCCACTCCCTCCCCCACTCCCTCCCCCCTCCCCCACTCCCTCCCCCCTTCCCCCACTCCCTCCCCCCTCCCCCACTCCCTCCCCCTTCCCCCACTCCCTCCCCCTTCCCCCACTCCCTCCCCCTTCCCCCACTCCCCTCCCCCACTCCCTCCCCCTTCCCCCACTCCCTCCCCCTCCCCCACTCCCTCCCCCTCCCCCACTCCCTCCCCCACTCCCTCCCCCTTCCCCCACTCCCTCCCCCACTCCCTCCCCCTTCCCCCACTCCCTCCCCCTTCCCCCACTCCCTCCCCCCTCCCCCACTCCCTCCCCCCTCCCCCACTCCCTCCCCCCTCCCCCACTCCCTCCCCCCTCCCCCACTCCCTCCCCCCTCCCCCACTCCCTCCCCCTCCCCCACTCCCCCACTCCCTCCCCCTTCCCCACTCCCTCCCCCCTCCCCCACTCCCTCCCCCTTCCCCCACTCCCTCCCCCCTTCCCCCACTCCCTCCCCCCTCCCCCACTCCCTCCCCCTCCCCCTTCCCCCACTCCCTCCCCCCTCCCCCACTCCCTCCCCCTCCCCCACTCCCTCCCCCCTCCCCCACTCCCTCCCCCCTCCCCCACTCCCTCCCCCCTCCCCCTCCCCACTCCCTCCCCCCCTTCCCCCACTCCCTCCCCCTCCCCACTCCCTCCCCCACCCCTCCCCCCACTCCCTCCCCTTCCCCCACTCCCTCCCCTTCCCCCACTCCCTCCCCCTTCCCCCACTCCCTCCCCTTCCCCACTCCCTCCCCTCCCTCCCCTTCCCCCACTCCCTCCCCTTCCCCCACTCCCTCCCCCTCCCTCCCCCTTCCCCCACTCCCTCCCCTTCCCCCACTCCCTCCCCCTTCCCCCACTCCCTCCCCTTCCCCCACTCCCTCCCCCCTCCCTCCCCCTTCCCCCACTCCCTCCCCCTTCCCCCCACTCCCTCCCCCTTCCCCCACTCCCTCCCCTTCCCCCACTCCCTCCCCTCCCTCCCCTTCCCCACTCCCTCCCCCCTCCCCCACTCCCTCCCCCCTCCCCTTCCCCCACTCCCTCCCCCTTCCCCCACTCCCTCCCCCACTCCCTCCCCCTCTCCCTCCCCTCCCCCTTCCCCCACTCCCTCCCCCTTCCCCCTTCCCCCACTCCCTCCCCCTTCCCCCACTCCCTCCCCCACTCCCTCCCACTCTCCCTCCCCCTTCCCCTTCCCCCACTCCCTCCCCCTTCCCCCACTCCCCTCCCCCACTCCCTCCCCCTCTCCCTCCCCCTTCCCCCACTCCCTCCCCCTTCCCTCCCCACTCCCTCCCCCTTCCCCCACTCCCTCCCCCACTCCCTCCCCCACTCCCTCCCCCACTCCCTCCCCCTCCCTCCCTCCCCCTCCCCCTCCCCCTTCCCCCACTCCCTCCCCCCACTCCCTCCCCCTTCCCCCACTCCCTCCCCCTTCCCCCACTCCCTCCCCCTTCCCCCACTCCCTCCCCCTTCCCCTTCCCCCACTCCCTCCCCCCTCCCCCACTCCCTCCCCCACTCCCTCCCCCCTCCCCCACTCCCTCCCCTCCCTCCCTCCCTCCCCTTCCCCACTCCCTCCCCTTCCCCCACTCCCTCCCCCTTCCCCACTCCCTCCCCCACTCCCCTCCTCCCCTTCCCCCACTCCCTCCCCCTTCCCCCACTCCCTCCCCCTTCCCCCACTCCCTCCCCCTTCCCCACTCCCTCCCTCCCCTTCCCCCACTCCCTCCCCCTTCCCCCACTCCCTCCCCCCTCCCTCCACTCCCTCCCCCTCCACTCCCTCCCCCTTCCCCCACTCCCTCCCCCTCCACTCCACTCCCTCCCCCTCCCACTCCCCTCCCCCTTCCCCCACTCCCTCCCCCTTCCCCCACTCCCTCCCCCTTCCCCCACTCCCTCCCCCTTCCCCCACTCCCTCCCCCTTCCCCCACTCCCTCCCCCTTCCCCCACTCCCTCCCCCTTCCCCCACTCCCTCCCCCTTCCCCCACTCCCTCCCCCTTCCCCCACTCCCTCCCCCACTCCCTCCACTCCCTCCCCACTCCCTCCCCCTTCCCCCACTCCCTCCCCCTCCCCACTCCCTCCCCCACTCCTCCCCCCCACTCCCTCCCCCTTCCCCCCCACTCCCTCCCCCTTCCCCCCCCACTCCCTCCCCCTTCCCCCACTCCCTCCCCTTCCCCCACTCCCTCCCCCTCCCCTTCCCCCACTCCCTCCCCTTCCCCCACTCCCTCCCCCCTTCCCCCACTCCCTCCCCCTTCCCCCACTCCCCTCCCCTTCCCCCACTCCCTCTCCCTTCCCCCACTCCCTCTCCCTTCCCCCACTCCCTCTCCCTTCCCCCACTCCCTCCCCCTCCCCCTTCCCCCACTCCCTCCCCCTTCCCCCACTCCCTCCCCCTCCCCTTCCCCCACTCCCTCCCCCTTCCCCCACTCCCTCCCCCTTCCCCCACTCCCTCTCCCTTCCCCCACTCCCTCTCCCTTCCCCCACTCCCTCTCCCTTCCCCCACTCCCTCCCCCTTCCCCCACTCCCTCCCCCCTTCCCCCACTCCCTCCCCCTTCCCCACTCCCTCTCCCTCTCCCTCCCCCTCCCCCACTCCCTCCCCCCTCCCCCACTCCCTCCCCCTTCCCCCACTCCCTCCCCCTTCCCCACTCCCTCCCCCCTCCCCCTCCCTCCCCCTCCCCCACTCCCTCCCCCCTCCCCACTCCCTCCCCCCTCCCCCACTCCCTCCCCCCTCCCCTTCCCCCACTCCCTCCCCCTTCCCCCACTCCCTCCCCCTCCCCACTCCCTCCCCCACCCCTCCCCCACTCCTCCCCTTCCCCCACTCCCTCCCCTTCCCCCACTCCCTCCCCTTCCCCCACTCCCTCCCCTTCCCCACTCCCTCCCCTCCCTCCCCTTCCCCCACTCCCTCCCCCTTCCCCCACTCCCTCCCTCCCTCCCCTTCCCCCACTCCCTCCCCTTCCCCCACTCCCTCCCCTTCCCCACTCCCTCCCCCTTCCCCCACTCCCTCCCCTCCCTCCCCTTCCCCACTCCCTCCCCCTTCCCCCACTCCCTCCCCTTCCCCCACTCCCTCCCCTTCCCCCACTCCCTCCCCCTCCCCTCCCCTTCCCCCACTCCCTCCCCTCCCTCCCCTTCCCCCACTCCCTCCCCCTCCCCCACTCCCTCCCTCCCCTTCCCCCACTCCCTCCCCCTCCCCACTCCCTCCCCCACTCCCTCCCCCTCCCCTCCCCCTTCCCCCACTCCCTCCCCCTTCCCCTTCCCCCACTCCCTCCCCCTTCCCCCACTCCCTCCCCCACTCCCCTCTCCCCACTCCCTCCCCCTTCCCCCACTCCCTCCCCCCTTCCCCCACTTCCCCTCCCCCTTCCCCCACTCCCTCCCCCACTCCCTCCCACTCCCTCCCCCACTCCCTCCCCCTCTCCCTCCCCCCTCCCCCTCCCCCCTCCCCCACTCCCTCCCCCACTCCCTCCCCCTTCCCCCACTCCCTCCCCCTTCCCCACTCCCTCCCTCCCCTTCCCCCACTCCCTCCCCCTCCCCCTTCCCCACTCCTCCCCCCTCCCCACTCCCTCCCCCTCCCCCACTCCCTCCCCCACTCCCCTCCCCTCCTCCCCCACTCCCTCCCCACTCCCTCCCCTTCCCCCACTCCCTCCCCTTCCCCCACTCCCTCCCCTTCCCCCCCTCCCTCCCCTTCCCCCACTCCCTCCCCTTCCCCCACTCCCTCCCCCTTCCCCCACTCCCTCCCCCTTCCCCCACTCCCTCCCCCTTCCCCCACTCCCTCCCCCTTCCCCCACTCCCTCCCCCTTCCCCCACTCCCTCCCCCTTCCCCCACTCCCTCCCCCTTCCCCCACTCCCTCCCCCTCCACTCCACTCCCTCCCCTCCACTCCCTCCCCCTTCCCCCACTCCCTCCCCCTTCCCCCACTCCCTCCCCCTCCCCCACTCCCTCTCCCTCCCCCACTCCCTCCCCCTTCCCCCACTCCCTCCCCCACTCCCCTCCCCACTCCCCCTCCCCTTCCCCCACTCCCTCCCCCCTTCCCCCACTCCCTCCCCCTTCCCCCACTCCCTCCCCCTTCCCCCACTCCCTCCCCCTTCCCCCACTCCCTCTCCCTTCCCCCACTCCCTCCCCTCCCCCACTCCCTCCCCCCCTCCCCTTCCCCACTCCCTCCCCCTTCCCCCACCTCCCCTTCCCCCACTCCCTCCCCCTCCCTCCCCTTCCCCACTCCTCCCCCTTCCCCCACTCCCTCCCCCTCCCCCACTCCCTCCCCCTCCCCCACTCCCTCCCCCTTCCCCCACTCCCTCCCCCTTCCCCACTCCCTCCCTCCCTCCCCCACTCCCTCCCCCCTCCCCACTCCCCTCCCCCCTTCCCCCACTCCCTCCCCCCTCCCCCACTCCCTCCCCTCCCCCCTCCCCCACTCCCTCCCCCTTCCCCCCACTCCCTCCCCCCTCCCCACTCCCTCCCCCACTCCCTCCCCCCCACTCCCTCCCCTTCCCCCACTCCCTCCCCTCCCCCACTCCCTCCCCTTCCCCCACTCCCTCCCCCTTCCCCACTCCCTCCCCTCCCTCCCTTCCCCCACTCCCTCCCCCTTCCCCCACTCCTCCCCCTCCTCCCCTTCCCCCACTCCCTCCCCTTCCCC